>NW_006399824.1:9848226-9889821 GCF_000299155.1 Elephantulus edwardii | reverse complement strand
GCAAGGATTCTGGGGCTTCGTCTGACATACTTTGGACATGTTGCCAGGAGGGATGGGTCCCTGAAGAGGGACATCATGCTTGGAAGGGTTGAGGGACAACGCAGGAGGGGAAGACCCTCCTTGAGATGGATTGATTCGGTGACTGGGGTAATCGGGATTGGTGTGTCAGAGGCGGTGCGGTAGGCGCAGGATAGAGCAGGGTTTAGGGCTGTTGTACATAGGGTCGCTGTGAGTCGGAAACGACTCGACGGCACATAACAACAACAACAAAAACAACAGATTTTAACCCTTCTTGAAACAAGATTCTTTTTTTCTGTAAAGAAGACTCCATAACTATATTTATTCCCTTTTTTCAGTCATGTCTAGAGTTAAAGTCTCCACCTATAAGATATCTAAAAATCTTATATTCACAACAGAATTATAAGTTTTTTGAGTTATGTTACAGTCATAATTGAATGATTAAGAATAGATGCAAGCACCATCATATCCATCATTCTGGCAAGCAGTATCTTAGTCGTTGTTTCTTTGAATGATTACTAGGAGAAATACATTTGCTTTTGAAAATAAATGAGAGGTTTCTTTAGAAGCCCAGGCTTAAAACAACCAAGTAAAGACAAAACCATTCAAAAGGTACAAATAAGAATCCAAGATTACTACTGTCATAACTAATGGGATATAAACATAGTAAAGAATCTATTTTCGAACAAATAGGTAGAGAAGAATGTCATTTATATGCCAAAAGTATCAAGATACTTCTTTAAATTATTGTGCATGGATGGTTAGATTGACTAGTTTCAAAGGGCACACTCGATTATGAAAAGAAAAGCATCATGAGTAATAGATACAGAATACTCTGTCAGGTACTTACAACCATCCTTTACAATTTAAGATTGTAGGGAAAAACAACAGTTTATATAGCTAAATGTTATAGCACTTGCTTTCTCCAAAGTGAATTTTATTCACTGCATTAAAGATAGCAGTTAATAGTATTCTGTTAGGTATTCTCATATTCACATATTTCTTCAAGTCTTTCAGGTTGTTATATGAATTGGAATATACCTTTCTGGCAATAAAATAGGTATATGCTTTGCCCCCTATTGCAATTTTATCTGGAAAAAGAAAATGTAGGACAGATATACAACAAATTCAAATACAAAGGTTGGCTACCAATAAGCCACTAACAGGGAAAGAAAGAGTTGCCTCTAAATTTATCCTACAATAATATTAAATATGAACATTTTGCTATGAAAATTGCAGCACTTATGAATCATTATATAAAGAAAAAAGATAAAATTCTTCCATGAGTTATTGAAAAATATAGAAAATGTCCAATTTATACAATTAATAGTAGTTTAAATTTGTTGTTATTGTTGTTATGTGCCGTCGAGTCGTTTGCGACTCATAGCGACCCTATGCACAACAGCCCTAAACCCTGCTCTATCCTGCGCCAACCGCACCGCCTCTGATAAACCCATCCCGATTACCCCAGTCACCGAATCAATCCATCTCGTAGAGGGTCTTCCCCTCCTGCGATGTCCCTCCACCCTCCCAAGCAGAATGTCCCTCTCTAAGGACCCGTCCCTCCTGGCAACATGTCCAAAGTATGTCAGACGAAGCCCCAGAATCCTTGCCTCCAAGGAGTAGCTTGATTTAATCCTCTCCAAGATGAATCTGTTTGTTTTCCTGGCAGTCAGTACTCTTCTCCAGCACCACAGCTCAAAAGCATCCACTCTCCTTCTGTCCTCCCTAGTCATTGTCCAACTCTCTGATGCATAACAAGCAATTGCAAATACCATGGCATGTATCAGGCGCACCTTAGTTTCCAGAGAGACACCGTTGCTCCTGAGTACTTTAGAGAGGTCCCTAACAGCAGACTTTCCTATCGTGATAAGCTTTTTTATTTTATTTCCATTAAAATAAAGTGTAATTTAAAAATAGAAGAATCTGAAATCAATAAAACAGGCTCAGAGATTAAACACAGTTAAAGAAATAGAACCCATGATCCAGACTATTAAGGACAGACTAGATGCTTCACTCAAATAGGAATATTTGAAGAATCAAAATGCAAGATACTCTAAAAACTTTGCTGTTGTTGTGCCATCAAGTTTCTTGAAACTCATAACGACTTTTACATAGGTACAATAGCACTGAAACCTGCTCTGTCCTGTGCCAACTTTACTCTCTCTGACACATCTACCCTCACTTCTCCAGTCACTGAATCAATGCACTTCATCGATGTTCTTTCTCTATTTCTCTGTCCCACCGTTCCAAGACTGAGTTCCTCTCCAAGGAATGGGCCCTATCTGCAACATTCTCAAAGTCAGATGAAGCTTCAGAATCCTTGCCTCCAAGGAGAAGCCTGGTTTTACCCACATAGGTCAAACAAGCATCCTATGGTATAGTCAACATTCTTCTCCAGCACCACAGCTCAAAGGCATCAATTCTCTTTCTATCATCCCTAGTAATTGTCCAGTTTTCTGAAACATAGCAAGACATAACAAAGACTATTTCCTGGATCAGGTGCATCTTAGTTGCCAGACTGACTCTGTTGCTCTTCAGTACTCTGGAGAGGTCCCTGACCGCCGATTTTCCCAATGCAATTCATCTTTTGATTTCCTGATTGCTGGTCCCAAAAGTATTGATTGTGGAGCCAAACCAACTAAAACTGTTAACAATCTAAATCTCTTCATCATCTATCATGATCCTGCCAATTTGTTCAATAGTGGTAATCTTGGTTTTCTTAATGTTGGGCTTTAATTCGTATTGAAGGATGCAGTCATTGACCTTCTTCAGCAAGTGCTTCAGGTCCTCCTCAGTTTCAACAGTGTTCTGTCATCTACGTAGATTGTTATTGAGTCTTCTTCCAATCCTGATGCCATATTTCTCCTCATAGAGCTTAGCTTCCTGAATAATCTGTTCTGCATATGATTGAAAAAGTATGGAGATAGGACACATCCCTGGTGTACATCCTTCCCAATTTTGTATCATGCAGTGTTTCCTTGCTCTGTTCTGATGACTGCCTCCTGGTTTAAGTATAGGTTTCGCATAAGCACAATCAAGTGTTCTGGGATTCCCATTCTTCTCAGAGTCAGCCACAGTTTGTTGTGATCCATACAGTCAAATGCCTTTCCATAGTCAATGAAACACAGATAGACATTCCTCTGGTACTCTCTGCTTTCAGCCAAGATCCATGTAACATTATATATACCATTTATAAGAGAATAATTTTCATTATTATTATTAGGAATATGCAGTTCTTTAGTTTTTCAAAGCAAGTCAGTCAATTTTCCATAACTTTAATAATGCTATTTTACTTGAACAAATGGATTTCCAAAATGGATGCCAGAAAAGAATATAAAACTTTCACTAAAATATAGAGAGGCCAAAACAAAGGGAAGAAGTAAGTAGAAGAAAGATGAACAGATTTGAGAGGACAGCTAAGGAAAAGAAAGCAAAGTATAATAAAATATAGCAAGAGCAGGAGTTAGTAAACCAAAATGAAGAACAAGTTCAATATATCTCAAGTTCTAAGACAGTACAACAAATAGAAGACTCAAATTGCAATATTGAAGGATTCTAGGAACAAAATCTTGAAAGATTAAGGAAACATCAAAAGAAGAGGGAAGTAACACACTGAGTCACTATGCCAAAAAGAATCATTTAATAAATTAAAATATAAAAAGAAATCCTGAAAAAAAAGAATCATTTAACATCAAACCTTTTCAAGATGTAGCCAGGAACCAATGGCAATGAAGGAAGCTGTACTGAAGGCGTGGACCAGAATTAAACTCAGGAACTGATCATGCACCAATTGATGTGTTTCAACTAAAGATACATATATTTAGCATGACATACTGACTAACATATTACAAGACACTGAGAAGACATTTATTGACCATTCAACTTGAAGAGATTGTTATCTGTTCCCATTTTAAAAACAGGTGGTTCAATAGAATGTAGAATTTATTAGGCAGTATCTTTACTATCACACACATGTAGAGTCTTGCAGAAAATTATTAAAAAATAGTGAGAACAGTACATTAAAATAAACTACCAGAAATTCAAGTTAGATTCAGAAGATGCCATGACATGAGGGATAATGTCAGATGGTCTTTGACAGAAATCATATAATACTAGAATAAAATTTATTTATGACTTCTTGACTATAGAAAGATATTTGACTGTGTGGATCATTGCATATATGGATAACATTGAGAAGAATGAAAATTATAGAACAAATAATTGTGTTCTTATGAAATCTGTATATAACCAAGAAGTAGTAGTATAAGCAGAAGAAGGAAACACTGCATGATTTAAATTCAGGAAAGATGTCATATAGTACCTGTCTCCACTCATATTGAATCTTTATGCTGAGAAAATTATTGTTCTTGTTATTATGTGTCATCAAGTCAACTACGACTCATAGCAACCCTACGCACAATTGCTCTGAACACTGCTTTATCCTTCGCCAATCTCACTGTCTCTGACATACCTGCCTTCATTATTCCAGTTATTATGTCAAAACATATCATGTGTGAATCTATGTTTTTAAAAAAATTATTTTTCCTGATCTATTTACAAAGTTTGAATGCGTTGTTTCTCACACCATATCTTTGCCATTTACTTCACCCTCACCCACCATCAAATTGTATAACCCTATGATTAGCCCCCTCCCACCACCCATTATCACCCTTCTGCTACCAGCCTTGCACCCCTTAGATCCTCATTCTCATTCTACTATCAAGGTTTTATACAGTATTTGTTCTTATGGGACTCAGTTCATTCAGCCTAATGCTCTCCAGTCCCTCCCAAGTTAGGTTGTAATTTACAAAATCATTGCTCCTGCATGCTATGTAGTATCCCATCATGTGAATGTACCATCATTTCTCAGTCCATCTGATTATAGTTGGACATATTCTTGTGTTGCTGAATAATGCTTCTATGAATATTGGGTACAAGTCTCAATTTGTACCTCAGTTCTCATTTTCTTGGTGTATATTCCAAGCAATGGAATAGCTGGATCATACAGAATTTTTATGTTCAGCTTCTTAAAAAAAACACCAAACTGCCTTCCAGAGTGGTTATAACATTTTACAATCCCACCAACAATGTATAATTGTTCCTATCTTGCCACAGCCTCCCCAACCTTTATTAATTGTTGTCCTGTTTAACTTTGCCACTGCTACTGGAGTGAAATGATATCTCATTGTGGTGAGTTTGAGTATTTCTTCATGTATCTATTAGTCATTCTAATATCTTCCTGTGTGAAAATTCTTTCATGTCTTTTGCCCACTTTGTAACTGGATTATCAGGGATTTTTTTCCTTTTATAGACCTAGGAATATCCTGTAAATTTTCATTATGAGACATAACTGAGATGGTATTGCCAAATGTTTGTTCCCAGACAGTAGGTTTTCTTTTCATCCTGTTGGAAAAAGCTTTTGATAAACACCAGGATTTAATCTTTAGAAGGTCCTATTCATTAATTTTATCTTCTTCAGATTTTGCATTTCTAGCTATGTTTCACACTGTCTCTATACCATACATTAGGCTTTCTAAGCTGTTTCAATCCATCTTATCCAATCTTCCTCTCCTGCACTGTCCATTGACCCTTTCAAGCATGATATCCTTCTTTAAAAACTAGTCCCTCTTGGCTACATACCCAAAGTATGTGAGACAAACTCTCAAAATCCTTGCCTTCATGAAGCAGCTTGATTTCACCCTCTGCAGGGCATACCTATTAGTCCTCTTGGCAGTCTATGTTATGTTCAATATTCGCCTCCAGATTTGAAGACGTTGATCTTTCTTCCGTCATACTTCGTCTTTGTCCAGCTCTCTGATAGCAAGTAATTGTGAAGATCATGGCCTCAATCAGGCACACCTTAGTATTTAAACTGATATTGTTGCTCTTTAGCACTCTGGAGAGATCCCTGACAGCAGATTTTTTTAACACAATTCATCTTTTGACTTTCTGACTACTAGAGCCAAGAGTGTTGATTGTTGAACTGAAGGTTGTTGTACTGAGAGCTGAAATTGTTGATATCTCAATATCTTCTTCTTTTATCATGGTGCTGCCAACTGGCCCAGTGGTAAGAATTTTCATTTTCTTAATGTTGAACTTCTATTCATATTGCAAACTACAGTCCTCGACCCTCTGCAACAAATGCTTCAGGCCCTCCTCAGTTTCAGCAAGTAAGGTTGTCTCTTCTGCATAGTATAGGTTGTTGATGAGTCTTCCTCCAATTTTGATGTCACATTTCTTCTCGTAAAGTCCAGAGTCTCAAATGATCTATTCTTCAGATTGAAAGGATATGAAGAAAGGACACATCCATGAAACACTCCTTTTTCTTTTTTTAATTTTGAAACATACAGTGCTTTTTTTCTCTGTTCTGAGGATTGCCTCCTAGTCCAAGAATAGGTTTTTCATGAGCACAGTCAGGTGTTCTGTGATTCCCATTCTTCTCAAGGTTAGCCACAATTTGTAGTGATCCACACAGTCAAATGTCTTTGCATAGTCAATGAAACACAGATAGACATTCCTTTGTACTCTCTGCTTCAACCAAGATCTGTCTAACATTGACAATGATGTCCCTTGTATTACAGCCTCTTCTAAACCCAGCTTATTCTTTTGGTAGTATTTGGTCACTTTTTTATAATCTTCAGCAGGATTTTGTTTGCATGTAATATTAGGGATATAGTTCAATAATTTCCACACTCTATTGGATGAACTTATTTTTAATAGAAATAAATATGGATCTCATCCAGTAAATTGACCAGGTGGGTATCATCCAGATTTCTCTATGGCTGTATCTGTTTATTTAAATATGTCAATTGATAGTCCATCATTAGGGAAGCTGAATTATATGAAGAAGAATATATAGCATCAGGATAGATCAAGAACTGTATTACACAGATAAAACAACTTGTATGCATAATATGAAGATGAATTGAATAGTTGCAGAAAATTAATGAATACTGCCTTAAATATGGATTTTATTTTCACATCAAGAGAACATAAATCTTCACTACTACATGGATGCAGCATTATGATTGCCGTTGTTGTTATGTGTCATTGAGTCGCTTGCAACTCATAGTAACCCTATGTATAATAGTCATATACCCTAATCTATCCTGTACCAATCTTATTGTTTCTGACACACCTATGTCATTACCGCTGTCACTGAATCAACCCCATCATCGAGGGTATTCCTCTCTTGCACGGTCCCTCTACCTTTCCAAGCAAGACGTCCCTCTCCAAGGACTGGTCTCTTCTTGCAACATGTCCAAAATATGTCAGACAAAACATTAGAGTACTTGCCTGTTCTAGCAGTCTATGGTATATTTAATACTCTTCCCCAGCAACACAGCTCAAAGGCATCAATTTTCTTTCTATTATCCCTAGTCATTATGCAGCTTTCTAACACATAGCACCCAATTGCAAAGACTATGGCCTGGATCTGGCATTTCTTGGTCTCCAGACTGACATTGTTTTGCTTAGTACTTTAGGAGTTCTCTGCCAGCCCACTTTCCCAATGCAATTTGTCTTTTCACTTCCTGCCTGCTGGTACCAAGAGTGTTGATTGTGGAGCCAAGCAAACTGAAGTTGTTAACAAACTCAGTCTCTCCATCATCTATCATGATGCTTTCAATTGGCCCAGTGGTGAAAATCTTTGTTTACTTGATGTTAATCTTCGATCCATATTTAAATAGGGCAGCTGTCCTTGACCTCCTCCCTTTCAGCAAGCAGGATTGTGTCATATGCATAACACAAATTGTTGATGAGTCTTCCTTAATTCTTGATGCCACATTTCTCCTAGTAGAGCCCACCCAGCCTCCAACATGATCTGTTGTGCATATAGATTGAAAATGTATGGAGATAGGACACATCTTCTGCATACACCCTTCCCAATTTTGAACCATACAGTGCTTTCTTTTTCTGTTTTGACAACTGCCTCCTGGTCCAAATATAGGTTCTGCATAAGCATGATCAAGTGTTATAGGATTCTCATTTTTCTCAGAGTTCACCATTATCTGTTGTGATCCATACAGTCAAATGCCTTTGCATAGTCAATGAAACATGGCTAGACTTTCCTCTCATACCCTCTGCTTTCAGCCAAGATCCATCTAACTTGAGTTATAATATCCCTAGTACCATGGCCTCTTATAACTTGCACTTTTGGTAGTTCTTTGTGAGTGTGCTATTCAAGTAATTATTTTTTTTATAATTTTCAGCAGAATCTTGCTTGCATGTGATGTTAATGATATTGTTAGGTGATTTCTGCACTCTCTTGGGTCACCTTTCTTTGAAACTAAAACAAATATAGATCTTTTCCAGTCAGTTGGCCAGGTGGTTGTCCTCCAGATTTCTTGGCAAAACTTGGTGGGCAGATCCAGGACATCATATGTTTGTTGAAATATGTCAACTTTTATGCTGTCAATACCTAAAGTCTTGTTTTTTTGCCAATTCTTTCAAAGCAGCTTGAACTTCTTCCTTCATCTCCACTGGTTATTTCTCATATGTTGTTTCATTAAATTCTTCTGTATCACCAATTCCTTTTGGTGCAAAGGTTCTGAATACTTTTTCTATCAACTGAGGATGTCAACAATTTAATTTTGCTTGACTCTACAATTAATGTTAACAGTAGTCAAGAAATCAATAAATGAGTTGCACTGGGATAATTTGCTGTCAAGGATCTCTCCAAAGTGCTAAACAAGTAAGGGTCAGATACACCTTATCTAAGTCATAATCTTCTCCTATATATCTATATATCCTATATATCTGAAAGTTTGAGAATTTATACAGGATACCAAAGAAGAATTGATATCTTTGAATTGTGGTGCTATTAGAATTACCGAATGTACTACTGACTGTCAAAAGAACAAACAAGTCTGTGTCAGAGGAAGTGAGACTAGAGTGCTCTTTAGACACAAGGATGGTAAAAATTTGTCTCATGTATTTGAGACATGTTGTCAGTGGGGCCAATTTTTTGGGGAAAAAAAAACCACCAAAACCCAAAACAAACCCCATAATGCTAGGAAAGGTTGAAGACCACAGAAATAGAGGAATGAAGACCTCCAACAAGATAGAGTGACATATAGCAGCAGAACTGGTCTAGAAGAAATCAGAGATGGTAGTGGTACAGGATAGAGCAAGGTTGAGATATTTTGTTCATTGGGTCCATAGGAGTCATAGTCACCTTGACAGCATCTAACAACAACATATTGCCTAGAGATGTTGAGAAGAACTAATCCTCTAGATGCTCAAGTAAGATGTATTCATGTCAGAGGATGCTGATGGACCAAATGGTCAAGTGATTCTGTCACCTAGGTAACATATTTAGGAATCCAGCAACTGGAATACCTACTAGAACTTGGGCCTACATATTTTCACCCTTTATAATTAGAAAAAAGTATAATAATTTGTGCACAAACTTTGAAATTGGAAGATACCACGTTCTGTATTGCTGTTGCTATGTCCAGATGAGTAGGGTTCAAGTTGTAGAACCCTATGAACAATGGATCTGATCCTATCCTGTGTCATCTATATCATCTCTGATATACTTGAGCATATTGATACAGTCATAGCGTCAATCCATCTCATTGAGAATCTTCCTCTCTTTAAGTGAAGCTCTAAAGTATGATGTCTTATTCCACGGAATGTCACTCTTAACAGTATACCCAAAATATGTGAAATGAAGCTTCACCATGCTTGCTTCTAAGACGCACCTTGGTTGCATTTCTTCAAGACATATGTACTTGTTCTTTTAGCAGTCCATGGAATATCTTATACTTTTCTCCAACACCACAACTTAAGAGCATCAGACACATGAGTATCAAACACAAATGAAATTTTTCTGAAGATTATTAAAAATGAGTTGCATTGTACTTTGATAAGTTGCCATCATTGTTTCAAACTGGAATCTAAAGAGATTGCGGGGTTAGACATATCATTGTTAATGTTAAATGATTTTGACTGAAAGTAAAAATATCAGACAGAGCAAGATGTTTTCTCCTGTTTCCTTAATTATGCAAAGGTGTTACACTCTGTGGATAATAACAAATTATAGATAGCTTTGAGAAAAATGGGAATCCAGAACACTTAGTTGTGCGCATATGTAATTTGTACATTAACTAGGAAACATTGATTCAAACAGAATAAGAAGATAATGCATGATTTAAAACTAGATATGTGTGCACTCTTCAAACCATATTCCAGGCAAAAAACTCTAGAAATTAGATGATGTGAAGAATAATGTGGCATTGGGATTGGAGAGAGATTCAGTAACAATCTGTGAAAGATGGATAACACATCCTTGCTTGGTCAAAGTGAAGGAAACTTGACACATTTTATGAATTGCACCTCAACAAAATGAAAACAACTAGATCAATAAGAAATAGCATTATAAAGAGAGGAAGAATAAAAAAAATAGTTGCAAAGGCTTTTACTTGACTTGACTTCATAAGTAATGCCCAAGAATGCAATAGTTAAGAAATCAAATGATGTATTGGTTTTGCAAATCTGGACTTTCAAAGATTTTAAGGATATAAAGAACAAAAATGTCAATTTGAAGACTAAGGTGCATCTGACTCAAGTAATGGTATTTCCAATAATTTCATATTCATCTGAAAACTAACTTTCTATAAATAAGGAGAATAACAGATAAATTGATGCAGTTCTATGGTAAGTAAAGATATATATTTACATATATATAGATACACACACATATATATACATTGTGTTGATGCATTTCATTTGTGTTATGATGCACATATATACAATATTATGTATGATGTGGGTGTGTGTGAGTGTGTGTATATGTATATATGTTATATGTTATTGTTGGTTGCCATCGAGTTGAGCACAACTTATAGTGATCCTATGAACAAAAGGCTTGAAGTCTTTCTATAACTCATAATCACACCATCACAAACCCCAATAATGGTCTCATTGAATCATTGGCAGTGGTGCTATGA
The DNA here is from genome assembly GCF_000299155.1 of Elephantulus edwardii. Lineage (NCBI taxonomy): Eukaryota > Metazoa > Chordata > Mammalia > Macroscelidea > Macroscelididae > Elephantulus > Elephantulus edwardii. The sequence goes on along the minus strand of NW_006399824.1, from coordinate 9,878,848 downwards.
ATGGAAGCTTTACAGAGACTTAAAAGCACACTTGTCCTTTTGGTAGACTTAGTCTAGCTATCTACATAACTTAATCTTTCATCTGCTGCATGAGATACAGAAAACAAGCCCTCAGGCATGTATTTCTGGGACAGAGACAGTACAGGTGCTTGAAACTTGAAATAATAACCATTTACTGTTCAGTTTATATTAATTATGCCCAGAATTAAAATATTATGCAATATTAGCAAGTCACAAATAAGTGCATAGGAAGTTACATAGTCAAGAAATGAACAACACTATTTCCAGAAGTGATAGCCTAGATTTGTTCTTGGGTCTGCAATAGTGTCCAAAAAGGTGGCAGGCTATAGAGGGCTAGTATAGCTGTTCTCAGGCTCGTACTAGCTAGATAATAATCAAATTGTATTATAATGGAGGGAAGAGAAGAGCTGCTTCATATCTTAAGCCCTTCAAGTCTCTAACATCATTCATAAAAACAGAATAATGTACTTTAAGGTAAGGAACCACGACCCCTTCTAAACCTAGCTTGGACTTCTGGCAGTTCTCTGCTGATGTGCTGTTCCAGTCATTTTTGGATAATCTTCAGTAGAATCTTGCTTGCATGTGAAATCAGTGAGATTGTTCTATAGTTTCCACACTCTGTTGGGTCACCCTTCTTTGGGATGGGAACAAATATAGATCTCTTCCAGTCAGTTGGCCAGGTGGTTGTTCTCCAGATTTCTTGGCACAACTTGATGAGCACGTCAAGGGCAGCATCTGCTGGCTGAAATATATCAATTGGTATACCATCTATTCTTGGGGCCTTATCTTTTGCCATTGCCTTCAAAGCAGCCTGAACTTCTTTCAGCATAGGATATTGCTCATATGTTGTTTCATGATATTCTTCTGTGTCTGCCAATTCCTTTTGATACAGTGACTCAGTATATTATTTCTATCTTCTTTTAATACTTCCTGGATCATTTAATATTCTGCCAAAAAGCATTCTTGATTATAGCAACTCGAGGTTTGAATTTGTTCTTCAGTTCCTTAAGAAATGTGAGCGAGTTCGCCCTTTTGATTTTCTGACTCCAATTCCTTGCACATTTCATTGTAATACTTTACTTTGTCATCCTGTGCTGCCTTTTGAAATCTTCTGTTCAGCTCTTTAGTATCTTGAATTCTTCCTTGTGCTTTGGCTTCTCTGCGCTCCAGTGCAATTTTCACAGTCTTGTCTGACATCCATTTTGGTCTTCTCTTCCTCTTCTATCTTTGCAATGACCGTTTGCACTCTTCCTGGATGATACCCTTGATATCCTCTCACAACTTGTCTGGTCTTTGCTCTTTAGTGTTCAAGCCCTCAAAACTGTTCCTGAGATGGTTCTGAAATTCAGGTGGAATAGACTCAAAGTCATAATTTGGTGGCCTTGGATTTGGTTTAATTTTCCAAAACTTCAGCTTGAACTTGCATATGAGTAGTTGGTGGTCTGTTCCACAATCAGCTCCTGGCCTAGTTTCACAGCTGATATTGAGCTTCTCCAGCGGTTCTTTCCACAGATTAAATCAATCTGATCTCTATGTATACCAGAAGTCCAGGCTTGGTTTAGAAGGGGTTGTGATACTAGGGATATTGTAGCTACTGTTAGATGGATCTTAGATGAAAGCAGGGAATACTAGAGGAATGTTTATCTATGTTTCATTGACTATGCAAAGGCTTATGACTGTGTGGATCATAACAAACTGTGGCTGACTCTGAGAAGAATAAGAATCCCAGAACACTCAGTTGTGCTAATGCGAAACTTATATTTGGAAAGGAGGCAGTCTTCAAAACAGAGCAAGGGAACACTGCAAGGTTCAAATTTGGGAAGGGCATACTCCAGGGATGTGTCCTATCTACATACCTTTCCAGCCTGTATGTAGAACAGATTATCCAGGAGGCTGGGCTCTATGAGGAGAAACATGGGGTCAAGATTGTTGGACGATTAATCAACAATCTGTGTTATGAAGATGACACAACCCTGCTTGCTGAAACTGAGGAGGACGTGAAATGCTTGCTTCAGAGGGTCAAGGACTACAGCCTCCAATATGATTGAGGCTCAAGGTCCAGAAGACAAATACACCACTGGGCCAATTGGTAGCATCAGGATGGATGGTGAAGAGATTGAGATTGTTCACAACTTTAGTTTGCTTGGCTCCACAGTCAACAGTCTCAGCAACAGTAGCCAGGAAATTAAAAGGTACATTGCCATGGGAAATTATGCTGTTAGGGACCTCTCCAAAGTACTAAAGAGCAATGGTGTCACTTTGGAGACTAAGGTGTGTCTGATACAGGCCATGGTCTTTGCAATCACTTGTTATGCATCAGAGAGTTGGACAAAGACCAAGGAGCATAGACGGAGAATTGATGCCTTTGAGCTGTGGTGCTGGAGAAGTGTATTGAGAGTACCATTGACTGCTGGGAAAACAAACAGATTCGTCCTGAAAAGGGTTAAACCTGGTGGCTCCTTGGAGACAAGAATTCTGAGGCTCCTTCTAACATATTTTGGACATGTTGTAAGGAGAGACCGGTCCTTTGAGAAGGATATCATGCTTGGGAGGGCAGAGGGACAGCACAAGAGGGGAAGACCCTCTATGAGGTGAATTGATTCAGTGACTTGGGTAATTGGGATGGGTGTGTCAGAGACAATAAGATTGGCACAGGACAGAGTAGAGTTCAGGGCTGTTGCACATAGGACCGCTATGAGTCGCAAGTGACTCAACGGCACGAAACAATAACAAGGTAGGGAACGTGAAACAGAGAGATTCAACTTAGTCTAATTCAACTCTAACTTAGCTTGCTTCAGATTTAGCCATTTTGGGGGGTTGTTTGCAATATCTTATATAGTTTTAATTTACAGTTAATTCATGAAATTAAAAAAATGAAAGCTTGATAATGAAATCTATGGGAAAAGTTCCTTATTCCATTAGAAGACAGGAAAAATGAAAAAGAAATAATATACAAAATTTGTTTAAAATTTTCAGAAATAATTATGCCAAGAGCACTACAGTATTTTTTTTAATTAACATATTCCAAATCAGATTGTAGTCAAAACCGCTTTTAGTGTTTCAGTTAGTAATACTCATATGATGAAATAGTTAAATAATTATCATATAAACAGTAGTAAATTTAAACCTCCTTTAGGACCTCCTTACCTATTTAGTTGAATGACAGTTCAATATCTAATAATTTTAATCATTTTACTTTTCATTTTGCTCAATCTGAATGAATGATTTAAATTATATAACTATTGTCTTTTTATATCAATTTCTTGGTAAAAGAAATTATTTAAAATGTCATGGTTTAAGTCTCAGTATGTAATGTAAAAAGCATAAGTGACATGTGTTCCAAACTGATTTTGGATGTAAGAATTTTACTTAATAGGATAGTAATTACAATTTATTTAAATGAGCATAAATTCCCTGATGCAAAGCAGAGAATTCAATTTTGAATTTTTTCAAGTAAACGTGCCACTTCTTGAGATTAGTTTTAGGAGTAGATGAGGAAAAAATATCATCAAGCCATATTAATCTTGTTTGATTCATGTTTATCAATATACACTAGATATTACCAGGGTCTTTTCAAGAATCCTTTGCAAAGATGACACAGCAGCAAATTGTTCTACTTCATGATTAATCTTTGAACTGGTTAGTTGTTTGACTACAGAGAGAAAACCATGCCAATCTGCTTCCAAAAATATTATAATCTAGGAAATCTTACAAGGCAGTTCTAATTTTTCATTAGTATAGCTGTGACTCAAAGGCACCTAACAAAAATCTCAACATTGTAATATTAGCATAACTTGTGCTGCTCTGCAATATTACATTTATAATAAGTAGATTTTCTGAAATTAGATATAGAATTACATATATCTATCTTGTACATTTTGTCTTATTAAATTTGACTCATCATTCAAGCTGAAAAAGGCATGTTTGTTCCTTCTGTATTAATTGATTCCTTCTCCTTCCAGCTTTGTATAATAGTTAGATTAGATGAGCTTTATGGCAGGGTCATTTTTAATGATGTTGAACTAGATAAAAGTAAGGGCTGCACAACACTAGAGATTTTCCTTAAGGCAAACAATACTCCATTAACTTAAAACCGTTAACTAAATGTTGCTCCAATAATCTAATTAAATACCTATCTTTCTAAGTATTTGTGCAACAGAATTGGAGAATTTGAAAAGGAAGAAAACATCTTTTAAAAAATAATATTTCTTCAATTAGAATATTCTTAGGTGAGTTCTTCTGTGCATCAGTATTTACGTAGTGCAGTTCATGGAAAGCTGCTGGGACATATGAGATATAGAGGACACAGAGTTATGTTTTTTGTTGCCATCAATTTATTGTGTCATGGGTTTATTGTTCAAAATTACTTTCCTAGCCTTCAACTCTGACTTTCAGTAAGTTCAATGGATGGAAGCATGGTGTGCATAAATGACTCATGATAGTATTGTTCGGTTTTTCCATTCCAACAGCTTTAAACTGAGCAATTTTAACAGCAGATTATTAAGAATCTCACTAGCAGCAAGAAAGATGAAGAAGAGAATGCAGCAGATATGCTTTGGGACTAGAAATTTCTAAACCAGTCAGACTGTCAATCTGTAGAAGAATACTCAGCAGTTGCAACTGAGAACCAGAGATCAGTGTAAGAAAGAGCTGTTTCACAGAGCCAGAGCCAAGGCCTTTGCACAAGTTTCTGAAAGGAAGACACTGTAATTGGCAAAACTAAGACAGCTTTGTAACACTATTGTAAAGCGACAAAGCTGAAGACTGAAGGGCCTGTGAGCTCAGTAAGAAACTGTCCTGACTGAGGAGTTACATTCTGCTGCCAACCTCAAGTGTAATATGTTAAATTCCCTCAACATTCCATAACCGGGAATATGGTTCTGCAAGGTCTGTGTAGACATTGCAACAGATTAAGGACCCAGACGTTAGAGCAGTACTATGGATGTTGGAATTAGTAGAGGTAGATGTGGAAGCTTGGAGACCATGTCTGACCTTACAGGAGTTGGTTTATATTGTAGAAGTTACTGATGAGGACTGCTTTGTTTTATAGTGATCAGATTTAGTCATTCCCATGCCAGCTCTGCTTTTTGTGAACTATTTTTTGGCTTTTTATAAGTACATAGAATCTGACATTATTCCATGACATTGAAATAAGTGATCTCACATTCTCCTGGTTTATTTTACCTGAGCAATCAACAAGTTCTCTGTCATATAATGAAATGATGCTATCACAAATGTCAATAGTGAGGAAATTTCTACCAGTCAAGTGCTGAGAAACTTGACTACAGCCTAGGGCAACCACTGAGAAACTCAGGAGTAGCACTGTTGGGAATTTCCATCCACCAATTTGTTGTCAAGTGCATTGATGTGAGGCCCCAAATGACACAGAAAATGCTTGCTCCAATGACAAGAGCAGCAATGTGCTCGTTTCAAATTACCAAGGGGCTTTAATGTGTAAACTGTATTCCTCTTCTGTCAGCTGCTCAGAAACCTGGAAAGGAAGATCAGCAACATTTCAACTCTAAATTGTTCAACACCATTGCATGTGTTTATATAGCATTCTGGCCAGTGCACATTTGGTGAGAAACAAAAATGTCAACATGACCTGCTTGAGAAATTATTTCCGAGGTGAAGCACTTTGCATACCAGGTTAAAAAGTTTGAATACTTGACTTAAATTTTTCTGTACTCATACATTATATTTTGGGAAAATATTCTAGTGCTACATAAACAAAACTCTCCAAAGATATTTTTACAAATAATAATTTTTAATATCAACTTTGTTAGTAAATGCTCATATTCCTAAATTGTCACTAGGAAAGTTAGAGAACTAATGCACCCTCAATCAGTGGCCCAAGAATGGATTCTGGTCTTAAATATTGTTTGTGTAGGGGCATAGTGGTGGTGATGAAACAATCCAACTGATATTAAAAAGGATTGATAAAATTGAAATATTAACTGTGAAGATACTCAATATATATAATGGATACTCAGTTTCTTTAGAAGCATTGGATAAATTTCCATATATTGTTCCATTTGCCATTATTAAATAGCATTATTACATAAATTTCATACAAGATGGTTTCTTAGTTAGAAACTAATCCACTTATCATATTTTTCTTACTTCTACAGTCAAGTAAATCTGCAAAATCAGTACAATCTTTATTCTTAAAAACTTAAATTTTAAATTATATTGAAGCATTGACACCAGCTGTTGTTGTTGTTGTTGTTATGTGCCCTGGAGTCAGCTGCGACTCATAGTGACCCTAAGTACAAGAACCCTATACACTGCTCTATCCTGCTCCAATCTCACTGTATCTGACACACCTACCTCTATTATATCAATCATTGTATCAATCCATCTCATCAAGATTCTTCTTCTCCTGCATTAGTATAAGTTAAATGATAAAGAAATAACAATGTCATTGTTGTTGTTCTTAAGTGCCATCAAGTCAAGCACATCTTATAGCAACTCTATGAACTAAAGACCTGAACACTGGTCTATAACTATCATCGTTCCTCTACGTTCATAGAGTTTCTAGAGGCATGGTGCTTAGGAAGTGGATGCCGCTTCTGCTTTCAAGCTTGTCTCAATTCTGGGAGCTCTACCAAACACTATCCACTATGGATAACCATTATGGCATTTGACACATCAGTGGCACTATGTTCAGCATTAAAGCAACAGCAAGTTACTTCAGTACAGCAAATTGACAGAACAGTGCTCTACAAGAATGTTCATGGCAAACACAATTAACACCAGGCCTGAGGACCCAATCACCTTTTAAATACAAGGATCATCGACCAGGTCCTGGTTTGCTCCAAACAATGGGCTTCAAGCCCACAGTTCATTGTTAGGCTAATCAGGCCAATCAAAGCAGCTCACATCCAACTGTGTAGAAAAAAAAAAAAAGCAAAAAAAAAAAACCACCCAAAACCAACCAAACAAAAACCCGCCAAAACCAAAACAAAGCAAAAACTGACAACCAGTCCACAACTGACCCTCACCAAGGCAAGAGACCCTATTTTCCAGAATCCCATCACTTCACATATCAGTCTCGAAACAGAAGACTTATTCTGGGCCAAATTATCTTTCAAATACAAGGCTTGCCCCACAATATCATTACCTGAATACAAATATAAAATAAATATGTAGTAAATATTTAACTTACTAATTAATGAGAAAATAAATTAGGGGCTCTGCCTGCCTGTGTACTGTTTTGAGTTTCTAAAGTTGTAATAACAAAGTACAACAAATATAGGGCTTAAAAACCAAAGATTTTTATTTTTCATACTTATGTTGCAAATAGTCACATCACAATCTATACAAGCCCATGCATTCTTTGAAGATTATAGGAGTTTATATTTTTTTGCTTTTGCCTACCTTTTAACTATTGACAGCAATTTCTGAAATTCTTGACTATCTATGATGGTTAAAATTGTGTGTTAATTAAGTCATGATTTTTAGGTTTGGCATTTGTGTAATATTATAATGTAACATTTATGTAATGATGTTTATTCCCTTCATGTATACTGACTAATATTGATGTATAACTAATATTGATGTGATCAGTCGTCACCTAACAGGATTTGGGTAGGATGAAGAACCCTTAATCTGGTCACAGCCCTGATTTCACATAGAGTGCTGAAGAGGAGGGATGTCAGTCTAGAGAATAAGGTGCAGCTAAGCTAGGCCATGGTCTTCACAATTACTTCCTATGCATCAGAGAGTTGGACAATGACCAAGGATGACAAAAGAAGAATAATGCCTTGAGTTGTGGTGCTGGAGAAGAGTTTTGAACATACAATACCAAGGAACTAATAGGTCTGTCCTAGAGAGAGTGAAACCAAGGTGCTCTTTGGAGACAAGGATTTTGAGACTCTGTTTCACATACTTTGGGCCCGTAGCTAGGAGGGACCGGTCTTTGCAGAAAGACATCATGCTTGCAAGGGTCAAGGGAAAGTACAAAAGAGGAAGACCCCAAATGTAATGCATTGACACAATAACTAGGATAATGATGGTAGTTGTGTCAGAGACACTGAGATTGACTTAGGATAGAGCAGAGTTCAGAACTGTTGTACAAAGTGTCGCTGGCTGCAAGCAACTTGAAGGAACGTAACAACAACTGTTCAACACTATCTTCACAATTTTTGCTATGCTTTAATGCATTTCGCAGCCACTGTGATAAGACCTTCTCCTTGAGGTCTTCTCCTGTTTTGCTGACAATGACAAAATCAAATTAAATTGCCTATCTCAACTCATGATAATTTTGATTGTTTCATATGCATGTGAAAGTTTGACAATGAATGAAGAAGATTAAAGAAAAATATTCCTTTGATATCTGGTGTTGGTGAAGAATATTGCAAATCCAACGAACTGACAAACACGTCTCGAAAGAAGTACAGCCAGATTTTTCTATCAATTTGACTCACATACTTTTGACATGTTATCAGAATGTACCTGTAAAGCGGACTCCTTTGTGGAAAAACAAAAGGACTTTGAAAGAAATGAACATCCTCAATGAGAGGTGGTGTCACAGTGACTAAAATTCTGAATTGAAGGATTAAAGTGACTACGAGGATGGCACAGAATTGGGCAGAATTTCTTTCTACTGAACACAAGCCTTTTATGAGCCAGAGTCAGTGTAATGACACCTAAATAGGTACCTACATGGGTGTATATATAGATTCTAACCACTGGGCCAATTGGCAGTATAATGATAGACGGCGAAGAAATTGAGATTGTTACCAACTTCAGCTCGCTTGGCTTCACAAGCAATACTCTAGGTACTAGCACCTAGGGAAAAAAAAATACATTGCACTGGGAAAATATACTGTTAGACACCTCTCTAGAGTACCTAAGAGCAATGATATAAGTCTAGAGACTAAGGTATGCCTGGTCCAGACTATGGTCTTAGCAATTACTTAAGAGAGGAAGAATTAATGTGTTTGATTTGTGGTACTAGAGAAGAGTATTGAATATACCATGGACTGGGAAGAGAATAAATGAGTTTGTTCTGGAAAGAGTAAAACCAGGCTGCCCCCTGGAGGTAGGAATTTTGAAATTCCGTTTCACATACCTTGGGCTTGTTATCACAAAGGACCATCTGTAACTTGATTTGTGCCACTATTAGAACCTCTACTCGGAATATTATTGCTTTTTAATTTTTGACTCATGTACTTTTAACTTGTAAGTTAAATTTGTGTCTTCTAGGCTGCAACACTTCCGTGATACATCTTCAAGGATATAAACATGTACGGCTAAGCACAATTGATTTCAGTGCATCTAAATTCCAAAATAAATCTCCATAATAGTCTGTGTGTTTCCTACTGCCAAAGGGGCCCTTTAGAGGAGTGAGAGAAGATCTCCACCCTGAAACCCACAGCATCCCCTTTCAGCAGGAAGTAGCTAAGAGAATACGCCATCCCCTTTTCTTTATGAATCAGGGTGAAGTCTCTCTCAGGGAGGAGTGATAGGGAATGGCAAAGGACACACTGACAAAGAAGATTAATCAGAACTGGCTTTGACAAGCACTGTGGCAACTGGACAATTAAAACAGACATTCGGGGGGGAGGGAGGTGGACGAACTGGGGAGGAGGGTAGAGAAAATAGTGCAACAATGAATGAATGAAACCCAAAATCTCTGTAAATGTTCATTAAAACTGATAAAATTTAATAATAATTTAAAAAACAAAACAAACAAACAAACAAAAAAAAACCAGTCCTTTGAGAAGGACTTTGGAAGAGTAGAGCAACAGAGTAAGACCCTGGATGAGATGGATTAACTCAGTTAATTCAGATTAACTCAGACTGGGTTATAGAAGCAGGTGATTAAAAGACAAAAAAGATTGGTTCAAGATAGAGCAGAGTTGAGAGCTGTTGTACATAGGGTTGCTCTGAGTCATATGTGACTGTATGACACATAACAACTATATATATTTACATGTATGTATATATATCTATAATAAATACAGAGTGCAACGAATATTTTATACACATTATCATCTGCATCTGTATTAGATTAATGATGAGTTTATAATGATTTCTCTGACTCTAAGAAGAATCTAATCCCTGGGAGTGAGATAACATGATAAAAACGGTAAAATATCAAGGGAAAAAAAGAAAACCTTTAACAAAATGGATTGACAGCATGTCTACCATAATGGACTTGAGCAGGCATAATTCATGAGGATAGCACAGGATAAGGTAATTCAAATCTGTTGATCCTAGGAAAGTTAAGTAAGAGTTGTAGTCAACTTGATAGCACTTACGACAAGAAGCAAAATTTGACCTAAAGTCTATCTCACCTGAATTTAAAAACCATCTCAAGAACACATTTCAGGCCTTGAAGTAATAATGATATGAGATCAGAAAAGCTGTGGGAGCATATCAAGAACATCATCTATGAAAAATGCAAAATGTTCTCAAAGGGAATGCCTTTAATCTCTCTCCATTGAGAACAATGTTGGTTCTCGGGTTTAAGTATATATTTTTACTATGTTGAAGACATTCCCCTCTAATCTTATTCTGTTGAGAGTTTTAATCAGGAAAGGGTGATGGATTTTGTCAAAGGCCTTTTCTGCATCAATTGATAGGATCATGTAGTTCTTGTTCTTTCCTTTGTTTATATGATGGGTTACATGAATTGTTTTTCTTATGTTGAACCATCCTTGCATACCTGTTTATGAATCCCACTTGGTCATGGTGAATTATTATTTTTTTATGTGCTTTTGGATTCAGGATTTTTGCATCTGTGTTCATGAGAGATACTAGCCTATAGTCTTCTATTTTGGTGGTGTCTTTACGTAAGTTTGATATCAAGGATATGTTTGCTTCATTGAATGAGTCTCGGAGAATTTCAACTTATTCTGTATTCTGAAATATTTTATGTAGAATTGGTGATAGTTCTCTGAAAATTTGATAAAAACCATCTGGTCCAGGTCTCTTTTTGGTTGGAAGTTGTTTTATAACCTTTTCAATTTCTTCTTTTGTAATGGGTCTGTTCAGTCAGTTGTTCAATTTCAGTTTGTGTCAGTTTAGGTAAGTTGTGCATTTCTAAGTATTTGTCCATTTTTTCTAGGTTTTCTGGTTTGTTTGAGTATAGTTTTTCATAATATTTCAATATTAGCTTTTTTATTTTAGTTGGTTCTATTATGACATTGCCCTTTTCATCTCTTACTCAGATTATTTCTTTCTTTTAGTTTTGCTAGTGGTTTGTTGATTTTTTTCAATTCTTTTTTGTTTTGTTTTTCTATTTCATTTATTTCTGCTCTAATTTTTATAACTTCAGGTTTTTTAGAGGGTGTCAGGTTTTCTTGCTGTTCTTTTTTATTTTGTTGGAGATGTTGGGTTAGAGAGTCAATCACCTCTCTAATTCAATATTCTATTGGAAGTCTTAATGATAACAGTAAGACAAGCGAAGGATATAAGGGATAACCAAATTGGCATATAGGAGGTAAAATTATCTCTCTATGCAGAAGATATGATAGTATACTTAGAAAACCCTAAAGACTCAGCAAGAAAACTACTGGAAATATTTGACCAATTCAGCAAAATGGAGGATGCAAGATCAACGTAAGTTGGATTTCTCTACAATTACAAAGAGAATACAGAGCTGGTGCTAAGAAAAACAATATTCTTCAAAATAGCTAATAATAAGATTACATAGTTGGGAGTAAATTTAACCAGACACACAACAGATCTATTTAAAAATGTTACAGAAAATTACTACAAGAAACAAAAAGAGAACTCAAGAAATGGAAGAATAGCCCTTGCTCATGGATAAGAAGACTCAATATTGTGAAAATGACAATACTACCAAAGGCAATTTACATGTTCAGTGCAATCCCAATAAAAATACCAATTTCATTCCTCAAAGAGATGGGGGGGGAAATCTCCAATTTCATTTGGAATGGAAAGAGGTTCTGAATAAGCAAAACACTTTTTAAAAAGAGAAACAAGGTGGGAGCCATCTTACTCCTGGATTTAAAATCCTAATACACTGCCATTGTGGTCAAGATAGCTTGGTACTGATACAATGATAGACACATAGATCAATGGATTAGTATTGAGAATCTAGAAATCAGCCCATATACCTATGATCAACTGATTTTTGACAAAGTTATGAAATCAGTTAAGTTGGGAAATGACAGGCTTTTTAACAAATAGTGTTGGCAAAATTGGAGAACTCTGTCAAAAACTCAAGCCAAGATCCACCCCTTACTCTATACCCAAGAACAACTCAAAGTGGATCGAGGACCTAGGACTAAAACCAAGAACTATAAACTTCATTAGAGAAAAGCATGGAAGAACCCTAGAAGTCCTAATTCATAGCATAAACAGTCTTCCAAACATCCTGAAAAACCAACAACCAGGAGTGGATAAAATAGATGAATGGGACCTTTTAAGAATAAAACGCCTTTGCACATGCAAAAACTTCTCCAACAGGGTAAAAAGGGAAGCCACAGACTGGGAAAAAGTATTTGATAATGACATGTCAGATAAGGGACTTATATCTAGAATTTATAAAATCTTTTAGCACCACAAGAAAGGTAAACAATCCAAGTGAAAAATGGGCACAGGATAGGAACAGACACTTCACCAAAGAAAACATTCAGATGGCCAACAAGCACATGAAGAAATGTTCAAAATCCTTAGCTCTAAAAAGATGAAAATCAAAACAACTATGAGACATCATATTACTCCAGTAAGAAAAGCACATTTCAACAGAGCAGCAAACAGCAAATGGTGGAGAGGTTGTGGAGAAACTGGAACCCTTATTCATTATTGATGGGAGTGTAAAATGGTGCAACCACTATGGAGGGCAATATGGTGCTTTCTCAAAAAGTTGGAAATAAAAATACCATATGACCCAGCAATTCCACTTCCGGGAATACAACCTAAAGATACCATAACTGCCACCTAAGCAGATACATGCACATCCATATTTATTGAAGCTTTGTTTACAATAACAAAGAGTTGGATATAACCCAAGTGCCCATCAACAAACGAATAGATAGATAAGCTCTGGTATAGTCACAAAATGGAATACTATGTTGCACTGAAAAACAAAGAGCTCATGAAATATTATACAAAATGGGTAACCTTGAAGGACACTATGCTGAGTGAAAGATCTCAGTCATAATAGGATAAATACTGTATAGAGCTACTGTTGTAAAATCGGACTGACATTAGGGTTGGGGGGAACCTAAGAAAAGAGGGGATAAATAATGTATACTGCATTGAAACAGATGAGAGATAACTGTTTAAAAGGAATGTAGGATTAGGAATTATTTTCATTACAAGATTAGAGAAAAAGAAATGCATAGTAAAGTGACTATGAACAGGGGAGATTGTATAACAAAGAAAGTTTTCAGTTTTCTTTTTTCAAAGAGAAAAGAGAACTGGGGGTTGAGTGAGCACAAAGTAAAATATGTAACAATGAACGAATGGGGAAAATTAAATGGAAAGACTATACTGTAAAATATATATATATATGGCATTAAAAAATCATTAACAAAAAAAATTTGGAAAAAAAACCAACCCAACAATGCAAAACATAATTACAAAATTAGAGAAGGAAGAAAAAAAAATAAATGGTTGTCAGAAGATACTCTGAATATTGCACTAGGATGCTGAGAAGCCAAAGCAAAAGGAAGACATTAGAAAATTAAAGAGCTGAACAAAAAAAAATTTAAAAGGCAGACCAAGAAGACAAAAGAAAGTGTTATAATAGTCTGTCCAAAGATCTGAAAATAGAAAATCAAAAGAAACAAACTTGTTTGTCATTTCTTAAGCTGAAAAAAGTGAAGAACGAATTCAAGCCTCGAGTTACAATGCTTAAGGATACTATTGGCAAAATATTGAACGACACAGGAAGCATTAAAAGAAGATGGAAAGAGTACAGAGTCATTGTATCAAAAAGATTTGATTGACACAGAAAAGCTTTATTAAACAATACATGATCAAGGATAATAGAGTTGAAGGAGAAAGTTCAAGCTTCTCTGGAGGGATGGGGGAAAAAATAAAGCCCCAGGAATTGATGTAACACACATTGACATATTTCAGCAAAGATATGGACTTGCATATCAGGTTGTGCCAATAATCTGGAGGACAACTACATGGCCAACTGATTGGAAGAGCTCCATACTTATGACCATTCCAAGAAAAGGGGATCTAAAGAGTGCAGAAATTACTGAACAATATTACACACAAGCAAAATCCTGCTGAAGAGCATCCCAAACCAACTGGAACAATACATGGTATTTGTGACATCATTATAGTTGCTGTTAGGTGCCATTGAATCACCTGCAACTCGTAGAGACCCTACGCACAATAGCTCTGAACTCCGTCCTGTCCTGAGTCAATCTCACTGTCTCTGAAACATCTACCCCTATTACTCCAGTTACTAAGTCAATTCAAGTCATGAAGGGTCTTCCTCTTCTGTATTGTTCCGCCTCCCCTCCAGACATTATGTCTTTCTCCAAGGACTGGTCAATTCTGCCAACATGCTCCAAATCTATCAGACACCGCTTCAAAATCCTTGCCTCCAGAAAGCAATATTATTTCAATCTTTGCAGGATAATAATTTGTTCTCTTGGCATTTCCTGGTTTGTTCAATCCTCTGCTCCAGCACCATAAATTGAAGACACTAACTCTTCTTCTGTCGTCCGTACTCATTGTCCAGCATTCTGATGCATAGTAATTGCAAAGACAATGGCCTGGATCAGGAACACCTTTGTCTCTAGACTGACATCTTTGCTCTTCATCGTTGATAGCAGATTTTTAAAATCAAATTTATCTTTTGATTTTCTGGCTGATGATGCTAAGAGTGTTGATTGTGGACCGAGCAAGTGGAAATAGTTAACAATTCCAATCTCTTCTTAGCCAATATAAAATGGGTCCTGGCTGAAAGCCAGAGTATCAGTGAAATATTTATCTGTGTTTTATTGACTATGAAAAGATATTTGTGTGAATCAGAACAAATTGTGGCTAATATTAAGAAGAATGGAATCACAAAACACCTGGTTCATGTAAAATCTGTATGGATAGGGAAGCAGTCGTCAGAACAAGAAGAAACAAAACACAATTTAAAATTAGGGAAAGAGTACATCGAAGTTTCTTCCTGACTCCATAGCTTTTCTATGTATATGTGGAACTGATAATTCCAGAGGCCAGACTTTATGAGGGGGGATGTGATAGCAGTATTGGAGGAAGACTTATCAACACCATCTACTTTATACAGATGATACAACCTTACTCTCTGAAACTGAGGAGGACCTGAAGTATTTCTACAGATGGTCAAACACTGCTATTTCCACTGAGGTTTGAAACTCAACAGGAAGAAGAAAAAGATTCCCACCACACAGGCAATTAACAGAACCATGAAAGATTGAGAAAGATTGATATTGTTAATATTTTTTCTATAATTATATTTTATTAATTTTCATAAACATTTACAAAGATTTTGGGTTTCCATTCATTCATTGTTGCACTATTCTCTCTACCCTCCTCCCAGTTTGTTCTTGTCCAAATGCCACAGTGCTTGTCAAAGCCAGTTCTGATTAATCTCCTTTGTCAGTGTGTCCTTTGCCATTCCCTATCACTCCTCCCTGAGAGAGACTTCACCCTGAGTCATAAGGAAAAGGGGATGGCGTATTCTCTTAGCTACTTCCTGCTGAAAAGGGATGCTGTGGGTTTCAGGGTGAAGATCTTCTCTCACTACTCTAAAGGGCCCCTTTGGCAGTAGGAAACACATAGACTATTATGGAGATTGATTTTGGAATTTAGATGCCCTCTTATTGATTGTGCTTGGCCGTACATGTTCATATCCTTGAAGATGTATCATGGGGGTGTTGCAACCTAGAAGACACAAATTTGACTAACAAGTTATAAGTACATGAGTCAAAAATTATGGAAAAGTAAAAGAAAAGATTCTTTCATTGTTTTACAAATCCTCCCCCAGGTCCCCTCCACCATGTAGCCCTCACTCTAGTCTCCTGTGATGGCAGAAATACCTAGTTATATATCTCTTTTAAACAGTTTTCTCCCTCCTCTGTTTCAGTGCAGTATACATTATTGAACCCATCTTCCTCAGTCTCTCCCCAACCCCAAGGACAGTCCCATTCTACAACAGTGGCATCATGTAATATTTGTCCTTTTGTGACTGGGATATTTCACTCAGCATAATGTTCTCCAGAGTCAACCATTTTGAATAATATTGCATGAGTTCCTTGTTTTTTAATGCAGCATAGTATTCCATTGTGCGAATATACCACAGCTTCTCTGGCCATTCGTTTGTTGATGGGCACTTAGGTTGTTTCCAACTCCTTGCTATTGTGAACAAAGCTGCAATAAACATGGGTGTGCATATATCTGCTTGGATGTCAGCTATGGTCTCTTCAGGGTATATTTCCAGTAGTGGAATTGCTGGGTCAAATGGTATCTCTATTTGCAACTTTTTGAGAAAGCGCCATACTGCTTTCCACAGGGGTTGTTGTTAATATTTTAATCTTGCTTTGTTCCACAATCAACACACCTCGTATCAGCAGTTAGGAAGTCAAAAGATGAATTGCATTAGGAAAACCTCTTGCTAGGGACCTTATCAGAGAGCTAAACAGCAACAATGTCAATCTAGAGATTAAGGTGCACCTGATCCAGCACATATCTTTGCAATTCCTTGCTATCCATCAGAGTGCTGTACAATGACTAAGTATAACAGAAGATGAATTGATGCCTTTGAATTGTAGTGATGGACAAGAATATTGAACATACCATGTACTGCCAAGAGAACAAACAGGTTTGTCCTAGAGAGGGTAAAACCAAGTTTCTCCTTGGTGGCAAGGATTTTGAAGCTCAATATGATAAACTTTGGGCATGTTGCTAGGAAAAACTAGTACTTGGCAAAGGACACCATAATTGGTAGTAGAGAGTGAAAGAGCAATAGAAAGAGCATCTCTCGATGAGATGGACTGACACAGGAATGGGGTAATGGAGATAGGTGTGTCAGAAACATCGTTATATTTTCTCAGGACAGGACAGAGTTCAGAGTTATTGTGCATAGGTTTATCTATGAGTTGCAAGGAACTTGACAGAATATAACAACAACAAAATAACATATTTTTAAATCTATTCTATTTACCATATTCACAATTTTGGTTTTCCAGGATGACATACAATTACAATCACACTGTGTATAGATTTACAGACCGGCTCTCATCTTTAGAAATAAACATTCACAATTCATCTATTTATTGTAATAGTGTGAGAGTTCATTATTTTTATTACTGGATAATTTCCTAGTATATAAAAGTACCATATATTATCTATTTCCTTATTGAAACAAATACTCATTGTTTTCAGATTTGGCTATTATGAATGAAATGGTTGTAAACATTCACTTTGCAGATGTTTGCAGATTTAATTTGTCATAGTAGTTGGTAGTTATCTTGGATTACTTCCCGTGATAAAACCATATTTATTGTAAGAAGATTCCTAAAAAGTCCAATGTAGCCCTCTGGGAAAAGTGAATCTCATCTCATAATAATCCTATCAATACAGAAGAACTTCCCCAAACACTCACTCTTTAAATAAGCAAACTGCTTGTGTGGAGCACTTTGTGGACTCAAGCCATCACCACCCAGTTTCCTTACCTTCCTACCTCCCTCCGTTCACCTCAACAGTGAAAGAATATTCCTGTTATTCTGTATCTTCAACAGCACAATTGTTGTTGTTGTACCATCAAGTTGGAACCTAACCACAGCCGACCATCTAGCGGGTTTTCAGAGGCAGTTAATCGCATGGGAGGAGATTGTCCATCATTCTCCCATGGAGCAGCTGGTAGCCTAAAACTGTGTGTCTTCAGAATAGCAGCACAGCTTCTTACCACTAGACAAAGAGCTCCCTAGCACAACAGTTAGTATTGTAAATGTTCCTTTTCTTTTCTTTTTTTTTTTAAGGATGCCATTATAGTGAGCT
Organism: Elephantulus edwardii; assembly: GCF_000299155.1. Lineage (NCBI taxonomy): Eukaryota > Metazoa > Chordata > Mammalia > Macroscelidea > Macroscelididae > Elephantulus > Elephantulus edwardii. The sequence goes on along the minus strand of NW_006399824.1, from coordinate 9,860,854 downwards.
ATCATGGTGTAAATCACCAAATAAGAAAGTCACTGGAGTAGAAAATTGTGCTGCTAACCTAAAATCTTTGGAAGCAGGAGTTGCATCGGCTTCCTAAATAACATGCCTCCAGAAACTGTATGAACTTTGACAAATGGCAATAGTTTCAGAGGGGCTTCAGGACTCAAAGACAATCAACAACAATAACAACAACCTAAAATCTGTTTCTCTCTGAATCTACCAGAAGTTCCTTGAAAGAAAAACAGGCGATCTCCTCCAGAATGATTTGCAGTCTCACAAATCTGCTAAAGAATCAGTGAGGAGGACCTGATTCCAGCTCCATAGTAATGTTTTTGAGTTTATTTAGTATGTTGTTAAATATGTACTTACATGCTGGTGTTCTAATTTACAATTGTTGTTGTTGTTGTTATGTGCGGCAAGTCGCCTACGGCTCATAGCGACCCTATGTACAACAGCCCTAAACCCTGCTCTATCTTGTGCCAATTGCACCCATCCCGATTACCCCAGTCACTGAATCAATCCACCTGATCGAGGGTCTTCCCCTCTTGTGCTGTCCCTCCACCCTCCTAAGCATGATGTCCCTCTCCAAGGACTGGTCTCTCCTTAAAACATGTCCAAAGTATGTCAGACGGAGCCTCAGAATCCTTGCCTCCAAAGAACAGCCTGGTTTAACCCTCTCCAGGATGAATTCATTTGTTTTCTTGGTACTCTCAATAGTCTTCTGCAGCACCACAGCTCAAAGGCATCAATTTTCCTTCTATCATCCCCATTGTCCAACTCTCTGATGCATAACAAGTGATTACAGAGACCATGTCCTGTATCAGATGTACCTTAGTCTCCAGAGTGATGCCATTGCTCTTCAGTACTTTGGAGAGGTACCTAACAGCAGACTTTCCCATGGCAACATGTCTTTTCATTTCCTGGCTACTGGTTGACTGTGGAGCCAAGCAAACTAAAGCTGAGAACAATCTCAATCTCTTCACCATCCATCCTGATGCTTTCAATAGGTCCAGTAAATTTGTAATTATCTATAAATTTGTAATTATCTAATGAAAATGACTAAATATGTTTTTATGTTATAATTTATCATCTTTGGTGAGGTGTGTTTCAGAATTTGTTCCATTACTTAGCTATATGCTGTTGCTTTCAAATTTCACTTTTATACCTTTTGTGTGTATTTTGAATATCATTTTAAACATTTATTTTTCTCTTGCTTTGAGAAGTGCTTTTTAATTGTATTGATGGTGTCTAAGAGACAGTCAAAATTTTATTTTTAATGAAGTCAAGTCTATTAATGGTTTTACAAAACTCTGAATTTTATTGTCTCTACAACTTTATCTTGAGTCTATCACACCTAAATTTCAAAACCCTCTCAGGACTAGGTTTGAGGCCTTGAACATTAATGAATGAAGACCAGACGAGCTGTGAGAGGATATCAAGAATATCCTCCAAAAAGAATGCAGGGATCAGTACAAAGACACAGGAGGAAGAAAAGACCAAGATGGGTGTCAGAAAGGACTCTGAATATTGCACTACTGTGCCAATAAGCCAAAACAGAGGGAAGAAATTAAGGAGCTGAACAAAAGACTTCAAAGGCCAGCGTGGGAAGACAAAGTAAAATATTAAAACAAAATAGGCTGCAGTAAAAAATAAAAAACAATAAAAGGAACTAAACTCTCTCAGAATTTCTTAAGCTGATGGAACTGAAGAACAACCACAAGGATGCTTGGGAAGAATATTAAATAATTCAAGAAGGATTAAAAGAAAATGAAAAGAGTACACAGAGATATTGTACCAAAAGAAATTGGTGACACAGAAGAATTTCATGAAACAACGTATGAGCAAGAGCCTATGGTGATGAAGGAACAAGTTCAAGCTGCTTTGAAAGAATTGGCAAAAACTAAGGCTCAAGGAACTGCCCTGAATATGCTCACCAAGTTGTGCCAAGAAATCTGAAGGACAACCAGCTAGGCAGAGATCTATATTTGTTCCCTTTACAAAGAAAAGTTACCCCACAGAGTACGGAAATAATCAAACAATATTTTTAATATCATATGCAAGCAAGATTCTGCTGAAAATTATCCCAAAACAACTTGAACAGTACATCAACAGAGAACTGCCAGAAGTGCAGGATGGGTTTAGAAGAGGCCATGGTACTAGAGATAGTAGTTAATGTTAGATGGATCTTGGCTGAAAGCAGAGAATACCAGAGATTTGTCTATATGCTTTTCATTGACTATGCAAAGGCATTTGGTTGTGTGGATCACGACAAACTGTGGCTAACTCTAAAAAGAATGGGAATCCTAGAACACTTGATTGTGCTTATGCGAAACCTATACTTGGACCAAGAGGCAGACATCAGAATAGAGCAAGGAAATACTACATGGTTCAAAATTGGGAAGGGTATACACCAGGGATGTGTTCTATCTCCATACCTTTTCAATCTACATGTAGAACAGATAATCTGGGAGGCTGGGCTCTATGAGGAAAATTGTGGTATCAGGGTTGGCGGTAGAGTCATAAACAATCTGCGTTATGCAGATGACACAACCCTGTTTGCTGAAACTTAGGAGGACCTAAAGTTCTTGCTGCAGAAGGTCAAGGATTACAGTGTTCAATATGGATTGAAGCTCAACTTCAAGAAAACAAAGATTCTCACCACTGGACCTATTCATATCATCATGATAGACATTGAAGAGACTGAAATTGTTAACAGCTTCAGTTTGTTGGCTCCACAATCAACACTTTTGGTACCAGCAGCCAGGAAATTAAAAGATTAATTGCATTGGTAAAGTCTGCTGTCAAAGACTTCTCCAAAGTACTGAAGAGCAATGATGTCAATCTGGAGACTAAGGTGCTCCTGATTCAGACCATAGTCTTTGCAATTAGTTGCTATGCATCAGAAAGCTGAACAATGACTAAGGATAATAGAAGAAGAATTGATATCGTTGAGCTATGATGCTGAAGAAGAGTACTGAATTTATTATGGATGGCTAGAAGAATAAACAGGTTCAACCTGGAGAGGAAGAAACCAGTGTGTTCCTTAAAGCAAGTATTCTGACACCTCATCTGATACACTTTGAACATGTTGCAAGGAGTTCTTGGAAAGAGACGCCATGTTTGGGAGGGTATAGGAACAGTGCAGGAGAGGAAACCTTCTATGAGATAATTCAGTGACTTGGGTAATGTGGGCAGGTGTGTCAGAGACAGTAAGATTGGCACAAGATAGAGCAGGGTATAGGGATGTGGTACATAGGGTCATTATGAGTTGCAAATGACTAGGTGGCAAGTAACAACAACAAAACTTTATTACCAAATCTCAGTTGACAAAGATTATTCTCAGTTGACAAACTTTATTCTAAGAGTTTTACAATTTATATTTAGATCTGTTATGATATCTTGAGGATTTTTCTTTCTTACTTTCAGAAAAAATATTTGGTTGTGCTTTTTTCTCTTATAATATCTTTGATTTTCATGTTAAAGAAATTCTAGCTTTGGTGTTCCTTGTGCTACATTTTTCTCAAAAATATTGTAGAGAATTAATTTCACTTCTTATTTAAATATCTGCCAGAATTACCAAATGAAAATACTTGGGTCTGATGCTTTTGAGAGTTTATTCATTATTTAGTCCCTCTATTGAATAAGGCTATTCTGGCTGCTGAGTTCTCCTTGTATAAGTGTAGGATTTGGGGGATTTGGGTTGGTTTGTTTTGGGTTTTCTTTGTGTGATTCCCAAAACATTGTTACATTTAATCAGAACCAAGAATTTTTGGGTTTAGAGTTACTTACAGTGTCTTTATATAATACCCTAATATTCACAATGGCAGTAATGCAGGTGTTTCATTAATTTTTTTTAATGTTGACAATTTGTGTCCTCTGTCCTTTTCTTCTTGATTAGTTTGATTAGAGAACTATTAATTACACTCAATTAAAACAGTATCTAAGAAATTATTTACCAAGTCTTAACCTCGATAGTCTTTCTCTCAATTTTGTCATTGATCACTATTGTTGAAAATTGGTTTTTAAAATGGGTGACTAATAAAAATTGGTTAAGTGTCTGTCTGCTAATTGGAAGTTTTTCAGTTTGAGCCCACACAAGAACTCTGAATAAGATTTGTGGAGCTGTTTAGACAAGTCTTGAAATCTCCAGAGGACCATTGTGGTTTGTGGTTGATTCAGTTACACCCAACAATAATAAGAAAGAAATGGAATTACTGTCTTTGATTAAGAGTTGGCAAGTCATGGTAAATTGGCCAAATAAGGCCTATAAACCACTATGTTGTGTATTCAAGTTAAGAATGGAATTTCGATGGTTATAAATATAAAGAAATAAAGAGGAGAATACTCTTTCATGGCCTATAAAAATTATAAAGGTTCGAATTTTGGTCCCCATAAATAAAGCACAACTGTAATGCAGCTAGGCTTATTTGTTTACACGTTGATTATGGCTTTTTCCCTTTTTATAAGCCTGCAATTACATAATGTACTAGCTGTGACACAGTGTAGCCTGACAAAAACTTTAAAGCATTTGTTATCTGATGTTTCCAGGAAGAAAAAAAATGTAGATGCAATTTAAAGGTTTCATTTTCATTCAATCCCAACAAAGACTGAGACCACCTACCCTCTTCCCTGAAACCCATTAATTGTTCATAGATAAAAAACAACCTGTGTATGCAAATAACAAGTTCTACTTAAATAAAAAGCATGTAAGTCTATTTTCTTAGAATTCATCTTATTTTTTGCAGTTTGCTACTGTGATTTAAATTATCAAATACTGTGAAGTTTCCTTTTGGCTTATTTAAGGTTGTGAAAAAAGCAGAACATTTGAATAGCATTGATTAAAAGTGACTGCAGAAAAAAAATTATGTGTCTAGATATATAGAAAATTCAAGACCCAGATTCTTGATTTATGTTATTTCTAATCATGTCCCAGAACCTGGCAGTCACAGCACAGATTCTGAAATATAGTATTAATTGCCTGAAGAATGATTTACTAGTGATATATGCCTCAGGCCCTTACTCTAGAACTGACCTACAATTGGGAATATAATGGAGATGGGCAGACTGCCAAGCTTGGGTATCACCTCAAGCCTTTTCCAACTAGTTGGATGCTCAGTGATTATCCATCCCCAATTACAGGCGTTGTGACACAGAGCAGAATTTCCATGTACTGTAGCTGCCCTTGGCTTTCTTAAATTAAAACCACCAGCAAATGCAGCTAAATTGGTAGATTTTTTTTTCGTTTGCTTTTAATTATCCTTTATATTACTTCAAAGATCTATGCCTCTTGAAGTAGCAAATGATAGGAAAAAACAAGACCTTTAAAACAGAATTATTATCTTGAATAACAATCTATAGCATTCCCACTAGTTTATAGAGACTTGGAGGCATATTGTATAATAAGGTTTACAGTTTAGATACATCAACTTCTCTCTTAAGAAAAAAATGGACAATCTGTTCCACATAAGCGTACAGTTATAGAAACCTTATGAAGGGTACCTTTGTATCAGAATTGGCTTAGTGGCTGTGGATATGGCCCAATTCCTAACAGATCAAGATTTCTGGGACTATGTTTTCCGGATTTTTTTTTCAAACTGAGAATTCTGGAAAGATTGAGACAAAGGTCCAGCTACAGCAAAGTTATGTTTTTACAAATTTATAAAACAATAATGATTTCATGAAGAAAATTTAGAGACACTCTTCCTCTTTGTAGGTAGATATTTGTAGTTGTTGCAGGGTAATGAAAATATTTTGTCTTTCCTTGAAAAGGAGAGTAGACAAGTTTAGGAATGTTTTCCAGTAGACCTTATAGAAGATCAGATTCTTATCTCCACAATGTACACAGTTGCTTCTGAAACAGAAGATATTCAGATGGCAAACAGACACATGAAGAAACTCTCAAAATCACTGGCAGTAAGAAAGATGCAAATCAAAACAAAAATGAGATACCATCTCACTCCAGTAGCAGTGGCAAAGATTAATAGGACAACAAACAATACATTTTGGAGAGGATGTGGCAAGATAGGGACTCATACGTTCTTGGTGGAATTGTCAAATGTTACAACCACCCTGGAGGCAGTTTGGTGTTTCCTCAGAAAACCAAACATATAAATTCCATGCGACTCAACTATTCCACTGTGTGAAATATTCCCTGAGAAAATGAGAGCTGAGGTACAAGCAGATATTTGTACACCAATGTTTATAGCAGTGTTATTCACCATCACAGGAACATGGAAACAACCCAAATGTCAAACCACAATTGAATGGATTGAGAAATTATGGTGCATTCACATGATGAAATATTACATAGCACACAGGGGCAATGATTTTGTGTAATCACTATATAACTTGGGAGGGACTGGAGAACATTACGCAAAGTGAACTAACTCACTCTCATAGGGACAAATACTGTATAGGACCATTATTGTAGAAATAGATAAGTAGTAAAATGTGTGAGAATGTAAGCAGGGTGGAAGGGGGGGAGCAGAGGGGTGAGAGAAAGGGAAGGTGTTATAGGGTCACACAATTTGATGGGTGGAGGGAGTGGTGAGTTAAGGAAATGGAAAATATCCTGTGTGAAAATCAATACAAAAGAACTTTGTAAGTAAACCAGTATAAATAATAATAATAATGCCGGAATAATTTCTTTTTCCTGACTAATTTCTTTTCAAACCATATACTTGTGTTACATGCAGACACATATTAGGGTATTTATAGTTGTGTTATTGGTGTTCTAAAGTGCCATCAAGTTGAATCTGATGCATATCTATCTAATGAACATCAGAATGAAACCTCCTCAAACCCATGCTATTCTCACATTCTCTACAGTTTTTAAACCCACTATTGCAGTCATTGTGTCAATCAGTCTTAACGGTCTTCCTCTGCTTCTCTGATCCTCTTATTTTTCCAGTATGATCACATCTTCCAAGCATTGTCACCTCCTTATAGCATTCCCAAAGTACGTGAGACTATACCATGCTTTAACAGGGTTCCTGGCTGCACTATTCTGAGGCAGATTGGTTTGTTTTACTATTTATGTATGTATGTTTATATCTACACACAATTTTAAATATATAGAAAGATATTCTACTTCTTCAACTCTAAGATATACTTTAAAAATATTTAAAATGTTGTTGTTGTTGTTAAGTGTCGTCAAGTCATAGGTGACACATAGCGACCCTATGAATGAGAGTCCTGGACACTTGTATATAAGTTTTGTCCTTTCTCCAGGTTCATAGGGTTTCCAGAGGCAAACTATTGTGGAAGTGGAGGCCACTCCTACTTCCAAGCTTGTTTTAATTGGGGAGCTCCACCAAACATTGTTCACCATGGATAACCATTCTCGCATTTGACTAATCAGTGTCACAGTGTTCAGCTTCACAGCAAGCATGAGTTATCTCTATACAGCAAGTGGACATACCAGCGTTACATGACCTAGAAGAATGTTTCACCAAAAGCAATTAAAGGCTGCAGCCCAAGGGCCCTACAGGATTTTAAGCTAGTGCTGGAGCACACTCCTCCCAGGCTCCAGTCCACCCTTACGTACCCTTACTCTAAGGGTCAGGGCCTCCCACCCACCTTTGAAGGGAAAAAAGAACAGTAACACACAATAAAAAAGACCCCAGAAACTTCCCTCTCCTGACTTCCACCAAGGGGAGCCACCATGGCGACGTCAGCCTCCCCACCAGATTAGCTGGCTGACTTCCAGAGTGAAGGGAGACTCCAGTCTCCAAGCTTTTAATTTGTAACTTACTGGTGTTTTGTTGTTGTTGTAACAGTAACTCAGAACTGACCCATAGTTGACCCTCTAGCTGGTTTTCAGAGACACTAAATCCAATGGAAGCTGATTACCCATCTTTCTTCCAGGGAGCAACTCATGGAGCAAACCACTGTACTTTTGTTTTGGGTGCACAGGAGAGACCAGTCCTTGGAGAAGGACACATCATGCTTGAAGTATAGAGGATCAGTGCTGGAGAAGAAGACCATGGATTGACATAAATAAGTAGGTGTGGCAACAGAGGCAAGTGTGTCAGTGAAGACAAGCTTGATTCAGGGTAGATCAAGGTTCAGAGCTATTGTTCATAGCGTGTGGCAGCTGTAAGTCATCTGGCACATAACAACAACTATTTGTCCTGAGATACTTAAAGCTAAAGGATTCACACTTGATTTTGCATATATTAGCATTTTTTTTTGTTAGAAGGAAACACATACATTTATTATTAACAGATTATACAATGCTATAAGCACAAAGTAAATTCTTCATGTGACTGTTATCAGTACATTACATTTTGAAATCACTGAGCAGTTTTAAATATAGAAATAGACTGATTTACTAATCTTTTTCTGATTAAGACTTTTCTACTCATAAAAAGTGAATTAATGTAAGCATATTTGTGAGTAATGTAATCTTTCTTAATATCATTGTTTTCTTCAATCTTTTACATTATGCCTTTTCTGTGATAGTAATTAATGTTTATTAAAACCTCAGCGCCAGCTAAAACTGTTGTTCCTTTTGTACTAACAAAGGATCGACTGAATTTACCTCTAAGATTATATTACTTACTTGAAAAATTGGTCTGCCAATAATGTATGTAGTTTAAAATGGTAATTCCTCATGTTTTTTTCACATTCCAATAGAGTATTCATTATGTTCTATAATATTTATGATACAGAAATATAGATGGTTTTATATTCCCATTTTATTCCTTTAGTCATCTAGAGGTAATTTCCAGGGAACAAGAACATTAAGTCTCTTTCTGCTACCTTTGAACCATTTATTTTATCCATGGCTAGCCATGGTACAGCACTGTGCACCAACACCAAAACCTCATCATAGCAGCTGAAGCACCACATGGGCCAAATACCTCTATCCAGGACTTTATCCTGCCACACCAACCTGGCCCTCAGTTGGGGCCAGAAAAGGATGTCCTGCCCAATGATACTAGCATGCCTGATTGTTTTTACAGTTTGTTGTTAGAAGTACAACTATTTATCGATTTCTTAAATTGGGCATTGCTTTGTTTACTACTATCAAAGGGAAACTAGGGAAGACAATGAAAATTATTATAATAAAATGTGAGAAGAGCTGGAGTCAGAAAATTAAAAAAGATACACTCACTCAGCGTTTCTCAAGTTGAAGGAACTGAAGAACAAGTTTAAGCCTCGAGTTACAATACTTAAGGATGTTGAGGGTAGAATGTTGAATGACTCAAGAAGCATCAAAAGAAGACGGAAGGAGTACACAGAGTCACTATATCAAAAAGAAGCTGTTAACATAGAGGAATTTCATGAAACAGCATATATGATCAAGAGGAAATTGTGATGAAGGAGGAAGTTCTAGCCACTCTGAAGGAATTAGCAAAAAACAAAGCCCCAGGAACTGGTGGAATACCAATTGACATATTTCAGCAAACACATGTTGCCCTGGGCATGCTCATCAGGTTACACCAAGAAATGTGGAGGACAACTACCTGGCTAGCTGACTAAAAGAGATTTGTATTTATTCTCATTAAAGAAAAAAAAAAGGTACCCCAACAGAGTGTGGAAATTATCAAACAGTATCTCTAACACAACATTCAAGCAAGTTCCTCCTGAAGATTATCCAAAAATAAATGGAACAGTACATCAGCAGAGTATTGTCAGATGTGTAAATTGGTTTAGAAGAGGTGTGGCACTAGAGTCAAGGAGCTTGGCTGAAAGCAGAAAGTACCAGAGAAAGAAAAGAAAATCCAAGTTCTTTATAAACTTTTATTAAAATCTTAGTGGGAAAAAATACAAGAAAAAAATGTCTGTTTCATTGACTGTGCAAAGGCATTTGATTGTGCAGATGACCACAAATTGTGGCTAACCTTGTGAAGAATGGAGATCCCAGAACATTTAATTGTGCTCTATGTGAAACCTATACATGAACTAGGAGGCAGTAGTCAAAACAGAACATGGAAACACTGCATAGATCAGGATCAGGTAAAGTGTACATCGGGAATGTATCCAATCTTCATACTTTCTGATCTTTATGCAGACCAGATCATTCAAGAGGCTGGGCTTTCTGAGGAGGTTGTGGCTTCAGGATTGGAAAAGGACGCATCAACAATCTACGTTAGGCAGATGACACAGCCTTGCTTGCTGAAATTGACGAAGTCCTGAAGCACTTGCTACAGGTCAAGGACTGTAGTCTTCAATATGATTTGAAGCTCAACATCAAGAAGACAAAAATTCTTACCACTAGGTTAATTGGCAGATGATGGATGGAGAGAGATTGAGGTTGTTAACAACTTCAATTTACTTAATTCCACAATGAACACTCTGTCACCATCAGTCAGAAAGATGAATTGGGAAAGTCTGTTGTCAGGGACTTCTCAAGCGTACTGGAGAGCAACAATATCAGTATAGATACTAAGTTGTGCTTAATACAGGTCACAGTCTTTGCAATTACTTACTATACATCAGAGAGTTGTACAATAACTAACAATGATAGAAGGAAGATTGATGCCTTTGAGTTATGTTGCTGGAGAAGAGCATTTAACATACCATGGACTTTCAGAAGAACAAATAGGTCTGTCTTGGAGAGGGTGAAATCAAGTTTCCCCTTGCATGAAAGGATTTTGAAGCTCTGTCTTACAAACTTTGGGCACATGACCAAAAAGGACGAGTTCATTAAGAAGGACATCATGTCTGAAAGGGTGGAAGGACAGCGGAGGAGAGGAAGACCCCTGATGAGATGGATTGACATGAGGGCTGGGGCAATGGGATTAGCTGTGTTAGAGTCAATCAGACTGGCTCAGGATAGGGTAGGGTTCAGAGGTTTTGTACATAGTGTCACTATGAGCTGCAGGCTACTCAATGGCACATAACAAAAAGTAAAAGTAATGTTGTTCAAGTTTCTTTTTTTAAATACATGTTCCAAGAATTTTTAACAACTACAATCATAGTCTGTATACGCAAGAATGCTTCTATGTTATTAATCCAATTGAACTTCCAATTTGTATTTATGCTTATTCTTGACTGGAAAATACATCTTCCCAATAAAGCATCCACTCTACATTAAAATGTGTCCAATCATTGTAATTAGAGATGCATCATTAATAATGCATGCATTTTGCAGAATTTCTATAATAGGATTCTGGCATTTACTGTCTAAACTTATTGTGCTTGGAAATGTCTTGTGTTACATCGTGTATCATGACCCAATGATTTCATTCTAAGCGAAGGGGAGGGAAAGCTTTTAGTGTTATAAACCCTAGTTACATAAATGGATAGAGAGCTTTGAGAATATGACACAATGATGCTTTATTCTTGGGATTTTGTGAGACCCTTTGCAAATTAAACATGCTGTATCTGACTTATGAGGCTTTCATTTGTACTGGAAAAGGATGCACAAGCCCACTTAACTTGATATACTATAGTTGTAATTTCTATACAAGTCACTCCATTATCAAGACTGTTAAAACATCCGCTGCCAGTGGTAATTTAGTTGTTTGAACAAAGTGAATTTAGTTCAATCAATCATTTTTTCCTTAATGAATTCTGAGTTTTTGTCTGTTTGCTTTTTATTTATTTCTCTCAATGTCCTTATATTATCTACTGAGTATAGTGTTTCTGGTTACTGTGGGTTGTAAATACATCTGTTTTTTTTCTCCTTACATATTATTTTGTCATAAAAGAGCTTCACTATAAATTCACAATGTCTGAAAATCTATTTTTCTTTATACTGTGGAATTGTATTGCAGCCTAGACACTCAGAATCTGCAACTTTCCAACCAGTAAATACATATTCCTGCTTTTGAAATTTTTCTGTCTTTATAGGTGTTTAAATTTTATAGCAATACATAAATTATTGTTTTGTGAATTCAAACAATTAAAGGTAATACAATAGTCATTAGAATTTTATAAATTTTGACAACCTTTGGTGTTTATCTAACTGCTTGATGCAGCTCATGTAACTTCAAATTAGTTAATGCACCAGTCCATTGTAAGAAATATCCTCTTTATAAATAAACACATACAAGCATAAATAAAACATTTACATGTAGCAGTGGGGACTGCAGCCAGGTATTCAGGTAAAATTCAAAGAAAAGATTACATATTAAGGTCATAAAATATTATTTTAAAAATTTGTTATTTGAAAATATCCTTACAGAAAATTAACTCAAAGTTTTACACATTATGAAATTCTTTTTATTTTAGAGTAATGTTGTTGTTATTTGCCATTGAGTTGCCTGTTATTCATTGCGACCCTGTGTACAACAGCCCTAAACTCTATCCTGTGCCAATCTTATTGTCTCTGACCCACCCAATCCTATTACCTCAATCACTGAATCAATCCATCTCATCTAAGGCCTTTCTCTTCTGAGAACATGATGTCACTCTCCAAGGACTAATCCTTCCTTGCAACATGTCCAAAGTATGTCAGACAAAGCTTCAGAATCCTTGCCTCCAGGAGCAACCTGGCTTCACCCTCTCCAGGATGAACTTTCTGAAGAGTAATATTAGCTTTACTTAATAGAGTAATAAACTCTAAAGAAACTTTTAAAGGTTAGAACTTTGGAAATTGCACTGTGAACCTAAGGGCAATGTCTTACAGGCAGTTACAAAACACCAGATATCCAATGGGAGAATTTTTTATTTTTAT
>NW_006399824.1:9838827-9848126 GCF_000299155.1 Elephantulus edwardii | reverse complement strand
CTGCCCACCCCTCCCCACCAGCTCGCTCCCCACTCCGAAAACAAAAAAGAAAAAAAATTCCTTCATTAGTATACGATTCCCACATCCCTTCCCCCCAACCCCCACCCCGAGTACACTTCTCTATGCAACCTTAATTCTGGATTCCTGTGCTAACCATAATACTCAATCATATGGGAGAATTTTAAGTAATCTCCTGCTTAATTTACAGCCTCTGGTAACTCATAAGAGGATTAGCTATGAGTCAGTTACAACTCAACAGCAATGAGTTTTGCATTTTTTAAAATATTGTATCAAAAGTAAATTGAATGTATTATTATTAAGAAATAACTATGAGATATGTATACTTATACATTATATGTGTATGTTATATATTTGTGTGTTGTCTTGTGTGTCATCAAGTCGGACCTAAGCCTTAGATGACCTTCTGGTGGGTTTTCAGGGACAATTAATTGCATGGAAGGTGGTTCCCCATCCTTCTCCCATAGAGCAGCTGGTGGATTTAAACCGCGTGACTTTGGAATTGCAGCAGAGCTTCCTGCGATTAGGCCACCAGTGCTTCAACATTTTGTTATAAATATTTTAAATATATACCAAAGTAGAAAAAATTTCACACTAAACTTCTATGTGTATTACCTATTATATGGATCCTGAAATTTCCAATTTAAATTAAGATGTTCTTGAACTTCGAAATAAAAAAGAAAAATCCCTTAAAAAATAGCATGGTAAATTGTGGAAAATGGGAATCCCAGAACACTTGATTGTTCTTATGAGAAATCTATACATGGTCCAGGAAGCAGTCCTCAGAACACAGGAGGAAAACACTGCATATTTCAAAATTAGGAAAGGAGTGTATCAGTGAAGCATCCTGTCTCCGTACTTTTTCAATCTACATGCAGAACAGATCATCCTCACCCTTTCTGAGATTTTAAGTTTCATATATGTTAAGTAATAATACATCTAATCTTTTAGATCTGGATATATTTATGTAGCTGTTTGTATTAGGGCTATAGTAATTTTATTTACTGGGTAGTGAGACCATTCGCATAACATAATTTTATCTTCTCATCGTATAGCCACAGGTAAAATTCACACATAAGCTCAGAAATTCTCTCCTCTCTTTAACTAAACAAACTTGTTTTGTACTTGAATTGCAAATTAAGCTCAATGGCACATAACAACAAAAACATACTATGACAGGTTAGGAAGCAGTAGTGGCATCCACTTCCTAAAGAACATGCCTCCAGAAACTCAATGAATTTTAATAAATGTCAATAGTTGTAGAAGGGCTTCAGGCCTTTTGTTCATAGGGTCGCTATGAGTCATACTCGACTTGAAGGCAACCACCAACAACAACAACAACAATAAAAGCATGATAAAAAATCATGACCAATGATGATAAAAATCACCATAAAAATTAAAGTAAAAGAAAATTTTCTCAATTTTGTAAAGAGTAAAATAATTTTAAAAAAACTATACGGTTAAAATACAATGTTGCAATATTGAACATTTTCACAAGAGGTAGGGATCAAAGTAAAATTGTCTATTTCCACAATTTCTATTAAGCATTTTCCTGGAATTTGTAATAAGTTCAATAAAAGACATAGTAGATATAAATGTTGTAATAAATAAAAATATATAAAATCTCTCTTTATTCACAAACTCGATTACTTTATCACAGGAAATTCTAAGAAGTGTACACACCAATCAAACAATTGGGTTAAAAATTCCAGGTTTGCACGATGCAAGATCAGTTTATCACAATTGTGGTTAAAGACTTTCTAGAATAGTTAAAATACTCCACATGCTAATTTTTTAAATTAATTTTCATGAAAGATTACAGAGACTTTGGATTTCCATTTATTCATTATGCACTTTTTTTTCTGTCTGCCTGTCCCCCCAACCCCCAGTTCACTCTTCTCTTTGAAAAGTAAAAGAAAAATTCTTTCATTGTTATACAATCCCTTTCCCCAAGTACACTCCACTGTGAATACTTCGTTCTGGACTCCTGTCATGACAATAATGCCTAATCATATATCCCTTTTAAATAGTTTTTGCTATGTTTCAATGCAGTATACATAATTAGTTCCATCTTTCTCTGTCTGCCCTGAACCTGTTTTACAACAGTAGAGCTAAGCAGCATTTGTCTTTTTATTACTGAGATACTTCACTCACCATAATGTCCTCCAGGGTCACCCATTTTGTATAATATTTCATGAGTTTCCTGTTTTTCAATGCAGCGTAGTATTACATTGTGTGAATATACTAGAGCTTCTCTATCCATTCATTTGTTGATGGGCACTTAGGTTGTTTCCAACTCTTTGCTATTGTGAAAAAAACATGGGTGTGCATATATCTTCTTGGGTGGTGGTTATGGTTTCTTTGGGGTATATTCCCAGTAGTGGAATTGTTGGGTCAAATAGAATTTCTATTTGCTACTGTTTGAGAAAGAGCCATTCAGCCATTCACAGTGGATGCACCATTTTATGCTCCCATCAACAGTGTATAAGGGCTTCAATTTCTCCACAACTTTGGCAGCATTTGTTTTTTTGTTATTCTGTTAAATTTTGCTATTCTTACTGGGGTAAGATTTTGTCTTATAGTTGTTTTGATTTGCATCTCTTTTAGAGCTAGGGATTTTGAACATTTCTTCATGTGATTGTTGGCCACCTGAATGTCTTTTTTGGTGAAGTGTCTGTTCATATCTGCTGCCCATTTTTCAATTGGATTGTTTACCTTTATCTTGTTGTGGTGCTCAAGTATTTTACAAATTCTAGATATGAATTCCTTATCTGAAATGTCATTACCAAATACATTTTTCCCAGTCTGTGGATTCTCTTTTTACACTGTTGGAGAAGCTTGTGGATGTGCAAAGGAGTTTTATTCTTAGAATGTCCCACTCAGCTATTTTATCCACTACTGGTTGTAGGTTTTTCAGGATGCTTGGAAGACTGTTTACGCTATTAATTAGGGCTTCTAGAGTTCTTCCAAGCTTTTCTCTAAAAAAGTGTATAGTCCTTGGTCCTTGATCCATTTTGAGTTGCTTTTTGCGTATAGAGTGAGATGTGGATCTTGCTTGAATATTTTGCAGATAATTCTCCAATTTTGCCACCACCTTTTTTTTTTGTAACACCAGTGGGTATTTTCTTTATTGATTTTGTTGAGGAAAAAGAAACACAGAAAGCTGAGACATTCTGTCTCAAGCATAAAAGCTTTTGGTGAGTGGGTGGGGAGAAAAGTGCAACAATGAATGAATGGAATTCCAAAATCTCCGTAGATGTTCACTGAAATTAATAATAATAATAATAATAAATAATGCCATCACCATTTGTTTAAAAGTCTGTCATTTCCCCACTTAACAGATTTCATCTCCTTGTCAAAAATCAGTTGACCATAGGTAGATGGTCTGATTTCTGGATTGTCAATTCTATTCTTTTGATCTCTATATCTGTCTTTGTACCAGTACCATGCTGTCTTGACCACAATGGCAGGGTAGTAGGATTTTAAATTAGGGAGTGAAATGGCTCCTACCTTGTTTCTCTTTTTAAGTAGTACTTTGCTTATTAGGGCCCTCTTTCCATTACAAATTAAATTGGAGATTGCCTTTTCTATTTTGTTGAAGAATGGAATTTGTATTTGTATTCAAATTTCATTGAATGTGTAAATTCCTTTGGTAATATTGTGATTTTCACAATATTGAGTGTTACTATCTATGAGTAAGGAATATTCTTCCATTTTTCTAGGTCTCTTTTTATTTCTTGTTGTAATGTTTTGTCATTTTCTTTGAATAGATACTTTGTGTTTTTGTTAGCTTTACTCTCAAGTAATCTTGTGATTAGCTATTATTAAGGGTATTGTTTTTCTTAACTCCAATTCTGTATTCTCTTTGTCACTGTAGAGAATACCAACTTATTTTTGTATGTTGATCATGTATCCTGCCACTTTGTTGAATTGGTCAACTATGCCCAGTAATTTTCTTGCTGAGTCTTTAGGGTTTTATAAGTATACAATCATATCATCTGCATAGAGAGATAACTTTACCTCCTTTTTGCCAATTTGGATACTTCTTATTTCCTTCTCTTGTCTTATTGTTATCACTAAGAGTTCCAATGCAATATTGAATAAGGGAGGTGATAGTGGGCATCCTTGTTTAGTTCCTGTTCTTAAAGGGTATGCCTTTAATCTCTCTCCATTGAGAACAATGTTGAATTTCAGGTTTGTATATATACTTTTACTATGTTGAAGAAATTCCTCTCTAATCCTATTTTGTTGTGTGTTTTAATCAGGAAAGTGTGCTGGATTTTGTCAAAGGACTTTTCTGCATCAATTGATAGGATCATGTGGTTCTTGTTCTTTGCTTTGCTTATGTAATGAATTTTATTAATTGTTTTTCTTATATTGAACCACCCTTGCATATCTGTTATGAATCCTACTTGGTCATGGTGATTGATTGACTGATTTATTCATTCATCTATCATCTATCTATCTATCTATCTATCTATCTATCTATCTATCTATCTATCTATCTATCTATTATGTATCCTTATATTCTATTGGCCAGGACTGGCCTATAGTTTTCTATTTTGGTAGTGTCCTTTCCCGGCTTTTGTATCAAGGATATGTTTGCTTCATAGGATGCATCTGGTAGAATTCTATTTTTTTGTGTGTTTTGTTTTGTTTTCTATTTTCTGAAATAGTTTAAGTAGAATTGGTGACAGTTCTTCTCTGATCATTTGATAAAATTTACTTGTAAAACCATTTGATCCAGGGCTTTTTTTGGCTGGAAGTTGTTTTATTACCTTTTCAATATCTTCTTTTGTAATGTGTCTGTTCAGATGTTCAATTTCAGCTTGTGTCAGGTTAGGTAGATTGTGCATTTCTAAGTTTCTCTAGGTTTTTATATTTGTTTGGGTATAGTTTTTCTATGTTATACATTCCAATTTTAGCCTTTTTATCTTAGTTGGTTTGGTTGTAATGTTGACCCTTTCATTTATTACTCGATTATTTGTGCCATTTCCTTTTTTCGTTTTGTTAGTTTTGCTAGTGGTTTGACTTTTTCAAAGAACCAACTCCTAGTTCTTTTGATGGTTTTAATTGTTTTTCCGTATTCTATTTCATTTTTTTTCTGCTCTAATTTTATGTTTTCAGGTTTTCTATAGGGTGTTGGGTTTTCTTGTTCTTTTTCAATTTATTGGAGATGTCAGATCAAAGAGTCGATGGTAATTTTTTTCCTTACGATGTGTTTGCTTATTGCTTTAAATTGGCCCCTTTTAACTGCTCTGGCTGTTTCCTAGAGGTTTTGGTAAGTGGTGTTTTCTTTGCCATATGTTACAAGAAACTTTTTAATTTCATTATTTTTTCTACTAAACACTCATGTTCAAGCAAAGTGTTGGTCAGCTTCCAAATGTATGGGTTTTTTCCCCTCCTTTATTTGCTTGTTATTAATTTCTAATTGTGTAGTATTTGTGGTCTAAGAAGATGCTTTGAATTATATCTATGTTTTTTAATTTATTGATGCTTGCCATGTGACCTAAAATATAATCTTTTCTGGAAAACATTCCATGTACATTGGAAAAGAAGGTATACTGTGCTTTTTTGGGGTACATTAGCCTATACATATCTAAGAGATCAAGTTGGTTATTGTGTTGTTTAATGCTTCAGTATCTATGTTGATTTTCTTTCTGGGAGTTCTATCTTTTCTTGAGAGGGATGCATTGAAGTCTCCAAGTACTACAGTAGTTTTATCAATTTTCTTTTTTCATTTATGTTTGTTTTACATATTTTGCAGGTCTTTCATTTGGTGCATAGATATTTATTATTATTATGTCCTCTTCTTCTATTGACCCTTTAAGTGTTATGTAGTGACCTTCCTTGTCCTTTGTAATGGTTTTTGCATTGAAATTTATTTTATCAGAGATTAGCATCACTACTCCTGCTTTTTCTGCTTGCCATTTGCTTGGTATATTTTTTCCCATCCTTTTAATTTTAGTCTTTCTTTATATTAATTTTTCAGATGTATCTCTTGTAGACAACATATTGATAATTTTTTGGTTTTTGGGTTGTTTGTTTTAATCCAGTCTGCTACTCCTTTTCTTTTCAGTGGTGCATTTAAACCATTCACATTCAGTGTGATTATTGGCAGGCAAGGTTTTATTGCTACCATTTTGTTTAGTTCTTTTGAGTGTTGTTGCTAGTTATTTTGTTTCATCCTACTTTCTGTGGCACTTCTGTAAGAAGAACATTTCTCAATGTTTCCTGCAATGCTTGTCTTCTTTTTATAAACTCTTAGGTTCTATTTTTCTGGGAATATCTTGATCTCTCCTTCATACTCAGTGGACAATTTGACTAGGTACAGTATTCTTGGTTGACAGTGTGTTCTTTGAGTGTTCAATTTATGTCATTCCACTTCTTGCTTGCATGGCTTCTGCTTAGAAATCGGGACTTAATCTTATCTGCTTTCCTTTATAGTTTACTCTTTGTTTCTCTCTCACTGCTTTCAGAATTTTCTCCTTATTTTTGGTTCTGGCAAATTTGACTATGATATGCCTTCATGTTTTTCTTTTGGAGCCTATTCTATATGGTGTTCTCTCAGCTTCTTGAATATATATTATGATTCTTTATTGTGCCTGGGAAGTTTTCTTCTAGTAATTTTTGCACAACTTTTTCAGTGTCTTTATTTGCTTCATCCAGATCTTGGATTCTGATTATGAGCATGTTATTTCTCTTGATGGTGTCCCACATTATTAGGTTTTCTTCTTTTTCCTTATTTTTTATTCTGCTTTTTTTCTCTAGCAGATCAGTTATGACAATCTTCTATTTTACTGTCTCTGTGTTTCATCTGTTCAACTCTCTTCATGTGTCCCTCTGTCATGTTGACAGCATCTGAAACCTGTGCCCTCATATTTTATATCATGGTTTATTGTTTTTCCAGTGCCTGTAATGCCTCATTAGTTTTATCTGCATTTTTTTAGAATTTTTCTTAAGCTCCTCCTGATTTTGGCTTGTGGTGTGCTGTAATTCTTCAAATTTGTTTCTCACCCATTGAAAATATCTGATCATTATTCTTTTGAATTCTGTGCCAGAAAGTTCTGTCAGACTTGCTGTCTTCAGGAAATCCATTGCTACTCTGTTACTTTGGGTGGGTGATATCTTGCTTAGGGCTTGTGTGGGGAGAATAGCCTGCTTCTTTTAGGACATTGCTGTGGTAGATATTTTTGTGCCTGAGGTGATATGCAGTTCATGATCTGATGTCACTGCTCCAGAAGTTAATTGGACGGGTACACAAGAGGATACATGTATGGTGGGTGTACACAAAGATGCACACTTGGGTGGGTGCTTGGGAGACATGCACACAGATGCACATGGGATGGGAATGTGGGGGAGACCTAAATGGAAAACCAGAAACCTTGATTTTCTCCTCAAAAATTGGGTCTGCGACTCCAGTATAACTCCAGTGTCTCACTGCTTCCTGCTTAAGGTGATGGTGTCCCAAAATAGGTCCAGCAATCAGCAATGATTCCCCTCAGTACCTCATTCAGTTCCCCACTGCCCTGTTTGTTTATGGCAGGGGGTCCTGCTATAGCTCAATGCTTTCTGCTGTGGCTTACTGCTCCCCACCATGGCAGGCTGTACCCCACTGAGGCTCACTATATTGCACTGATGTTTGCTGCACCTCGCTGATGCTTGCAGCTCTCAAATGTCCAAGTTGTTCCACAGCAATGTTTTGAGAAGCACCTATTATTTGTGCTCCCTTTTTGACAGCAGTTTGTTCCCCAAAGTAACTGAGTGACCACGGAGGAAGCCTATTGTTACATTCTGGAAGTGAGCTTGCCCCTGGCAGGTGGGTCCCAAAGCACCTCAGCTGTCGGTTTCTGGCTGGAACTCAACTGGTGGCTTCTGTTGGAGCCCACTGCTCCCTGCTCATGTGACTCCCAAACTAATTATTTTAATAAAAGTGCTGACTCAAATTCCTACTGTCCTCATCACACCAGTCGGTCTCTGTGTGCCTTGTAGGAATTTCTGGTTGCCTGTTTCTATGTAGCTTGCTGTTTTTTCAGCTCCTTATGCTC
Organism: Elephantulus edwardii; assembly: GCF_000299155.1. Classification (NCBI taxonomy): domain Eukaryota; kingdom Metazoa; phylum Chordata; class Mammalia; order Macroscelidea; family Macroscelididae; genus Elephantulus; species Elephantulus edwardii. Next base: position 9,840,060 of record NW_006399824.1, on the reverse strand, counting down.
CTTCCTCCACTGTCACCATCCCACGTGTTAATTTTTATGGTGGTTATACAACTATGTGTGTTTATAAAAAGTCACTGAACATTCCAATGCTATTCACCATTGAATAAAATTTTTATATCTTTGAATATGAGGTATATGTTTAATATCTATTATTTAAAGTTTCTAGGAGAGATAAAACTATAGGCATAAACTATAGTAAGTTAGCAGTAGTGAACTGAAGTATTTTTTCAGATATTTTATGATTATTTTCACTACTGATAAATTAAAATAGCTACTATATTACAAAATGACATAATCTGAGAAATTCTAGTCAGTTAAAAAAATCTATAAGATGTGCATTGATTAATGTTCAAAGATATTTAGATGACTTTGGTCTGACCCTTGTCTATCAGTGTGATGTCTAGGGATCAGTATGATTTCACAGCCTATAATCCATCACTGTTAAGTCTGTAGTGTACAATTCAAAGCTGATTTACTGTCACAGCCACTTCAGCATTTCTTACCTTCACCTAAGTGAACTTTCTTAAAGACTGATAGTGTGGAAGTAACTGATAGTTATGCAAAATCTCTGTCTCCCCAAACTATATTTTAGGAAAAGAAAATCTAAATTTCTATTTCTAAATGCAATTTCTCAATTACCTAATTTAATTTTTTTATAAATTAGCTTAACTTTATGTATGCTCACAAGCTCTACTGTAAATGTATTTTTTTTTCTTTTTTTACATTTTTCTTTATTAATTTCACTGAACATTTACAGAGATTTCGGATATCCATTCACTCGTTGTTACAATTTTCTCCCTGCCTACCCCACCCCCACACCCAGTTTGCTCTTCTCCTTTAAAAGCAAAAGAAAAAAATTCCTTCATTGGTATACAATCCCCCCACACACCCCCATCCCCACCCTGAGTATTCTCAACTCTGCAACCCTCATTCCAGACTCTTAGGATAATCATAACGCCCTTTAATATACTGCTTTTAAACTGTTCCCTCCCTCATCAGCTTCAATATAAACATATTTTAAACTAATAAAATATTAGGGTTTTTTTTTAATTGGTTTTTGTTTCTGGAACCACCATGTGTGGGCAGTATGGTATAGTGCTTAATGGTATAAGAATTAGAATACAATTACTTTTTTTTTTCTATATTTTATTAATTTTCATAAACATTTACAGAGATTTTGGGTTTCCATTCATTCCTTGTTGCACTATTCTCTCTACCCTCATCCCAGTTTGT
>NW_006399824.1:9817138-9834165 GCF_000299155.1 Elephantulus edwardii | reverse complement strand
CTCCACTGAAGAGAAAGAGAGTAGCAGATTGGATAAAAAAACAAAATCCATCAATATGTTGCCTACAAGAGACACACCTGAAAAATGAAGATAAAGACAGGCTAAAAGTAAAAGGGTGGGGAAAAATATACCAAGAATACAATTACTTTATTTGTTATATTGGAGAATTTGTTAAACTAATTCTAAGTTTCTTTATTTTAAAAAATTAATAATAATAAGTCTCTGGGTTCATATATGTCTTTGAAGAAATGCAGCCAGAGTGTTCTGTTACTGTAAGTTTGGAGAAGTTTCATATCATGTAATTTGAGAAAATTGCTAGAAGAGGGCGTTCCTTAGAAAATGACATCATTCTAGGAAAGCTGTAAGGTCAGTGAAAGAGAAGAAGACCCTTACTGAAGATGGATTGACATAGTGATTGCAGCAATAGGTTCAAGTATTTCAGAGCAGATGAGGATGGCACAGGATAACAGTGCTCTCAGGGTTACTATGAGTTATTCTCAACTTAATGGCACATAATAAAACAAAAACTGGGTGTGGTTTTTTTAAAAAAATAATTTAGCAAGTGCCTACCAAGTTCAATTCCTGATAAGTTCTAAAGATACAACAAGTACTTTTAAAAAATTACTAGCAACTATTTTTTGTATGTTTTCAGATTTGGAAAAGGTTCCCCAGGGGTACAAGAACAACAATCTGAATAAAAGACTAACTGTGAATATTGATGTCAAATTAGGTTATTCACACAGAACGTATTTTAAATGATACTCTTGCAAAGGAAGGCAAAGATTTAAAGGGGAATTAATGGAATTGTTCTTGTGGTATGCTTTCAAGTTAGAACTAATCCATAGTTGATCCTTCAGATTTTCAGAGGCAGTAGCTCACTCTTAAGGAGATTGCTCAATCTTCTCTTGCAGAACATCTGGCAAATTCTAACAATATGGCTGCTGGCTTGCAGCACAGCTTCTTACCACTAGGCCATCAGAGCTCCTGAAAGAATTAGCAGTTCCTGAATTGGTTAAGCCACAACAATAATTTGCTTTTCTCAGTTATGAATCTCATTTATCATTGTAGAATTCTGCATGTGACATCATAAATTCTATTGCCTCTCATATATTTCATTAGTCACTGTGATTGTTAGGTGATCGTAAATTAGTTCTGCTTAGTAACAATCCTATGTTTAACAGATATATTAAATATAAACATTTTCAATAAATTAAAACACATACTTAAAGTACTTAAAATTTTCTCCCACAAAATTTTATTGGACAAAAAATATTGCATTGTGGTTAAGAGTAATCAGAATGAGGGTAGTTCAAAGATGTATATTTTCCTTGGAATGAGACTGATACTAATTACTATATACAAGAAATGGAAATACTAACAAATTAAACAAATATTTTAGGAACTCTAGATAGAGAGACGTAAGGAGTTAGTCTGACATACCAGTGGCACATGGCAAGAATTCACCAGCTGGCACATGGCAAGAATTCACCAGCTGCTCTACAGTAGAGAGATGGGCAATCTCCTCCCATCTAATTTACTGTTTCTGAAAATCCACTGAAAGGTCAGCTATAAGTTGGTTCTGTATCAATGATACACAACAGCAACATTTTATACCAAAGGAACTCTTGTGGCACAGTGTGCTTAATATTGCCCTGCTAAACAAATGAAATGATTTGTTGGTGATTCAAATCTATAAGCTACACTCTTTCAAAGGAAATTGTCCTCTCATAAAGATGTAAAGCCGTAAAAACTAGGAGAGTCACTATGCGTTGGAATTTACTCAAGAACAGCGAATGGTTTTGGTTATTCAATACTAATATTTGATTACAAAAATGCTTCATAATTTTTAATAAAGTTAATTAATTGTTTAAGGTGGAGATGCAAAGTGGAGAAGATGTTTGAGTTCCACCTGCTCTCTAAAGGGAGATTGTTTCCATCAGTATAGCCATAGTACCAAAGAGCTACATATTCAGACATGCCACTCCTCATGCTCTTAAACCTATTTCTAATAACCATCAGGTCCAACGTTCATTGAAAATTGACTCACAGATTTTACTTAAAGTTGTAGGATTTACTAGGTAAATAGGTTAAGAGGTGAGGGAGACAAGGATATCACATAGTGAAAGTCCTAGTTTAGTGAACAGCAGCCCCAGCCAGACTAACAGAAAGACAATTCCTCTCAATTAGTTCAGACAGCTTCTCAGTCAACAAGTGAATGTCTAGGTACAGTTCAGCAAAGCAAATACACTTCTGGGTCGTTCCCCCCCCCCCATCATACAAAAAACTTTGTCTTGTAGCAGTTCAAGTCAGTTCTTCATTAAGTCCTCCAGAAGCAATAAATTTGACACTCTCTCCAGGATTTTGTTAAGGCACATCTTGCAACAGTCTCTTCATACTCTCACCACAGTTTTTTACAATCTCTGTCAAGCTCTTCAGAGTCTTCACAGTCTCTTTACAGTGTGGAAAGCTCTCTCTCTTAAATTTCCCCACAGCTATTGACAGCTTACAAGATCATGTGTCCACAGTTACAGTAGCTGAGATCATGCCCTCAGTGGTATCTAACACAATGGATAGAATAGCCATTTTTCCAAGTTCTAACACCAAACTAATCTAAATTAAAATATTATAATAGGATGGTAAAACAACTTGCTGGCTTTATGAATTTTCAAAAATGTGACTATTTATTGTGTAGTAACTGTTTACCTATTTTATTATGCTGTCATATCAACACCAACTCATAGCAACCTTATGAAATCTTTCTCTTTCCTCCACTATCCTCACAATCTTCAAAATTCTCAAGTCCGTTGTTACAGTCATCATGTCAATCTACCTTATTGAAAGTCTCCCTCTCTTTCTCTGACCTTGCACTGTTACAAGCACACCATATTTTCCAAGGGCTGGAAAATTCTGACAGCATGCCTCAGGATAAAGTTTCACCATTCTTGTCCTCATGGAGCATTCTGATTGCATCTACTCTTTTGGTATTCCGTTGTCATTGAGATTCAAATTCAGAAGTGAGTCTCCCGAAATAAATGTTCAATGAAATAATGAAAAAATTGACCGAGATTTAAGCTAAAATATATTATTTTTTTCAGGGGAACTTATATACACAAGAAATCAACAGTGTATAGTCAGAGATAGCAATCTGAATCTGTCCTTGTGTTCAAAATGGTACTCTGTAAGGAGGGTGATAATACAGGGCTACAGTACTATTTGCAGGCTTCTGCTACGTAGGTGATAATCAAACCATATGACCTCGGGAGTAAGGGAAGTGAAGCCATCCAATACTTTTAAGTTTCCCAAGCCATCAACATCAGAGTAGTAAGAAAGGAAAGGAGAACAGAGATTAAGTATCTTAGCCCAATTCAGCTCTAATTTAATTTGTCTCAGAGTTAGCAATGTTTGGGGGGCATCTGAAATAATCTTTGCTATTGTGGCTATTTTGGTGCTTTTGTGTCAACTTAGACTTATATAAACTTTAACCCTATAAACAACAATTGAATTCTTATGCTACCCTGTACCATCCTCACAATGTAGACCATGTTCAAGCATATTTTTGAAGTCTGTGTCAATCCATCTTATGAAAAGACTGCCTCTTTATTCCTGTCCTACTTTTATAAGTGTGATATCTTTTTTCAAGATCTTGTCCTTCTTGACTTCATGCTCAAAGTATGTGAGATGAAATTTTGTCTTACTTTTCTCCAAAGAGCTCCTTGGTTTCACTTCATCCAACATACTTTATTCCTTCGGTTGTTCATGGTATATCCAGTACTCTTTGCTCAAACCACAATCCAAAGACATCAATGTTTCTTTAGTCTTACTTATTCATTGTCTAACTTTCACATGTGTAAGAAGCAATGGAAAATAACCTTCAAGCTAATAGTTTTGCTTTCTAAACCTTTAAACTTGACAACAAAAAAAAATTTTGAAGGGGTCCTTGACAGCAGTTCACATTGGTTTATTTCCAGGGCAATATCTCTTTTGATGTCTTAATTGCTGTTTCTAATTTATTATTCAGTCCTTTCTCCAAGTATCTCTAGCTTTTTTTTCCCTTGAAATCGTCCTTAAAATAAAAATCTGGGTATTGTATATACTTATTACTGAAATGGCTTCTTGATCTTGGTAGTGGATAAAATTGGAAAACACACAAATATATGTAGTTATTCCCTGATTTAGGCTGTATTTGAGTTATAACCGTCTGTATATAACACTATATATTTTGTTGTATTGTTTTGTTATTTTTCATGTTGTCAACAGTATTATGTACTAGATACCATATTTAAGTAGATAATTTACTTATTATAATCTTCATTTGTGCACTCACACATTTCCATCCTCTAAAGATAAAAAGGGTCTGGAAGCAGTAGTGGCATCCACTTGCAAAAAAACCTTTCCTTCGGAAACTCTATGAACTTTGACAAAAGATGAAAGTTTCATATTCAAGACCTTTTTTCATAGTGTCACTATGGGTCATTTACAGTTCTACAGTACATAGCAACAACAACAAAGATAACAAAAAGATTGAATCTGTGAAGATAATGATTGATTATGAGGGTAATAATACTGAAATTGTATGCGTATACATGTGTGGCTTTAGATATCAATTTAGTTTTACCCCCTTTCCTACTTAGGTATTTTGTAGCAAAAGGATCCAATTCTGTCATGCTTACCTGCAAATCTTATACCTCAATTTCATATTCAGTCTTTTATGTAACTGCTTTTCAGCTTCCTCAAACTTTAAAAACATGTTAATATTTAGATTACTTTAGGCCAGTTATTATGAGCACAGTTTGATTGATGTTTTCTCAGGATGTATATCTTTGACAGTTATATCATAGGTCTCCTGCTAACCTCTTCCCTTTGCACCTGTGGGGGAACATTTGATTTCAGTTTACTCCAGTATTTACTCTGATATATCAGACTTAAAACCTATACAGTATATATAGTCTTCACTTGATATAATTAGTAAAAGTTGTATATAATTACCTCAAAAAATTGCTACTATACCAATTATTAGCAAACATTTACTACATCTATTGTGCTTCTTTGCTTGATTTAATAAGTAAAAAACCCATGAAATTCTTATTTATTTTGATATACAAATTATCTTCTTTTTGTCCACTGAACAATAAATGAAGGCAATTCCTGTGACTTGTTAACACAGTGTCATCATTTTTATAAGTATTTTTCCACATTTTCTAGAACAATAATACTGTTATATAATAATAGTTTACTTTGTTTATCTAGGACTTGGAAGAAATTCTTTCTCTGCCAGTCTTTATCCATTTGAAAGTAAAATAAAATAATATTTTGAGGTAAAATATGTCGCACTTACCCTGTTTAGGTTTTTGAAATTCCTCACTGGCCTGTCTGATTTAGGTACTGACTTCTCATGCCAAGTTAATGTTCTCTTGATTGTTGTTTTGCCCCTCCTGTTTGGTTAAAAGGACGCGGAAGTAAAGCTACCAGATTTAAAGGAAGGGATGGAAGGATGTCTAAGAAAATTCAAATTTTAGATACATTACTTTTATTTTTAAAAGTGTTTTCCAGTAGCATGCCCAGTTCCCAGCAGAAGGAACTCAACTCTTCAGGCACCAAGACAAGAACTCAGCCTAGCCAATCATGAGAAGCAGGAACCCAGTCTGCCAGTAATCAGAGTGGCAGGAATGAAGCAAATCAGGTCCCAAACAGTAAACCTTAGCCCTTCCTGATTCAGAGCCCAGGGACTTGTCACTCTATAACCCAATCATCAGGAAAACAGCTTGTCTGGCCTCAAGCAAAAGACATCCAGATGTCCAGGATCCTAGGCCACCTGGGTTCCAAGTGACAGGAATCAGTCTGTCTATAATCTGAGTAATAGGAGCACAAAATGCCTAGCTCCAACCTCTAGGAATTTTCATTCCAGTAATCACAGTGACAGGAATTCAGTACCCTCAGCTCTGAGTGACAGGAACTAAAACTACAAAGAATCTGAGTAGATCTTAGTCCTCCCAGTCTTTAGTGGAACCAGGTTGGCTCTCTTCCTTAAAGTCACCATTTTCCAGGAGAAACCACTTCCCCTGAGACACTGGACTTTTGCTTAAACACACTCAAGGAAGAACGGGATTGAGACTACTAGAACACAGACAAGAAAAATCAGGAGCTGGTCCTAGCTACACAGACATAATAGAAGCTGCCTCATAAATAACAAGAAAATCCCAACATAATGTTAAGAAAGCAACACTCAGGATCAAACATTAGGACAAAACAAAACAAGACTTTTATTTAAGAAGCAGACCAGATTACAGACTCAATGAATAGCTCACAGATGATAAAAGAGAAGAAATATACTGACGTGAAATTTAAAGAATTGATATTAAAAATTACATATGCTGAGAGAAAGAGTTATACCATCAATAGAGGTCCAAGAATTTTTTTTCAAAAAAATTCATCATAAGACAGAGAGTATGTTGTTGTTATGTGTTGTCTACTTGCCTGAGACTCATAATGACACTATGCACAATAGTTCTAAACCCTGCACTGTCCCATGCCAATCTTATTATCTCCAGCACTTCTATCCCTATTACCTCAGTCACTGAATAGCCAAAATAGTATTAAAATAATGGAAAAGCATGAAAATAAAGTTCAGAGTAATAAGACTCATAGCACAGAAAATATCAACATTTTTGAGAAACAAAAACAGGACAGGTTACAAATGGATCAGTAAGAGATGACCAGACCCTCAATGAGGAACTTCAAAAAGAAAATGCAGTGACAGGTTATAAGGAAGATGAAGAAAACATAGGAGTTATATAAATGGCATCAAATAAAACAATATATATGTGACTAGAATTACAGGATGAGAACAAAAAATAAAACACTGAGAAAATTATGAAAGAGATACTCGAAGAAAAATTTAATGAAATAAGTGTTCAAGAAGCGTAGCAAATTCCAAACAAATTAGACCTCAAAAGAAAAACATCAAGATACATCATAGTAAAATTTTCCAAAATCAAAGACAAGGACAAAATCCTTAAAGCAGCTTGAGTAAATCAAAGAATCACCACTAAAGGAGAACCGATTAGATTATGGTCATATTTATCAGCAGAAACCACGAGAGAAAGAAGACAATGATATAAAGGACTGAAAGAATATAATTGCCAGCTGAAGATGTTGTACCCAGAAAACTAATCTTCAAATATAAAAGAGAAAGAGATTATTCACAGAAAAATAGGTATTTCAGGAATTTGTGAAAAAAGGACCAACTCTACAAGAAATACTTAAGGAAGACCTTCACCCAGAGATAGCAAAGAAAACCGAATGAACAAAAATATCCAACAAAAATATCCAACAACAAGAAAATAATCACAGCCAATGACAAGGATAAAACCTAGCTCATGGATACCAACACTGAATGTGAAAAGCTAAAACACACTAATTAAGAGAAAAAAAAAAACAATTAGATTTTTTTTAAAAGCCCATAAATATATTCCCTACAAAAGATATATCTAAGCAATGAAGACAAATATAGACTAAAAATCATGGGTGGAAAAAAAATACACCAATAAAGTTACATCCATAAAAAAGGATTGCCAATTTTAGTCTCTGATAAAATATACTTCAGTGTGAAAACCAACAGAAGAGACAAAGAATATTATATCATACTCAAAGTCACAATAAAGCAAGAAGACATAATCTTCGTTGATATCTATGTACCAAAAGACAGATTTGCAAAACACATAAAACAACATCAATGAACTTGAAGAAATAGACAGTGTTGTTTTGTTGTTATGTGCCATCAAGTTGCCTGTGACCGATAGCCACCCTATTTACAGCGGCTCTGAAGCCTGTCCAATTCTGAGCCAGTCTCACTGACTCCAACTCACCTGCTCCCATTGTCCTAATTACTGTGTAAATCCGTATCATTCAGAGTCTTCATCTCCTCCACTATCCCTCCCCCCTTCTGAGCATGACGTTGTTCTCCTGATGATGTCTCCTTGATGTCCATTCCTCCCAGCAATGTGCCCAAAGTATGTGACATGGAGCTTCAGAATCCTAACCTCCAAGGAGAAACTTTATATCACTCTTCTCAAGACAGATCTATTTGTTTTCTTGGTTGTCCAGGATATGTTAAAGCCTCTTCTCCACCACAATGCAAAGACATTAATTCTTCTGCTGCCGTCCTTAATCATTGATCAGCTCTTTGATACATAGCATGAAATTATGAAGATCATAGGCTGGATCAGGAGCATCTTAGTCTCTAGGCTGACATCATTCCTTCTCAGTACTCTGGAAAGGTCCATGACAGCAGATTTACCTATTGCGATTTGTCTTTTGATTTCCTGACCGCTGGTGTTAAGAGTACTGATTGTGGAGCTGAGCAAGCTATATCTGTTAACAACCTGAATCTCTTCTCCATCTATCATGGTGCTGCTGATTGGCTCAGTGGTGAGAATCCTTGTCTTCTTGATGCTGAGCTTAAATCCATATTGAAGACTATAGTCCTTGACCTTGTGCAGTAAGTGCTTCAAGTCCTCCTCTATTTCAGCGAGGAAGATTGTGTCACAAGTACATTAGCAGACTTCAACATAGTACCATCATCCAAGGACAAGTTTACATGAAAAACATATCAAAAATAGTTCAACAAATATGAAGAATTAAATTATTATTAAGAAACTTGACCTCTTATACATATTACAAGTACTTCACTAAAAAGAACTCCACTCACTTTCTTCTCAAGTGCACAAGTACACTCTCCAGAAATGAGAAGAAAGGGAAGTCTCAATGAACTCAAGAGCATCAAAATAATGAAAAGTGTTTTCTAAGACCACAACAACACACAACAAGAAATTAACCACAAGAATATAAAGTATAATATAAAAAAACCAACACCTACATGAATACTAAGGAACACCTTGCTTCATCACTACCAGGTTATAGAAGAAATTTAAAAAAAATTAAAAAGTTCCTTGACAGTAATGAAAATGAAAATACAACATTTCTAAGCCTTACAGATATGGTAAAGGCAGTCTTCAGAGGTCAGTTCATAGAATAAGTAAACATATTAAAAAAATAAAAAAGAGAAACAGCACAAGGGACACAAGAACAGCAGGAAGAAAATCAGGGGAAACGCTGAAGTGAGAGGTGGCAAAAAGAAGGAATAAACATTCTCCAGTGACTTGGTCTGTGTTGACCGTACAGCTTTTTCAGCAGAAGGTTAATAAATTGTAAAATCCTTTAAAATAAAATAAGAAAGAAGTCAAGTCAACGTCTTAACTCAATAATTCCAATAAGTAGAAAAAGAACAACGAACAAACTCCACAGCCTCTACAAGAAAGAAAAATATAAACATAATGGCTGAAGTAAAAGAAAAAGAAAACAAAAAACTATCAACAAGACCAAGTGCTGATTCTAAAGTAGTGTGAATAAAATAGGAAAACCACTGGCAAATTTAATCAAATAAATGACACCAATAATTTGAATTAGAAATTAAATGGCAATGGTACAACAAAACCAGCAAAAGTTAAATTATGATAATGAAATATTATAAACCGTTATGATGTATCTTAGCTGAAAGTAGAGAATACCAGAGCAATGCCAGGTGCTGATTGTGGAACAGACCACCAACTTCTCATATGAAACAACATGTCTCTGGTAACCCCAAGAACTCTGATAAGTGATGATAGTTGTAGAAAGGCTTCAAGCCTTTAGTTCACACGGTTGCTATGAGTCGTGATCAACTCGACGGCAATCAGGAAAGACAAAAACATAATCCAAATATTGTATGAAACAAATCTACAAAAACATACAAATTAGTATTTATGCCAAATATAAATTTATCTGAACATCTTGTTCTGATTTTTTTTCTCACCAGACAATTTTTTCTTCTAGTAGATACCCCTCTTTCATCTAGTTTTACCTCTCATATCTGCTCTAGGTGGCCAATCCTGCTTCCTCATTTATTATCAGTTTTAAATTATTGCTGGCATAATGTTTTCTTAAGAAGTCTCAGTGGTAGTGACAAAGTGGTTAAATATTTTGCTGCACTAAATTGAGAAACTGTGATTCATCCACATGATGGAATACTATGTAGCACTTAAGAGCAAGAGTTTTGAAAAATACTGTGTAACATGAAGAGGCTAGAGAGTATTATGCTGAGTGGTCAGGTGTATAAAAACAAATACTGTTTAAGACCATTATTGCAAAACAGAAAGATAACCAGTAAGATGTGCATGGATATACAAAGAGGAAATGGGAAGGGGCAGTTGGAGAGGTGAGTGGGAATCACATTGGACATGTTGCAAGGTAGCATAAGTCTTTGGAGAGGGACATAATCCTTGGGAGGGTGGAGAGACAGTGCAGGAAGGGAAGACGCTGGATAATATGGCTTGATTAAATCATTGGGGTAATGGGGATAGATGTGTGTGAGACAATAAGATTGGCAAGGGATAGAGCAAGGTTTAGGACTGTTGTACATAGACAGTTTCTGAGTCACACGTGACTCTATGACACATAACAACAACAACAAGAAGTAAAAATCTTCAAACAAGATAGGCCCAACCTAAAATTTTTCCCCCCACTAATATTATATTAATTCACCCACAACTAAAAATTGTTTACTCTCCATGGCCTCAAAGGTTAACAATAAACTATAATGTTATGGTGTATAATGTTGTGGTGTCAAATAAATATGTTTAATCTTTGTTCTTATAACACTCAGATGCTTTATTTTTCAGTATTTACTTTTGAAGTTAAATATTATTTCTTCTACTGATACTTTCTAAAAAAGACTTTCGGGAAGAAACCAGTGAGGAGGAAATTCAAGGTAATTTTAACAAATGACTTAATTCTGTAGAGTAACAGGAAAGATAGAAAAATCCAAGTGCAATCACTCTTCTTCACACAAAAACACAAACAGAATATTCCCATCAAAATTGTTTATTATAAATTACATAAAATTTTGTAAAATCATTTTTATTTGGACAAAAAGATTCCCCAGGCAAGCTATTATGCAGTTTTAATTGCAAATATTGTTTCTCTCTTTTTCGTACCACTAATTAGAGGTCTGTTTGATTATCAATAAAACGAAGACATTTGAATTTACTATTAATTAAATATTTCTCAGCACTATTATTCAAATCACATACACATTCTCATAAGTTAACTAATTCTAGACTGTCACAAAAACATACAAAACCTTTGTCTTTTAGATAATAATTAAACAAAACAATTTGTACAGCATATATAATTATTTGTATTTATTATTTACTTGGAAATTATTTTAATTATATTTGTAATTAGATAGTTTCATAAAGAACAAAAAAGGGAAGCTTTTTCCCCTAGAATAGTACCACACCCCTCATCTGATCTCTGCTGGAGTTGTTTTAATAGAGTATCAAGCTGAATTTTTTTAGTTTTTTGATACATTTATCATGGAAAGACTGAGCAACGCCCAATGACAAAGTTAGTTTATGTTTTCCAAACCACAGCAGGAATATCCTAGACAAGAAACTTGCACAAAGAATCAACTCATTGCTGTCGTACATGCTTGCAAAAAATCTTTTTTCATTTGGGGTATTTCCCCATAATTTTGTGTAGTAAATAAAAATTGTCCCATTAAATGCAACATGACTATACAATGGTTTTTAGGCTTATTTTTATAGGTAGAAGTTAGAAGTAGATCTTTTCACTATAGAAATTTAGAAATAAAAAGTTACAAAAGCATTGAGCATGACTTTAGAATTTTGATTGAAAAAAACACATCATTGATTTAATATTGACTCATAGGCAGCCTATGTAGGGCACCACAGGACTTCAGAGTTTGAAATCTTAGAAGCCCATTGCCATAATTTGTCTTTCATCATTCTAATTATTGGCATAATAGTCACTACATGTTTTGGGAAATAATCCATGCTAGTTTCAAAATTAATACATTAATTCATTAAACATAGCATACTTTTCTGAAATTTAATTCCTGACACATAATTTGTTGAACATATATGTAGATGCTTGTGCTTGCGCATGCGTGAACACACCCCTCCCCGCCACACCTCTATATATTTTACCACCGGGAACGTTTAAATAATTGGGTTCAATTTTGTCATTATTCAGAATAAGTGTATTTATCTTCTTGTTCCCAGTGAATAAATTTTTTAGAAGCAAAGTAACTTCTCACAAGAGATTATGCTTTCTGAATTATTTGCAATTTGGTTAAGTGTTTTCTATAATTATTTAAAAATTGTTACTTTTTAAATAATTATACTTGAAAACTGTTATTTTGCATTTTTTCCTTAACATTTATATAGAATAGTATCATACAAAGTGTCATTATAGATTTAAAAATATCAATCCTAGCTCATCCCTAATTTGTTTTACTGACGTGAGGTATGTATTGCTATGATACTTGAAGCTATGTCATTGATATTTTAATATAAGCAGAGTAATCATGATGGTCATGTTTTAGTATAGCTTCCAGGCTAAGACAATCTAGAAATAAGGGACTGGCAAATTACTTCTAAAGATATTGATACATATCGAATCAGCAGCAATAAATGTTGTCTGATACAGACCTGGAAAAGTAGTCCCTCATATTGGAAGACAGCCAGATACACTAGGTAACAGTTTCTTCCTCACAGTAGAGTTCCCCTTATCAGGATATATGCAATAAAGCTTTCAACACATTATTTTACTTAAGAGGCACAATTAGAAAAATAAAACGAAACAACTAATAGGAGAAAGAAAGAATTGAAACGGATGTCAAAAGAGATTCTAGAGATTCCTTTGGAGTGTCAAGAAGCCAAAACTAAAGAAAAATATGTTGAAGTGAAAGATCTGACCAGAAGATTTCAAAATGCAATTCAGGAAGATAAAGCAAAGTATTATAATAGAATATGCAGAGAGCTGGGATTGGAGAATAAAAAGAGAAGAACTTGCTCTGTATTTATCAAGTTGAAAAACAAATATAAGCCTTGTATCACAATATTGAAAGATGCTATGGGTTATTGAATGCTATGGGTTATATGATGCTATTGAATGACTCAGAAAGCCTTAAAAGAAGATAGAGGAAAAACACTGAGTCACTATTTCAGAAAGAATTAATATACACTGAAACATTTCAGGAAGTACCATATGAACAGGAGCCAATGGTAATGAAGAAGGAAGTAGAAACTACATTGAAGGCAAAAAAATAAGGCCTCAGGAATTGGTGGACTACCATTTGACTTGCATATTCAATTAACAGATGATTGCTAACTCTCCAGTGTATGCCAGAAAAATTGGAGGGATGCTGTCTGGTCACCAGATAGGAAGAGGTTCATATTTGTACCCATTCTCAAGAAAGGTGATCCAACCAAATGTGGAAACTATCAAATAATAACTTTAATATCACATGCAAGCAAAATACTGCTGAAGATCACTCAAAATTGGGTAGAACAGTATATATATAAGAAACTGAAAAAAGTTCAAGCAATATTTAGAAGAGGCTGTTGCACCAAAGATATCATTACTGATGTCAGATGGATTCTGGTTGAAAGTAATGACTACCAAAAGAATGTCTATTGACTATGCTTTATTGACTATGCAAAGGCATTTAACTGTGTGAATCATAACAAGTTGTGGCTGACATTGAGATGAATGGGAATCCCAGAACATTTGATTGTGATTTTGTGGAACCAGGCTGTTGTGTGAATAGAGCAAGTGGAAGACTGTACAGTTTAAAACTGAGAAAAGAGTTTGTCAGGATTGTATTCTCTCTCCGTTTCTATTCAATATGGATGCTGCTGTACTCTATGAAGACTGATTGAGAAGACCATGGCCTGCATCAGGCATATCTTAGTCTTCAAACTGACATCAGTGCTCTTCATCAATTTTGGAAAGATCCCTGTCAGCATACTTGCCCAATTCAATATGTCTTCTGATTTTATGACTTCTGATACCAAGGACAGTTGATCCAAGCAAGATGAAACAGATAAAATTTTTTCCCATCTATCAGAATGTTTTTACTGGAAGAGATTCATATTTATTCCTACTAAATAAAATGTGATCCAATAGAGTGTGTAAATTATCCAACAATATCACTAATATCCGACATAAGCAAAATCCTCATGAAGATTATCCAGAAATGACTGGAACAGTACATGGAGAGAGAACTACCAGAAATACAAACTGCATTTAGAAAAGGTCGTGGCACTAGAGAGATTATTGCTAATGTCAGATGGATCTTGACAGAAAGCAAAGAGTACCAGAGGAAAGTCTGTGATCCATTGACTATGCAAAGGGATTTGAGTGTGTGGATCACAACAAATTGTGGCTAACCTTGAGGAGAATGGGAATGCTTGAACACTTGACTGTGCTTATGCAAAACCCATCCTTAGACCAGAAAGTAGTCCTCAGAACAGAGCAGAGAAACACTGCATAGTTCAAAATCAGGAAAGGAGTGCATCAGGATTGCATCCAGTTTCCTACCTCTTCATTCTATATGCATAATAGATCATTTGGGAAGCAGGGTATTATGCAGATGACACAACTTTGCTTGCTGAAAGTGAGGAGGACTAGAAGTGCTTGCTGCAGAAGGTCAAGAACTGTGATCTTCAATACGGATGTCTTCAACATCAAGAAGACAAAGATTCTCACTACTGGGACAATTTGCAGCATCATGACAGATGGAGAAGAGATTGTGGTTGTTGAAAATTAAAGTTTGCTCGGTTTCACAATCTACAGTCTTGGCACCAGCAGTCAGGAAATCAAAAGATGAATAGCACTGCGAAAATCTGCTGTCAGTGACATCTCCAGAGTATTGAAAAGCAACTATATCAATCTAGAGACTAAAGTTCACCTGATCCAGGCTATGGTATTCTCAATTTCTTTCTATGCATCAGAGTTGGACAATGACTAAGGATGACAGAAGAAGAACTGATGCTTTTGAGTTGTGGTGCTGGAGAAGGGTCTTGAGCATATCATGGACAGCCAAGAATAGAAATAGGTCTGTCTTGGAGAGGGTGAAAGCAAAATTCTCCTTGGCAGTGAGGATTTTAGAGCTCTGTCTCACATACTTTGGGCACGTGGCCAGGAGGGACAGATCCTTGAAGAAAGACATTATGTTGCGGTGCAGGAGAGGAATACCCTGGAAGAGATGGATTGATAAAGTAACTGGAGCAAAGGTAGTAGATGTGTTGGGGTCAGTGGAACTGACTAAAGACAAGACATACTTTTGAGCTATTGTGCATAGGGTCACTCTGAGTTGCAAGCAACTCGGCGGCACATAGCAACGAGTGGTAAGAACCTTGATATCAGTCCCAACAACACACTACTAAAATCCACCAGCTGCTCTGCAGAAGAAGGATGGACAGTCTCCTATGGGATTAACTGTCTCTGACAAACGACAGTTGATTCTGACTCGATAGAACACAATTTAAAAAAAATGATATTGATGAAATAGCAATTGAACAGTTTTAACAAAACAGTGCAACAAAATATAAGAATTGCTTACTTCTCTACAATAAGCAATTTGAAAGAGAAACTTACTACATGGCCAACCAACTAGAGAGCAATGATCCCCTGGGTATTGAATGTGCTATCTTGTACCTGACAGATGTCAGAGAAAAAGAATGTCTCCTTTAGGGTATATAGTTAGATCAGCATCAAGGTTACGGTAACTGCTGCTAGGAAAAGCAATTTTAAAAATAAATGTGAATTCCTGACTTATTCCAAGACACGAACATGGAATTTAGGCTGCACTTTCAGATGACTCTGTTTATATACAAACAATGTTTGAAGTTTCAGATTCAAATATTTGGCTAGGTTTGAGGTTACAATACTTGTTTTGTGGTTTGGAAGAAATTATGTGTATGATTTTAAATTTCTGTTAATTAAATGAAAAAATCTTCCTCATATCATTATTCTAACAACTGAACAACTGAATAAGATAATACTGGTAACGTGTATAAGAGAATATCTGTAGTTTCACTCAATTGCTTTGTTATCAGATTTAGAATTATATTTTAAAACTGATACCAATAAGATTTCTTTTTAGTTTGATGCAACAACTCAACTAACTACCTTGAAGTTCAAACTGAATCACAGATGGCTCCAGTTAGTTTTCCCAGACCATAATCCATTCTGTAAGAAGTTGCCTATCTTTCCACCGCAAAAGTATTCCAACCAATAGTGGGTATCAACCAACAGAGAGGCATGACTTTTGAGTTCGCAAGGTAACTCACTATTGAATACACCATCAAATTTGGGTCCAGCATTTGTAAATCTATTTTAACATATTGTTATTGTTTTTGTTTTCCTTTCTAATGTCGAAGTGACTGGATCCTGATCCACATAACCAGTATATATTGACTGGATTCATTCTTTTAAAAAGATGGTGTTCTAGAACTAAGGAGTGCTCAACAAATTGTGGTCAGAAGAATGGGAACTCCAGAACACCTGACTGTGTTCATATGAAACCTATACCTAGACCAGAAAGTTATTGTAGAAACAGAGCAAAGAAATTCTGCAAGATTCAAAATCAAGAAAGAAGTGATTCAGGGATGCATGCTTTTAATGTATCTTTTGAACTATATACTGAATGGATCATTTGGGAGGGTGAACTTCAGGAAGAAAAATGTGGCATCATTTGGAGGAAGACTCATAAACAACCTGTGTAATGCAGATGATACAACCTTGCTTGCTGAAACTGAGGAGTACTTGAAGTGTTTGCTGCTACAGAAAGTTAAGGTTTGTAGCCTTCAATACGGATTGCATTTATCATCAATAGGTATCATCATAATAGATGGAAAAATGTTGTTAATGATTAAATCTTGCTCAGGTCCACAGTCAAAATCCTTGGCACCAACAGTCAGGAAGTCAAAAGATGAATTGCATTTGGAAAATCTGCCATCAGGGACCTCTTGAGAGTGTAAAGAGCAATAATGTCAGTCTACAAACTAAGGTATATTTAATCCAGGCTATGGTCTTTGCAATTGCTTGATATGTATCTGAGAGTTGGATAATGACTAAGGATGACAGAAGAAAAATGGATGTCTTTGTTTGGATTTGTGGTG
>NW_006399824.1:9801816-9817038 GCF_000299155.1 Elephantulus edwardii | reverse complement strand
TATAAAATATATCATGGACTGCTAAGAGAACAAACAGGTCTGTCATGGAGACTGTGAAACCAGGATGTTTCCTGAAGGGAAAGATTATTTTGGAGCTCTGTCTTACATATTTTGAGCATATTGTCAGGGGGTACCAGGAGGTGGAGCAGGACATCCTGCTTGGAAGGTTGGAGGGTCAGTGCAGGAGAGAAAAACCCTAGATGAGATATATTGACACAGTGACTACAGCAATGGGGTCAGAAGGGTCAAATATCGTGAGACGGCTCAGGATAGGGCAAAGTGGAGAGCCATTGCTCATAGGGTTGCTATGAGCTGTAGTCAACTGAACAGCACATAACAACCGTAATGACATGAGTATACATTCTTCTTTTTCAGTTCATTACCAAACAAGGTTTAATAAAATAACTCTAACCCACCATTGCAAAGTTAGTTTCAACTTATGGTAACTATATATGACCAAGTAGAACTGTCCCAAAGGATGTCAGAAAATGGACATTGTAATATAGGAGGAGACTAATCTTTCTCTCATATAACAACTTAGGTGAGCAATTAATCACTTAATAATTTGTGTCACAATGATTCCCAATTACAGTTAGGTGCCATGAGGCAATTATGACTCGTAGTAACCCTATGAACTACATATTATACTCTTGCCCCATCCTATACCATTCTCATGATCTCCAACACATTTGAGACCATTGCAGCAATCACTGTGTAATCCACCCCTCAAGGGGGCCTAATTCCTTTCACTGACCCCCCAACTTTCCTAGTATGAAGGCTTTTTCCAAGTATTGGCTCAGTGTGACAACATATCCAAAGTGTTTGATTCTAAGTTACATCTTCGCTTCTAAGGAGCACTTGGCTACATTTCTACCAAGATGGTTTCTTTGTTTTTTGACAGTTCAAGAAATTTTACTTCTCTTGTCTAGCACCACAACTCATTATGCGCTGTCCAATGTCCAGATTTATAGGAAGCAAATGAACAGACAATGGTTTGGATCAAGTTCAACTTTATCTTTAAACTAGCATTTTGGAGAAGTCATTGGCAAAATAATGTTCTAATGTAACATTTCACTTAATTTCTTGACAGCTGCTATGTTGGTATTAATTGTAGATTCAAGTAAAACAAAATTATTAAGAACTTCAAACTTTTCTCCATATACCATATTATTACTACTGTTACTGTAATTGTTGTTGTTGTTGGTATATGCCATCATGCCAGACTGACTCACAGGTGAATCTCCAATAAGTCTGTTGTTGTTGTCATGTGCTGTTGAGTCTCCAAAGATTTGTCCCTTCTTGTAACATGCCCAAAGTATGTCAGATGGAGCTTCAGAATCCCTGCCTCCAAGAAGCAGCCTGGTTTCACCCTCTCCGGAATGAACCTTTTTGTTCTCCTAGAAGTCCATGGTATATTCAGTACTCTTTCTCCAGCATCACAGCTTAAAGGCATCTATTCTCTTTCTGTCATCCCTAGTCATTGTCGAGTTTTCTGATGCAAAAAAAGTAATTGTAAATACCATGGCCTGGATCAGGTGCCTCTTAGTCTCTAGATTGACATCATTGTTCTTTAGTACTCTGGAGAGGTCTTTGACAACAGATTTTTCCCAATGAAATTTGTCTTTTGATTTCCTGGCTACTGGTACCAAGACTGTTGATTATGCAGCCAAGCAAACTGAAGCTGTTAATGATCTCAAGCTCTTCACGTCTGTCATGGAGCTGCCAACCAGCCAGTGGTGAGTCTTTGTTTTCTTGACGTTGAGTTTCAATCCATATTGAAGGCTGTAGTCCTTGACCTTCTGCAGCAAATATCTCAGGCTCTCCTCTGTTTTGGCCAGTAAATTTATAGAGACTATAAATCACAAGGAAAGAGATTGTCCATCTTTCTCTTGTGGAACTACTGGTGCATTATGAACGAAGTGCCTTTGGGTTGACAGTGCAACTCCTTACTTCTAGGCTACTAGAGGAGGACCTCTAGTGGTAGGGAGTTGTGTTGCCAACCCAAGGGCACATTATTCCAATCCACCAATGGCTTTTAAGCAAACTCCTCTTATGAGATTTATAGCCTCTGAGAAATCTACTGGAGAGGCAACTATGAGTCAATTCTGACTCATTGTACATAACTACAATAGTCGTGATGTTGCCTATTGGTTCAACGGTGAGGATTTATTTGTTTGATTGATTGTCACTAGGCACCATTAGCTGAGTATGACTCATAGTGACCTTTGTCAGCTTTGCCTCTAAGGAGCACTCTATCTGCAGCTTCTGCAAGACTTATCTGTTTGTCCCTTTGACAGTTCATAGGCTATTCAGTATTCTTCTTCAATACAGTTCAAAGGCACTGGTTCTTCTTCTGTCATCTTTATTCACTATCCAGATCTCAGATGCATAGCAATTGATTGAAAAGATTATATAGACTGAATCAGGCTCACTTTAGTCCTCAAATTGATATCATTGCTCCTCAATAATTTAGAGAGGCCCCTAGTTGCCAACTTTTCCAGTGAATATTTGATTGGTTAAATTTGATTGATACTGATATATTATCTATATTAGAGGTTGTAGTTTGATCTCCTACAGTGTTTCAAATCATCTTCATTTTTTTGCAAGCAAAATTATGTCATTTGCTTAGCACAGGGTATTAATGATTTTTCCTTCAATCCTGATGTCATATTCTTTATTCCAGAGTTTAACTTCTCAAATTATTTTCTATGTATACAGATTGAATACATGTGGGGAAAAGAAATAACCCTAACACTCACCTTTGCTGATTTAAAACTGTATAATATTCCCTAGTTCTATTTAAACAACTGCTTTTGGGTTGCTGTGACCAGTTAAGTGTTCTGTGATTCTGATTCCTGTCAATGTTATCCATAATATGTTATGAATCACACAGTCAAATATCTCCACGTAATCAACAAAACACAAGTAAATACTTGTTTCTGGCATCATCTGCTTTCAGCCAAGGTCCATCTGATATTGGGATTTATGTAGTCCTTATCCCAAGGTTTCTTCTGAATACAACTTTAATTCCTAATATTATTGTTGTTGTTACGTGTTGTCCTGTAGGAACTGACTCATAGCTGATCCTCCAGGGATTTTTTGGAAGACTCTAATGTCTGAGGTTAATGAGAGCCAATATTTATCCTGCTGTACAGAATGACTTGTCTTGGAGTGGGCAGTACAATTCTTTATCACTAAGCCATCACTAAGTTGTTGTTTTAGTACTACTGTCAATCACCTGCAACTCTTAGCAATCCTAAGATCTGATAGGTCTAAATTTTGGTATATTATGTCTCATCATCACCATATTTGATACATTAAAGTCCATTAATACAATAATTTCACTTCAATCTATTTTGTTCAAGGTCTGACTCTCTCATACTTTGACCTTTCTATCTTTCCAAGCATAATGTTCTTCTCTAAGGACTTGTTCCTCCTAACAAAATGTCATAGGTATGGGAGATGAAGTTTTACCACTCTTGCCCCCAAGGGGCATCCTGATAATATTTTCTCTGAGACACATCTATAGATTTTTTTAAGAGTCTGTGCAATACTCAATACCCTTCTCCAATGCCACAAACCAATGGTATCTATTGTTCTGTCATTCTCAGTCATTGTCTAATTTCAAATACCTAGCCAGTAATCAAAAATATTCTGATGTGGATCAAGTACACCTCAGTCTTTAAATTGATGATTAAGTTACCTTTAACTTCAAATAAGAAATCTAATTATAATTCCTAATACTGGATTTAATTATCACTATAACTATTAAACACTATTTAAAGATATATTAAACAATTGCAACATGATTTGGAAATGTCTATGATTTCAGCTGTTAAAAATTAGAAGTTACTGCTAAAAATACAGTGGTTTGTTGCCAATGTTCAATATTGAAGGGAATGCTAAATTTCACTTGTGTCATGGGGGAAAAAATACTTAAAATATTTACACTTTCCAAATGATTAAAATTGCCTGTCAATTATGTGCACAAATACTTTTGACCACAGTGTGATAATATTGCACTAAACATTTTTACTTTAACAGTCCTTCTTGTTGTTGTTGTTGTTATATGTCATTGAGTTGCTTGCAACTCATAGTGACCCTATGTACAAGAGCCCTAAACGCCGTTCTATCCTGTGTCAACCTCATGGTCTCAAACGCACGAATAGTCCTTAGATTGTGGATATATGCCCAACTGGGATCACCAACTTGCCTTGAGATTACAGGACTAGAATTTCACTTAAACATGTCAGCTTGACTTCCTCAATGTTTTAAAGATGTACATGTAGCTATGATCTAATTCCATTTCAACACCTAAGTAATTATGTTAGATCAATACAGATACAAATGTTCAGGTCTAGATCCCTGTGCTTGCTATTATACTGAACACCACTGATTGGAACAGTGGCCTTTGACTGTGAGTGAGTCAATTTTCTCGGGCTGATATAGGCTAACTCTTTTTGAAGTATTTGCTTCCCTATGGCCAATACTTAAAAGCTGGAAACAAAGTCCTGCAGGAGTTACCAGTTTGTTTCTAATGGAACATATGAAGGAACAAGACATCAAAAGTGAAAATGGGAACAAAGGAAAAGAGGAAAAAGTGGAAGTCTTTCTTTTATCTATTGATGAGACTAGCCATTGTGTATTGGAGGTTTGACTTTTAATGTTTGAAATAGTAGCATTGAATACTTTCCAAACACAGTTTTTAAAGTCCTAACTTCTACTTTTGGAACTATGTTCTTATTAGTCTTGTCTCCACTTGGCAGTAAATTACTAGAGTTCCCTGAAGTCTAAGCTATGATTCAAGGTACTTAGTCCTTGTTTTGCCATTGAAAATGTACGACTTTAGAAAAATTGCTTAATATTTCTGTCCTCTGCTGCCACATTCATAAAATGAAGGACCAAAGAAGGTGAGTCTTGAATGACTTTCCAGCTTTGAGACTCAGATTTTCCAATCTATTTGACTGATTCCCTTTTGTTGACAGAAACAATACTCAGGACTCTCAAACAAGGGAAACAAAACAGCAGTGAGTATATCAGAAACATCACAGAAACAAAAAATAATTTTCATCATTATCTGAAGCAATAGATGGATAAGAAAAATGTGAATGGGGTAGAATTAGATGTGTTTTTAAAGGTATAGATGTTAAACTTGAGTGAGAACCTATATTCTCCACACAGAGAAGAAATAGTTACATACCAGCACTCCCCTCCATTTTTCTCCTCATATAGAATTTTCATATTATTTTTTATTGCATATTCCCATTTATATGAAAATCACAAAGACTTACATGAATGATGAACTATGTAAATGCCAGTGGTGAAGGGAGGGGGAATGAAAGTCTTATTATTGCTTAAAAAATCAACATCACAATATAAATGAACAAAATAATAATTGTAATATTCTTCTTAATGTTCTTCCCCCTCCCCCCAGTTCTAAATTGTATTCATTTTATAGTGGCATAGTGGATTACATGTTAGGCTGCTTATTGTGAAGTTTGACAACTTGAATCCACCAGCCACTCCTCCTAAAAAGTTTACAACTTAGAAAATGTGATGGAGCGTCTCTGTAAAAAAGAGCAAGAGCAGCATTGAGATGTCTGAGTTCTATCTCCATTAACAACATTCACAACACAATACCAATTCCTATGAGGTCAGACAGGCTCCCTATTCATTCTTTCTACTAGTACCAACAGCAACAGCTTTACAAGTCCAGAAATCCGTTGCAATAGCTTACAGATCACACAGAATCATACTCATAATTATGTAGTTTCTTAGAAAAGTTAATAGAATATAATACAATTTTACTTGTTATGAGCTGTGGAGGCAGAACTGACTCATAGATACCCTTCCAGTGGATTTTCAGAGACAATTGCACAGGAGGAGACTGATCAACTTTTTCCACAGAGCAGTTGGTGGATTTGAACTACAGTCAGCAGCTTTAGACAGCCCCTTAAGTGTGGTCACAGGTCCTTTTGACCTTCAGCCTGATGGCTTAGGTCAGTGTCACAAAGTTCCCTCTTTCTTACCAGTTATGTTGTCTTCCGTCAGTCCTCCAGAAAGCTTATACATTGGCGTCTGGTTCATCTCAGGTTGGTCTCTGATTCTACACTGAAGTTGCTGCTGCTAGCCCTCAGTCCTTAGGAGTAGCACAGAAGCCTTTGAACCAAGAGGATGCACACTGCTCTTTCTGCCTTGTTGGCATTGAGATTTCCCATTTCTACTGCTGAAACCACTCCATGTGAACCTGGTGGCATGATGAGACCAGACAGCCAATCACCTTGTAGGTCTTATTTGTTGTGCTGCGCACATATCTACATGACAAAATTGACATTAATGGTTAGTAAAGCGATTTTTAGCAATAAACTCATGACACTGGAATCTCTGTAAAACAGAACCAGTGTGACATCATGAGATTTGGTTTGAGTTTTGGAATCTTACTCATTTTCTGATATGTTGTAATAGTGCAAATAAATTTTTTTTAATTAAAATATACTGAGCTGAGTTTTGATGGTCTATTATATATAGCATTATGGTAACTGCAGAAAATTAATAATTTATTTGTAAAATTTTACACTCTTTTTGTATTGTTTTTATATTCTTTTGGAGAATGTATATGATTAAATATTAAGTCTAAAACACAATGGGACTTAAAAATATAATTTAAAATAATGGAAATTTAGATAAAGAAGAAACACCCCCAGGAACATTCTATATAGCAAATACAATCCTAATACCCAAACCAGGCAAAGATATTACCCAAAAAAAAGAAAGCTACAGACTAATATCTCCTACGAACATAGACACAAAAATTCTTAACACTAACTATCATAGCCAATAGAATTCAAAAGCACATAAAAAAATTCATCTTAAATCTGGATTCCAGTGCTAACCATAATAATCATATATAACTGGTGGGGAGGGGTGGGCAGGGATAACAGTGCAGCAATGAATGAATGGAAATTCAAAACCTCTGTAAATGTCTATTAAAATTAATAAAAAAGAGAAAAAATAATTCATCACTACCAAGTGGGATTCATAAGATGTATGTGAGGTTAGTTCAACATAAGAAAAACAATCAACTTAATTCGATACATTAACAAAGCAAATAACAAGAAAGAACCACATGATCCTAGTAACTGATGCAGAAAAGGCATTTGACAAAATCCAATACCATTCCTGATTAAGACACTCAGCAAAATTGGATTGGAAGGGAATTTCCTCAACAGAGTGAAAAGGATATATGTAAAACCAAGAGCTAATTATCATTCTTAGTTGAGAAAGACTAAAAGCATTTTCTTTGTGAACAGGGACCAGACAAGAATACCCACCATTTCCACTTTTAATCAATGTTGTATTGGAAATACTTGCTAGGGGAAAATGACAAGAGATGGCAATAAAAGACATCCTAGTCAGCAAAGAGATGGTTAAGCTATATGCATATGATATGATATGATATGATATGATATGATATGATATGATATGATAATGTACACAGAAAACCCGTAGAACTCAATAACAACCAAAAAACCTGTTAGAGCTAGGAGACCAATTTAGTAAAATGGCAGAATATAAAATAAATATCCAAAAATCAGTGGAATTCCTCTACAGTAACAAAGAGAACTCAAAGAAACCAAGGAAGCAATACTATTTACAATAGCCAACAACAAACTGAGATATCTGGAAGTGACCCTAACTAAAGATACAAAAGACCTAAACAAAGAAAACCATAGAACATTTTCACAAGACATAATAAAAGACATAAGGAAGTGGAAAAATGTTCCCTATTCATAGCTAGGCAGACTCAATATTGTGAAATGATAATCCTACCAAAAGCAATCTACATGTTCAACACAATCCCAATACAGATGCAAACTTCATTTTTCAAGGAGATCAAAAGGGTAACCTTGAATAAGAAAAGCACCTCTGTAAACAAAAATGAAGTGGGAGGCATAGCACTCCCTGATGTCAAAACACAGCAGTGGTAACTGGTAGTAAGTACAATGACAGGCACAAAGATTAATGCAACAGAATTTAGAACCCGGAAATAAACTCATCTATCTATAGTCAAGTGATATTTGACAAGAAAAAAAAAACACCTATGAAATGGGGAAATGCCAACCTCTTCAACAAATGGTGCTGGCAAAACTGGACTGTTACCTACAAAAAGCTAAAACAGGATCCACATCTCACACTATACACAAATATCAACTCAAAGTGGATCAGAGACCTGGGAATAAAGCCCCAAACCATAAAGTTCATAAGAGACAAACTGGAATAAAGCAGAGAAGGCCTACTCTATTGTATAAGAGACTGCCAAATACAGCCAGAAATGTACAATCTGAAGAGGATAAACTTGATGAATGGAACCATCCAAAGAGTAAATCTCTGTGTTCGTCAAAAACTTTTCCAACAGGGTGAAAAAAAAAAACACATACTGACTGGGAACAAATATTTAGCAATATAATCTTATAATCTCAATCAAGAATCTCATAACATAGTTTACAGAATATAGTCACTTCATTCGTTGTAGACCTTTAGTGCTCCTACGTCAAAGTGTAAGTATTAAAATTATTTTCTTAATAGTGTGAAGAAAAGAAAAAGAATTAGGTGGTTGGCATGAAGAAAGTTTCCTGCCAGAGATGCAGGCATCTCTCCATTGGTGCTATTTGCTGCCATCCAGTGGATTCTTATTCTGGTTCCTGAAGCTGTACATCTCAAGGGCGGAGACTACCGCATCATTCTCCCAGGAGACAACTGATAGGCTTGAATTGTCACTTTTTAGTCAGCATCCCATCAGCTAGAATGCTACCTCTCAGAGTTCTCCCATTTAAACTGTTGTTCTCTACTGTGATACAGAGCAAAGTTGTCTGTTTAAAGATAAATCTGAACCAAGCCATGGTCTTTTCAATTGCTTTGCATGCATACAAGAATTGGACAATGAATAAGGAAGACTGAAGAAGAATTTATGCCTTTTAAAATTATAGTATTGAAGAAGAGAGAAGAGTATTAAAAATCTAATCAAATTTGCCTTGGAGGAAGTGCAAGAATGGTTATTCTTAGAGACAAGCTAGTAAGACTTGGTCTCATATACTTTGAGCATATTATTAGAAGGCACTAGTCCTTGGGGGATGGGAGGACAAAATAGGCAAAGATCATCACAGGGGAGAAAAAAACCTTCTTAGTGAGATGGATTGGCATAGTGGCTCCTACAATGGAATTGAACAGAGTGAAGATCATGAGGGTAGGGTAGAATAGAGGTTTTAGTTTGCTTTTCTAAAGGTCTCCATGAGTTGTGGTTGACTCGATAGCACCACACAACAATAATAACAACATCTGATTATCCTAACCTGACATTCCAGTCAGCCAAGCAGCACATCTCATTAAAACTGTCATTATGAACCTCCTTCTTCCTTTCACAGCATTTCCAAAGGTAGTCATTTACGCTGGCCTCAGAAATATCTACAGATGAACACAATTTTCTATAATCCAAACTGTATGATTAGCAAAGTAATGCTTATAACATCTTAGAATTTGTCTGGTGTTTGTGAAATCCTGCTTGTGTAGTCACTAAGAATTTGTTTCTTACTAGAAGTTCCTAGACTCCTTCCATGAATAGTTTCTTCTGCTAAAATATTTTTGCAAATCTTCCTAAAGTGTTGTACAATTTAGATTGTACTTTTTTTTTGCTTTCATTTTGCAGAAACTCCAGTTGGTTCTTGGATCATAGATACTGAGCATATTTAAGAGCATCAATCTGAATAGATATAAAAAGATTGGCCAATGTCATAGCAAAATTATGTCTTAGAGAACAAGTTGCTTACACTTTCTCTGGCCTTTACCCACCTTCAAATTTCTGTGAGTTCCAAAGCATGCATACATTGTTTTCAATTTTCCTCCAATTTATTCTTATTTTACATTTAAACTGCTAAACTTTGATAAGTAAATGGACTTGACTGAAATACACTACTGGGAAGACAAAATCTCATATAAGCTAATGATTATTTTAAATGCCTATATATCAGCTTCTCAGTGATTGGAATAATTGGATGGGAGTGCCAGAGACAGTGCGATTGGCACAAGACCGAGCAGAGTTGAGGGCTGTTGTACATAAGGTCGCTATAAGTCACAAGTCACTCGACGGCACATAACAACAACAACAACATATATCAGCTTAAACCTGAGCTCTGTTAGAATTAAAAATAAAAACAATAAACCACACCACTCCAAGCCTCACAATTTTCTTTTGGCCTAAATGAAATATTTTTATTTACCATGTGCCAAAGGCTACATTTTTTTCTTTCAAGATTTGTAATACTTGATTTTAAACTCTCTAATTCATCCTTTGAGCATTTTTTTTAGTTTTTATTCCTTCATAGATATACTACCTTGCTAATAATGAATTTCAATTATGTCTTAAAATCCTCCCACTGCTGACTCTGGTCCTTCTTGTCAGCTCCATGTGGTTGCTGAAGCTATAGAATCAGAATGTTCTCCCTGCCAACTGCAGGTGGAATTCTAGATTTAACATGACTCATTGCACTAAATTTCTTATAAACAGTACTTAATCTACTTTATTATGGAGGATTGAACCCTCTGTGCCAGAGAAGTGACAAATGCTACTAGAGGATAAGATGTCAATGCCCAGAAAAACTTGGGAAAGGAAGAGGTGCTAATATATGTATGTTTATGCACACATATATATGTATGTATATAGGCTGTTGTTATTATATGCCATTGACTTTCTTGACACTTATAGCTATCCTACGTATAATAGCTCAGAACTCTGCCCTATCCTGAGGCAGTTTTACTGACTCTGACACACGTACCTCCGTCTATTACTCCAGTCACTGTGTCAATCCATTTCATCCAGGGTCTTCCTGTTCTGCTCTGTCTCTCCACCCTTCTGAGCATGATGTCCCTCTCCAAAACAGAATTATTTGCTCTCTTAACAGTCCATAGTATGTTAAATATTCTTCTCTAGTATCACAATCCAAAGGGATTGATTCTTCTTTAGCATCTATAGTCATTGCCCAGCTCTTTGATACATAGCAAGTAATTGCTAAGACCATGGCTTGGACTTTAGTCACCAAACTGCTCTTTAGCACTTTAGAAATGTCTCTGACAGCAGACTTCCCCAATCTAATCCATCTTTTTTTTTTTCTCACTGCTTTTGTCAAGATTTTTATTGTGTAGACAAGCAAGATGAAATTTTTAACAGCCTTGTTTTCTTCTCCATCTTTCATTGTGCTACCAGTTGACCCAGTGCAATGGTGAGAATCTTTGACTTCGAAGACTATAGACCTTGGCCTTCTACAGAAAAAAAAATTCAGATCCTCCTCAGCTTCAGCAAAGAAGGTTGTGTCATCTGCCTAAAACAGGCTGCTGCTGAATGTTTCTCGAATTCTGGATTTCATGTTCCCTCTCATACAACCTCTAACTGGTGATCTGTTCCACATATAGATTGAAAAGGGACGAAGACAAGATGAGTCCCTGAGGCCTCCTTTCCTGATTTTGAATCATACAATCTTTCCTTTATAAATACTATCTATATACACAGTACATACGAGAGAAAGAGGGAGAGAGAGGGAGGGAGGAAAGGAAAGAGAGGGAGGGAGAATGAATGAGTATCTGATGAATGAGTATCTGGTGGCTTAGTGGCATGAAACTGTACTGCAATCTCATGTGTATATATGTGTGCAGTATGTTGTTGTTGTGTATCGTCAAGTTGAACTGACTCCTAACTGTCCCTCTGGCAGGTTGTTAGAAGCAGTTAATCTCATGGAAGTAGATTGCCCGTCCTTTTCCCAAGGAACAGCTGCTGGCCTCAAACTGTGCGCCTTTGAAATTGTACCTCAGCTTCTTACCACTAGGCCACCCACACCCCCCCCACACACACATTGTTTTTGTGTACTGCAGTGTCTGAAGTGACCCATAACTGATCCTCCAAGTGGATTTATAGCTTCAGAAAAACTTCTAGAGTTCAACTCCGAGTTAGTATGACTGGATGACACATACCATTAACTCTGTAGAGATAGGGAAGAAGAGAGAGACAGAAAGGAAGATAAGAAGGGAAGGAGGGAGGTAGAGAGTAAGGGGAGAAAGGAAGGGGGAGGATGAGAGTGAGAGTTCTGATGACTTAACTGATAAGGAGTTGCCCTACCATTCTAAAGGCATGTGATTAGAATCCACCAGGGACTCAATAGGAGAAAGGTGGGCAATCTTCTCCCATGCAACATGCTGCCTCTGAAAAATCACTGTAGTGTGAGTTCTGAGTCTCAATCTGTTCTGACTTCACAATATATCTGTTGTTGTTGCAGTGTGAATTCGAGCAGCTTGAAACTCATGGTGACTCTCTGTACAATATCCTTGAATCCTGCTCTATCTTGAGCCAATCTTATTGTCTCTTACATCTACTCCCATTACCCTAGTCCCTGAATCAATCTATCCCATCAAGGGTCTTCTTCTCTTGCACTGTCCTTCCTCCCTCTCAAGCACGACATCCCTCTCCAAGAACTAGTCCCTCCTTGGAACATGCCCAAAGTGTTTCAGATGAAGATTCAAAAATCCTTGCCTCTAAGGAACAACCTGATTTCACCCTCTCCAGGATGAACCTTTCTTTTTCCCCCTC
Organism: Elephantulus edwardii; assembly: GCF_000299155.1. NCBI lineage: Eukaryota > Metazoa > Chordata > Mammalia > Macroscelidea > Macroscelididae > Elephantulus > Elephantulus edwardii. Next base: position 9,804,407 of record NW_006399824.1, on the reverse strand, counting down.
TTAGCAATACATGGTATATTCAATATTCTTCTCCATGTATAAGATTTTTCTTTTTCAAAGAATCTTGTTGGTTAGGACATAAGAAGGATGCATCCCCAAAACGCCATCATTTTACTTTTTCCACCTGTGACTTTAAATAACTCTTTAAACTGCTTAAGAATTTTGTCAAGAGAAGCTTAGGCCATATATTCTCCCTGTTAATTATTTAGTCAATGATAAGAAAGCATGTGGTACAAGTCTTTCTATGGCTAGTGCCATCTTAAAAAAATAATAATTACATTAAATTCCGAAAAAATTTCATTTCTGTAAAAGCTAAAACACTTCTGTCTGAAGTTAACTAAATCTGCTCTTCAGATTTTGTTTTGGTTAAAGAACAAATTAGACACAAATCTATGAAGTATTTTAATAGGCTGTATGACACTAGAAGGACTCAAAAGCTTCAACATGCCCTCTTTGGGGTATTTGCATCTGGAAGTCATATTTCCTACGATTTGTTTGATGAATGTCCTTGCAGAAAGCTCTGATTAAATGCATAACATTTGATTGAGGTTATGCATTTATATTTAATTAGGGGTTTATTAAGTAAGATATCTTTAAATCCTGATTGAACAGTACTGGAAGAACTTTGAAACAAACAAAAATGTACATGCAATGCCAGAACAATGGATATAGACAGAGTTACAGATTTGGATTTGGAATATATATATATATATATATTAAGTTCTAGAAAGTAGACTACACATTATCACAACCCTAAGAAAAACAGATCAGAACCTTGTCCTTTCCTGTGCCATCCTAATGATCTCTGTTCAGTTCAAATCCATTGTGGTTGTAACTGTATCTATTTCATTCAAAGTATTCCTCTCTTTCACTGACTTTCCAGGACTAGTTCCTCTTGAATACATGGCCAGAGTATGTGAGATGAAGTTTCACTATTCCTGCCTCTGGTTCCATTTCATTCAAGATAGATTTATTGAATTATTTTTACAATCTGTGGATATTCAATAATTTTTGCCAATGTTACAACTTAAAAGACTTTGCTTCTCCTGCTATCCTTAGTCATTGTTCAACTTTCAGATGTGTAAATAGTATGGCTTAGATCAAACACACCCTAGTCTTTAAACTGCCATCCTTGCTCTTTTGCATTTTGGCAAGGTTCTTGACAGCATATTTTCCCAATGCAACAAATCTTTTGATTTGTTGACTCCTGTTACAATCAGTGTTGATTGTGGATCCAAATAAAATTAGTGGAAACTTCTATTTTTCTTCCTTCTAGCATAGTCCAGTTTTTCAAATGATTTAATGATTTGCTGTATAGAGAAATGATACAATCCTGACTCACACCTTTGATGATTTTAAACAGTGCAGTGTTTCTGTATTCTGTTCAGAGAACAGATTCTTGGTCTATGCATAGGTTTCGCATAAGGACAAGTAAGTGTTCTGGGATTCCCATGCTTCTCAATGTTACCCATAATTTGCTATTATTCACATAGACAAATGTCTTTGCTTAATCAATAAACATAAACAAATATCTTTCTAGTATTCAGAGCTCTCAGCCAAGATTCACCTGACATTAGCAGTGATATCCCTTGTATTGTATCTTCTGAATCCATTCAATAACTGACAGTCCATTGTAGATGTATTATTTCAAAATTTTAAATTTTAGCAAGATTTTTTTAGGTGTAATATTAATTATATTGTTCTATAATTTTCACATTTTGTTGGTTCATCTTTTTTGGGAATTGGAACAAATATGCATATCTGTTCCAGTCAGTTAGCCAGGTAGCTGTCTCCCAAATTACTCTCATATTCATATGTATGTTGGCACACAGATATATATCTCTATATCTATATCTGTTCTGGAAATTTTTCTTTATACTAAATGGCAACAATCAAATAAAAACTAAATCTGTGTATTTCTGTAACATTCAAACTCAAGCTCACTGCCCTTCTCACGTACAAAGCTCTGTTCTCATTTTTCTGCTGGACTAGTGGTAAGAAGATGAGCTTCCAACTCAGATGCACACACTTTGGATGCATCTGCTGCTCCATGGGAGAAAAATGGACAGTATCCTGTGTGATGTATAGTTCCTGAACACCCACTGGAAAGTCAGCTATGAATCAATTTTCACTCAATGACTATGAGAGAAAAAGAAGGCAAAATGAAAAAGCAAGGCCTCTGTTTAGCAAACAGAGGAATTGCAACATCGTAAATATCAAAATATCTAGTTTGTTTACAAATATAATTTATAAATAAGTTGTTGTTGTTATATGCCATCAAGATGACTCTGACTCACAGCAACCCTGTGTACAAAAGCTCTGAACCCTGCTCTATCCTGAGCCAACTTAATCATCTCTGACACAGCTACCCCCTTTATCCCAGTCACTGAATAAAATCATCTCATCAAGGGTCTTTCACTCTTGATCTGTCCCTTCACCCTGCCAAGCGTGAGGTCTCTCTACAAGGACTGGTCCCTCCTCGCAACATGCCCAAAGTATGTCAGATGGAGCTTCAAAATCCTTGCTTCCAAGGAGCAGACTGGTTTCACCCTTTAAGTAGTGTTAATTTATAAAATATTAAGTAAAAATAA
>NW_006399824.1:9778852-9801681 GCF_000299155.1 Elephantulus edwardii | reverse complement strand
GATACAATAAAAAACCATTAAAACTACAAAATGTATTTGCTAGTTTGTGCATGCATGTTACCTTGGCTTAGTAGACAGCAGAATCAATACACAAACTAGTTCGTTTTACTTGCTTCTTGGTACAGGTATGTTATTAGCACACTCTATATAAAAGAGGATTTTCTGTTCTTTCTATGCTATTAGATTTAGTACACTGATTTGGTAATATACAGAATGATTAAAAAAGATGATAGCATTCCTTGGTCATTCTTGTTTGTTAATATGCTAGTAATCACTTTCTTTCCAAGTTTAAGGTCAAGTGGAAACTGTACCATCTTGGTTATCTATCAATAGTGATACTGCTCAGTTCTACATGAAGCATTACATGTTTCGAGTTTCACTGAATTTCTATGCAGTACGAATTTACCAGAATTCTGTATTGGTGGTCTAGTGGGTAGAGATTTGCATTGCTAACTCAAAAACAGGCAGTTGAAAATGCTCCAAGTGGGAAAGACATTGGCTCCCACATGATTTAGAGCCTCTGAAAACATACTGGGTGGTCAGCTATGATTCAGTTCCAACATAATGGAAATTTACAATAACAGATTACTTAGGAGCACATGTATGGGCAATAAATAGCAGTGACATGCATGTACCTTATGCATCTATGTCCTTACATCATGCTCTATTGTCCTACTGACTTTGTTTACAATACGCATGTTTGAAGTAAGAATTTCAAGATAACAGCCACCTAGCAACAAATCAAGTTCAAAGTTTTTCCAAGTATGAGGGTCTGTAAAACTGTGGATTTGGATCCCATGAGATGTGTGTCTTGTACGTACTCTTTGGCTTCAGTTTTCTGCAGGTAAATGGGTTTGTGTAGTGAATAGTTTACATTATAGATCTATCTTTAACAACTATTTTATGTAACTTCAAGTTTCAGAGACTAACTTTTTAACCCAGAGAAGATACGTGTATCATTTTCAAAATGGATAGAGATTAAAAAACCACCCCCTATATAAATTTTACTTGGAGTTTTTTTTAAATTCATTATTTTTAACTTCCTGGCTGATGTAACCACCAATCACTTTACTTGGTTTCCATTTAAGTTACCAATAGCCTCAGGTTTTTGACCTCTCGTCTTTTATCCTCTGACCCAAGTTGCTGGATGTCTCTCATTTCTCTGCTTTCATACTCCTGAGGTTGAAAATATAACTTTTGAGCAAAAGGTCATTCAGAATACTGGATCCAAGGACATGAAGCTCCATTTCTGTTATCACTTCTTTCATTCCATTTAGAAATCCCCTGTATTATAAAAAATTAAAAGGTTAATATCCAAGAACTTTATCTTATCCAAACTGCCAGTTTCCTAGAAGAAAAATCATTTTTACTTCGTAATAGTCTTAATGACTTTTGGATTAATATTCAGCACCTATACACTCAAACATTTCCGTTTTCATACGTGTTTAAACTTTTAGGCTCTTTCTCCTAATTTTCTGTGATTTTTTTCTTTTATTTTTGCTATGACTTCCCTAGTACTTTTTCCTTCGGCTCTCTGGTAAACTTTGTGCAATTATGGATATAAAGAGATATTAATTCAATTATTGCCTTATCTTGCCATTCCATAAGGCTGATTGGGTGTTTTTATGGCTTTTATAACTAAATTAAATAGTTTGAAGTTAAAAAGTTGGTGTTTTTTAAGATAATATTCTTCAAGGAGAAAAGTAATTTATATATTAACACTAAAATTGAAATATACACTTGTTAAAAAAAAGTATTTGATATCTCCAGACATTAACCCTTTTCTTAATAAACAGAGATCTTAATTAAAATATTTAGCACTCTCATTAAGTCTTTTTGTGCTTTATATAGAATATTTATAAAGTTCATCACATAAATTGCCCTTATTTATAGTCAAGTATTTTATATTCTATACTTGTAACGGAGTTGGTAGATAAAGAAAAACTAAGCTTTATTAAAATTAATTAAAAGATAATTGACTTCTGAAAGAAAAATATTAATAGTCATCAAAGATCAAGAATCAATTCAGTCGGTATAACTTTGTTTCTGACTTGGATGAATATTTAAATAAAGTACTCAAATTACATGAAATGCATTTGATAGCCTCCAAAGAGTAGTAAAATTAGATGCACTGTACAGAAATTAAGGAGATTTTGTGACGCAGTACACAAGTTTTAAGCTGCTAGCCCAAGTGCCAGCAGTTCAAATTCACCATCAGTTTTGTTGAACAATGTTGAGGAGTCTTCTCCCATTAAGAATTGCAGCCTGAGAAAGCTAATGGATCATCACTTTAAGTTAAAATAGACTAGAAATTAGACAAATATAAAAGTATGTATATGTATGTGTATAGACAGATATTTATATTCATATACACATTAACGCATGCATATTTTTAATTACAGGTAATGTGCTTGTTTTAAGAATTGTTCCTTATTATTCCCTTGGTCTACTTTTGTTGATCTTATTTCAATTATCGTATGATCCAGTAAGTCAGGTTAGTGTGGTTCTACTTGGATTTACTTACATTGGGTCTATAGTGAGTAACTTCACGTTTTATTACAGAAATTATTCTGCTTCTAGGTATGGTTAGCATCTGTGTCTTACAATTCACAGCACCTTCTTACAGACTGAAAACCCCTTTTCAAAATTATAATCTCTAATATAGATTAACTGGTTAGTAAGGGAAGCATGAGCTATCAGTGTTCTGTGGGTTTTTTTTACTAATATGTAGAGAATAATTTCTTCATTCCTCATTTCAGTTAGTAAATAAACACAAATAATCCTGTGTAAACTTGTTTGTTTACTGTGTAATCTGTTGTATATTTTCTCTTGCCTTAATCACTATGTTTACTCAATGGGAAGAGGGAGCTTCTGATTTAATTTGAGCAACCAGCCTTTGCAGTAGCCACTAACTCTGGGTGAGCACTTAACTTTTTCACTAACATGCCATAGATAGAGAGAAAAAGAGAGAGAGAGAGAGAGGAAGAGAGAGAGATATTGTGTGTGTGTGTGTGTGTGTGTGTGGATGGGTGTGTTGGTGTATCTGTGTCTGTGTATGTATGAAAATGTGTATGTACGAAAATAGAGTGTATAAGCAATTTCTTAGTCCCTAAAACACTGAAAAAGTCATTCTTTTGGCCTAGTGACCTGATCAACTAACTAAAGGTGAGCTGTATCTGTTTCCTTCCCAAGTAAGGTAATAAAATTATTGAATAATATCATTAATATCACATTCAAGAAGAATACTGCTGATGATCATCGCAAAACAGCTAGAATAATACATTTACAGAGAACTGCCAGAAGTTCAGGCTGGGTTTAGTGTTACCAGGAAGATCACTGTTAATGTCAGATATATCTTAGTAGAAAGCAGAGAATATCAGAAGACTATCTATTTGTGATTTATTGACTATACAAAGGCATTTAACTATGTGTAGAAACTATGGTTAACATGAAGAAGAATTAGGATATATTAATATTTTATTATGCTTATATGAAATCTATATCTAGACAAAAATTTGCACAACACAACAAGGGAACACTTCATGGTTTAAAATGAAGAAAGGAGGATGTCAGGATTACATTCTTTCTCCATACGTATTCAATCTGTGTGCTGAGAAAATAATTTGAGAAGTTGGACTCTATCAAGAAGAATGTGACATCAGGATAAGAGAATGACTCATCAAAAACCTACTTTCTGCAGATGACACAACTTTGCTTGATACAAATGGGAAGTTGAAACATTTGCTACAAAAGATCCAAGACTACAGCCTTCAATATAGATTGCATCTCAACACCAACAAACCTATAGGCCTATAAACTACATCATGATAGGTAAAGAAAAGATTGGAATTGCCAACAATTTAGCCTTACCAGCATTCACTACCAACATCCTTGGTAGCAGCATTCAAGAAATAAAAAGCTGTGTTGCAATGTGGGAAAGTCTACTCTCAGGGACGTCTCCAAAGAAGTAAAGAGGAATGTTAGTTTCAAGACTAAGGTTCTCCTGATCAGGCATGTCTTTGTTATGTTATTTTTTCTTTTTTAGTTGTTCCCCCCTTTTTGTTTTTTGTTCCCCACCCCCATAGCTAGCTATGAATCTGAGAGTGGACAAAGAATAAAGATGATAGAATTAGAATCAACACCTTTGAGTTGTGGTGTCCCAGGAGAATGCTGAATATCCCTGAACTGCCAAAAGAATAAGCAGATGTCTTGGAGAAAATGTGGTTAGAGTGCTCCTTGGAGGCAAGGTTGATAAAACTTTGTCCCACATATTTTGGGCATGAAGCTAGGAAAGGCTATTCCTTGGAATTCCTTGGAAAGGTGCTTCATGCTTGGAAAGGTAGAAAGTTGGTGAAAGACAGGAAGACCCTTAACTAGATGAATTAACACAGTGCCTGCAGCAAAGGGTTCAGTTGTATCAGAGATAAAGAGATGGCCCAAGACAGGACAGGATTTAGATCTGTTTTTTGTAGGGTTGCCATGAATCATACTCAACAGCACATAGCATCAATAGTAACAGTAGTAAGAAGTTGAGCTGCCAATTCAAAAGCATGAACTTTAAGTCTAGGCAGCTGCTCCACAAAAGAAAGATGGACAATCTCTTCTCAATTTATTGTCTCTGAAAACTGAATGATCAGTTCTGAGTTGATTCTGACTGAATTATGCCCAGCAGCAACAACAAAGTCCTGAGATAGGCAAGTCATGCAATTCAAATACATGCAAAACTCTAACACTAAATTACAATATCCTCTTATTCACCTGCTAGACACCAAAGATGAAAATGGTAGCAGAGTTATTTTTTTTTGCTGCCAAAGAACTATTGTTTTAATTTATTAATAAAATTTGGAACTTAGACTTCAGTAGGACTCCTTTTCCATGTCAGTCATTAGAGACTGAGGGCAAAGGAGACTACCTTAAATAAAAACATCTGTCTGTAACTTTAGGCAGAGTTTTAATTGTTTCAGGCTTTCCCCCCTTTTTTTCTGATCAGTTAATTTACTTTTTATTTTCCTTCTGTGCTAAGCAAGTTTAAGTGAGAGAGCAATAAAGGGGTAGCTTTCATGCTGAATACAATATTATATATTTCAGTATCTTCCTTAGGCAAGTCAACCACCGAGATTCATTCTCACTTGTTCTCATAAATTGCTAGTGACACACCTATTTTTTGCTGTCACTGATCATTTTTTTTGCCCTCAGAAGCAAGAAATGATTCCAATTTTAATTCTACTCTGTCAATTGTACCTTGCAGATTTAGGCATCTCCAAACAAAATGAATCTCATACTGTTAATATATTGAATAACTAGACTGGATTTAATAAAATCTATTTTATTAGGGTCTTCAAACATGGTATTACCAAAAATGATCATTGCTTGAAAATAATGTGAGCATTCCTTAAAATGTATTTTAAGTACCTTCTTGTAGTGCACTACATTTAGAACATAGAAATAATTTATGAAATCACAATGAAACTTCACACAAAACTATACAGTAATTATATAGAAGAATGAGCTTTTTTTGCTTTGTTACCAAATGCTTAACTGTCTTACACTACCTCAAACTGATCTTATTCACAAGAAGCCCAGGTGGATTTATTACCATTGAATTGGTTTAACTCACAGTGATCCAATAGGATCAATAAATCCATAATGTTAGCAAGGATGTAAATCTTTACAGAAGTAGACTTCCACATCTTTCTCCATTGGCATCACTGGGAATGTTCAGTGACTGTCGTTTTTTGTTTGTTCTTTTGTTTAGCAGTTGAATGTTTTAACTATTTTGTCAATAAACTTAAATATTTATTCATTCAATTTGTATTTATTTTAGTTGCAGCTCTACAGTTTTATAAATTTGTGTGTCCCATACACATTCTTTACATAGTAAAATTAATTTTATTTTTATGTTAAGTCTTTATATTTTAAATCTTCATTTTTTTATTCCTTTGTGTACAACAATTTGTATATATTGTCTTTCATTCATGTGCATTGTGTTTTGTACAATCTTTCATTTACATTGCATTTCCTTTCATATACATTGTATTTTATATAGTTAATTACTATTCATCTGTACCCCATCTTTTTAAGTCTTCATTGAAGCCTTTTCATTCCCTTACACCCATATACCCACTAAACTTTATCCCAGTCACTTCCACCCCTGCCCCTCTTTTGGATATTAGACACATCTTACTAGTTATCCTACTACTTTTAAAATAATAGTCTTATGCAGTCTTAGTCCTTATCAGACTGAGTTAGTTCATTAAGCATAATGCTGTCTACATTCTCCAAAGTTACTTAATATCTTCCAAATATTTGTTTCTTATTGCTGCATAGTATTCCTTTGCGTGAAAATGCCAGAATTTTTCAGTACAGTAATTTGTTAAAGGATTTGGGCTGTTGTTTCCATTTTCTTGCAATATTATAAATAATATTCCTATGAACATTGGTCTACACATCTCCATTCATGTCTCAGTCTGATTTCCTTGAGATATATTCCTAGCAGTGTAATAGCTGGTAATAAGGAATTTTTGTGTTCAGCATTTTGAGGAAGTGCCAAACTGCCTTCTAGAGAGCTTGTGCCATTTTACAATCCCACCTATCTTTCTACATCCTGTCCACATTTAGTGCTTTCTGCCTTATTATATTTTGAAATTACTACTGGGTGAGATGATATCTCAATGTTGTTTTGATTTCTATCTCTCTGAGCATTTCTTCATTGATCTGTTGATCATTCAAATGCCTTCTTTATGAAGAATCTTTTCACATCATTTGCCCTTTTTGTTATTGGATTATCAGTCTTTATCTAGTGGAGGCTCTATCATATTTTTTTAACTCTCATTATAAGACTTTTGAGATGTCATTGCCAAATGTTTTTTGCAGTCTCTGGGTTTCCTTTTCAGTCAACTAGGAAAAGTTTTCGATGCACCCAGGGATGTGATTTTTAGAAGGTACCATTCATTGACTTTATTCTCTTCTCATTGTACATTTCCAGCCATATTGAGAAGCCAATTTATGCCATAGGCTAGCACTTCTAAGTTTGGTTCCATTTTGTCTCTTATGATACTAATGGTTTGCACTTTACACATATTTTTCTGCTCCATCTTGAGGTGGTTTTTGTGTATGATGTCAAATGTGGATGCCTGTAGATGTTTCATTTTGCATTATTTCAGTATTATTTTTTGAAGATGTTTTTGTGTTCCCATTTGACAAGTTTTGATTCTTTTATAAATACCAATTGACCTTAGGTGTATATATTTATTTTGGGGTTCTTGATTTTGTCTATGTACCAATATCATGTTGTTTTGGTTATTCCTGCTGTGAAATATGGTTTGAAATAAATGAATACTGTGCCTCCTCTTCACTTTTCTTTTTCAGAAGAATTTTGCTTATTCTGTATCTTTTCCTTTCCAAATCGACCTGCCAGTTGTCTTTTTTCATCTCTTTGAAAAATGTGTTTGGTATCTGTATTGGGACTACATTTAACATAGAGATTGCTTTTGGTAAGAATTCCATTTTCATTAATGCTATTTTCATTAAGTCTAGTCATAATCATAAATCTGCGTTACGCAGATGACACAACCCTGCTTGCTGAAACTGAGGAGGACCTCATGCACTTACTACAGAGGGTCAAGGACTGCAGCCTCCAGTATGGACTGAGGCTCAATGTCAAGAAGACAAAAATCCTCACCACTGGACCAATCGGTAGCATCAGGATGGATGGTGAAGAGATTGACATTGTTCACAGCTTCAGTTTGCTCGTCTCCACGGTCAACACTCTTGGCACCAGTAGCCAGGAAATAAAAAAACATATTGCGATGGGAAAGCCTGCAGTTAGGAACCTCTCTAAAGTACTCAAGAGCAACGGTGTCTCCCTGGAGACTAAGGTGCACCTGATACAGGCCATGGTCTTTCCAATCACTTGTTATGCATCAGAGAGTTGGACAATGACTAAGGAGGACAGAAAGAGAGTGGATGCTTTTGAGCTGTGGTGCTGGAGAAGAGTATTGAATATACCATGGATGGATTGCCAAGGAAACAAACAGATTCATTTTAGAGAGGGTTAAACCAGGCTGCTTCTTGGAGGCAAGGATTTTGGGGCTTCGTCTGACATACTTTGGACATGTAAGGAGAGACAGGTCTTTAGAGAGGGACATCATGCTGGGTAGAGTAGAGGGACAGCACAGGAGGGGAAGACCCTCTATGAGGTGGATTGATTCAGTGACTGGGGCAATCGGGATGGGTGTGTCAGAGGCAATGAGATTGGTACAGGATAGAGCACGGTTTAGGGCTGTTGTACATAGGGTCGCTATGAGTCGCAAACGACTCGGTGGCACATAACAACAACAACAACAATCATAAACAAGGAATGTTTTTCCATTTTGTTAAGTCTCTTACTGCTTTAAGTAGTAGAGTTTAGTAGTTTTTCTTGTAAGGATCTTTTCACCTCAACGTTCATTCTCAGGTATTTAATCTTACGGTTAGCTATTGTAAATTATATTGCTTTCTTATTTTTATTTTCATTGTTTTCTTTGATCCTGTAGAGGGATTTCACTGATTTTTGTATATCGGTATTGTTTCCTGTCACTTTACTAAACTGTTCTATTACGACTAGCAGGGTTTTTTGTTGAGTCTTTGGGTCTTTTGCATACAACTACAGTTTTACCATCTCTTTGACAATTTAGATGCCTCTTTTTATTTCTCTTTTGTCTTTTTGTCCTAGTAAGTATTTCCAATACAATATTGAACAGAAATTGTGATAGTTGGAATCCTTGTCTGATTCTTCTTCATAGGAGGAATGGCTTCAGTCTTCCTAAATAGAAAATGACATTCACTCTTGGTTTTACAAATATTCTTTTCATCAACTTGAAGAAATTCCCTTCTATTCCTGTTACTTGCTATGTATCAGAGACCTGGGTAATGACAAAGATGATAGAAGAATTGGTGCCTTTTATCTCTGGTCCTGGAGAAGAGTCTTAAACATACCATAGACCACCAAAAAAAAAAAGGGTTTGTTTGAAGAGGGTGAAACTAATTTTCTCTTTGGAGGCTAAGATTTTAAAGCTCTTTCTTACATACCTTTAGACATGTGGCCAGGAGGGACCAATCATGGGAGAAAGACATAATTCTTGAAAAAGTAGAAGGACAGTGAAGGAGAGGAGGAAGACCCCAGATGAGATGGATTGATGCAGTAACTAGGGCGATGAGGGTAGCTGTGTCAGAGTTAGTGAGACTAGCTCAGTACAGCATAGGCTTCAGAGATATTGTGCATAGGGTCGATATGAGTAGCAGGTGACTTAACAGCACACAACAACAACAATTCTTATTTTGTTGAGTGTTCAAATCAGAAAAGGCTATTGGATTTTGTCAAAGGCCTTTTCTGCATATATTGATAGGATCATTGTTCAGTTCATTCTGAGCCACAACGTAATAGGACAGAGTAGCCCTTTACAGCTTTAGGGGCCATATATTTTCATGGAAGCTGACTGCATCATCTCTATCACAGAGTGACTGGTGGGTTCAAATTGCCAATATTTCACTTAGCAGCCCAAGTATTTGTATATATTACTTTATTAAACATAATCATAGCAACTAAAGTAAAATCCTTACATATGGAAACTAACAAAATAAAGTAGTAGTGGATAGTTATACGATGTTAAGATGCAGATAGAATAATTTACCACAGTGCAACAATGAATGAATGAAAACCCAAAATCTCTGTAAATGTTCATTAAAACTAATAAAATTTAATAATAATAATAAAAAGAATAATTTACCAGAATAAGCTTTTATCAAGTTATTATTTAAATAAAAACACACTACTCCTTTTACTTTGATTTACAGATTATCATTAATATCCTTCTATAAATTAACTGCTGACAAATTTGGAAAGACTTTTCTTTATCATTTTCTTATCAGGAACTTAATATCATTCCCACTCAAAACCAGTATTAATATGACCTTCGTGACTGCAGTTGCCTTTCCTAAGCAATTACTCTTGAAATTCAGTGTCTCTGAGTCAGTTCTGACTCATAGCTACTCTCTGATCTCACCTGAGGAGAGTCAATTTTTGTTATAGTGGAGTCAATAGTGGACTCAAACTGCTGGGAATATGTGGTATTTGGGTTAGTAACATGACGTCCTATGGACTAAGGCAAGGGTATTTTTAGTATTTAATTACCCATTCTTGCAGAGAAAGAGTGCTCTTACTTGGCAGTTGCACTGTCAACCCAGAGGTAGTTGGTTAGAATCCACCAACATCTCTTTGACAGAAATTTCCAATCTCCTCCTGTACTTTATGGCTTCTGAAAACATCCTGGAAGATCAGTTATGAGTTATTCATGAATAGACAGTAATGATTCATTTTTTTATTTCCAAAGGATGAGAATATGAAGTTTATTTCATGGAGATATGACTTATAACCCACTTCCCATTTCCAGCATGACTGAAAACATTTATCCCTAAAAATAAGTAACAGTATAGTAGGAAAGATCAACCAACAATTTATTTCTACCATGGTGGGCTTTTCCTAGGAATCAATGAGTTGATTTCCATATTGAAACATCTTGAGTCAGATTTTAAAGCTTTTTTAAGGCAAAAGTCAGACATTCTATATCAAAAGCAGTAAATGCCTTTAGCAGTGAACCAAGGCAACAGACCTAAAGAAATACTGCCTCGAAACATTGAATATCATTAGTCTGATGAGTCTAAGTGCATATCTGCTTACTGGATTAGATCATCCTGAACTCAGAATATTAGATTTCATTAATATCAATTACTTCCCAAGAAAGGAAGTCTTCAGCCTGATGGGAATAGTTTCTGAACACACCTGTTTATGAGCATGCTTTTTGATAATATAACAAAACTACGGTCAGCATTAAAAAGTCAGTATGATTTTCAGCAATGGGCTATAACCCTTACAACTATGATATTAGGCCAAGTACTCTCCTTTCAGTTATATAAAACATATTTATAGTTGCATTTTCTTTATGGTTTCTTTAAAAATTGTAGCACAACTATTTAATAACCTTCTACTATGTACAGAAAAATCTGAAAATCGTAACCTGTGCAAGACATAAAACTGTCAAAGAAAGAAAATTCAAATATTTTCCACAAAAATTAGTGCTAGAAAAGGGGTAAGAATGCTCCTCATCAAAGGTGGAAACCTTGTGAGACACATAAAAAAAGAAGTGTTCTGAAAATTCTAGTTCACACAGTATTCATTGTGCTAGACTAGTCCTGTGATATACTGGTTAAAAAGTAATCCTTGACCTGCTAAAATGGTCGATGACTTTGAACTCAAGCCCAAATAGAGGTCTTCCAATACATATTCTATAACTTTTATAAAGCTAGTCTCTGTGCTTCAATTTGCTTAGTAGTAAAATGAATTAAAATAATAGCTTTTACTTAGTCATTATATTAATTTGGAACTGAATAAGTAAACTGTAAATTCATAGAAGAGTATAAACAAACAAAAATTTTATGACTCATTGCAAATTTATGTGTCATAGATTAGATGATGTTTCATGGTGCTTACAAGTTCATTATTAATAATGAGCAATAAATACTTTTATCTAATGTTCACTGTTGTTATTGTTATATATCAGGGAGTTGGAAATGATGTGTAACTGACCCTCCAGTGAGTTTTCAGAAACATAGAAGCTGGTAGATTTGGACTATATAACTTTGGGTTGACAAGCAGTTCCTTACCAGTAGCCCACCAGAGCTCTCTTAACATTTATTGTTGTAGCCTGTCAGAACCAACCTATAGCTGACCCTCCAAGAGGTTTACAGACAGTTAATTCCACAGGAGGAGATTGCTCATCTTTTCCCCATGGAACAAGTGGTAAATTCAAACTTTATGCCTTTTGGATTTGCAATCCCAAAGCTTCTTATCACTAGGTCATTAGAGATCCCCTAATATTTTGTAGGGTTAGTATTATACTGAATAAATTATACATATTTTTCTTACATTGCTTGTTTCCTTTATTAAAGTATCATTTTCTTTATTTTTAAACCACATATTTGTTTATTCTTTCCATTTAACTTATCTTTGAAATATTACATTTTTTTTAGTGCACTAAATTAATTTTGTCTCCTTTCAGTGTTATTTAATTAAGCCTTTTCATTAGGAATATTATTTCTTTCCTATTTTTGTTCATCACTCCATTTTTTCCTTTCAGGAAATAATATCTTTATCCATTTCTACTTAACTATTTTACTGGTAGTTTTATAGATTTGAACAGTTGTTTGTTTGAAAAATTATTTTGCTATTGCCTAGTCTGACAATTATTGTTGGATTCATGACCGATTTTTTTATTAATGGATATTATTTTAAACTGACTTAAATGACAAAGTAGGTAATGCAATTTATCTTTATTTTCCTTCAAGCAGTGGTTTAATTTTATTTATTATCTAAAATATTTAAAATCACTGTCCCCTGAAATTCTTGCTTCACTATGTTCATATTTTTACTTGCATATACTTTATGCTTTATATATTGATCTTTATATTTGAAAAAATATGTCAAACATATTTTCTTTTAGTATAACTTTTATGATATCATTATTATCGATAGTCATAGTTGGTTTGCTCATGTTTTTTTTCTTTATGAAGAAAATCTAGTTTATAGTAACCTGAATCTTACATTCATTTGTTTTTAATTTAAAATTCTTCTTAACATTATTAATATTTGTTTTTTGTTATGGTACTAATTTTTAAATGCAAAGTTACCTTTTTTATACTTTTAATGAACTTATTAAGGTTGAAAAGTATATATGCATACATAGATGGGAAAAATAGGACTATGAAATGTTACATTATGCCACATTTAATATTTGTGATACAGACAAACAGATCTGGGTATGTTTGTGGGTATGTACGTACAGGCACACATAAATTTCCTGGGTGACTGACTCATTTGTACTTGAATATAAATTGAAATTTATAAATTTAAACAGTAATACCAAACAACAAACACCCTGGTGATTTACTTCCAGGAAGACCAAAGTGCCGAGAATCCTATGGAGTGGTTCAACTGCGTAACACATGGGGTCATTATAAGTCAGAATCAACTCAATATAAAAGCTAGAAAGAAGAATGTGTGAATCATCTCCTTTCAGTAAATATCTCTTTTTAAAATGCATCTTATTTATCTCTGTTTGAACACGTCTAATATACCTGTATGAATAGGCACTATCGTATTCACATCTAACTTATCAAAACATATTCAGTAATAAAAATGGACTGTGGAAGACACCTGGTTAGTCATTTATCATCATCAAAGACACAAACACACCTCTGCTGTTCATAAGAAGCTTTAAATAGAGTTGAAAACTTTAGATATGTGTGATGGATTAACTTGCATTGCAAACTATCCTTTAAGAATTATACAAGATAATTCTTTAAGAGATAACTCTCCTTTTGTAGTCAAAGAAAGGGCACATCTCTCTGCCTCGAATGTGCTCAGGAACAACTTAACAGTGAAGATAAAAATGAAATGATATAAAACACAAGAGCAAAGACCACATGTTCAAAACTTTATAGATATAGGGCATAAATGCATGAGACACAAGAATTAAAAATCTAGTCACTGGCTGCTTACATTTGCACCAACACTTTGTGTTAATTTTCTTTTTCATTCAAAAAAGCACTTCAGACACACAAGAAGAGTATAGTTTAATAAATACATCATGTCTAGTAAGTAACATGACATGATCAACCACCCAGGAAGCCTCTTTATTTGTCCTTTACACAACCCTCTTCCTTGCTCAGTACATAATCACTGCATTAATTTTGGTGGCTGAGTAGATGAAGAGTCTGAGTTGTCAACCCAAAGACAAGCTGTTCAAATTCATCAGCTCTCTGCTGGAGAAAAATGAGTGTTCCCCGCTGTGTGATTTACAGGCTCTGAAAACCTTCTAAGGGGTCAGTTAGGAATTTGTTCTGACTTAACAGCACAAAACAGCAATAGTTTTTTAGAAATGTTCTTTTGTGTGATAATTTGCAATTTCATCACTCTATTTTGTACTATCACTCAATCGCTGTGATGAAGTCAGTTACAATTAATTGAGACCCTCCACCAGATTCTTGAGGCTGAGATTAATGGCAAGAGAATTCCCTGCTTTCTCCCACTGAACTGCTTGTGGATTTGGACAGAGGTAATGGTGCTACAACGTGATAGTGCTGCCTTTGAGAGAGCAACACATCTAAATTGACAACGTCATCAAAGCTCTCTGTTGTGCACTATTAGTCTTGCTCATAAAAAAACCAAAGAAACCTCAACTATATTTCATTGTGGCTATTGCTAGGTGCCATTGAGTCGAATAGTGATCCTATGAACAACATCTTAGATCCCTGTTCTATCCTGGACCATTTTTATCTTTCCCACACATTTGAGGCCTTTACCATGGTAACTATACCCATTCATCTCGCTTGGGAGTTTTCCTCTCCTTAACTGACCCTTCACCTTTCTAAGCATGTTATCCCTCTCCAAAGACTAGTCTTTCCTGACTACATGCCCAAAGTATGTGAAAGGAAGGTTCTTCAACCTTGCCTTCAAGGAGCATTCTAGTTACACATTCTCCAAGACATACCGGTTTGTTCTTTTAGCAGTTCATGCAATATACATTATTCCTCTCCAACAAACAACTCAAAGACATTACTAATTTTTTTCTCATAATACATTCACTGTCCAGCTTTCAAATGCATAGCAGTAGATTGAAAAAAAAAGTTGAGTCAAGCATACTTTGTTGTTGTTGTTGTTGTTATATGTTGTCAAGTCACCTGTGACTCACAGTGACCTTATGTACAATAGTTCTGAATCCTGCTCTATCTTGAGCCAATCTCATTGTCTTCCACGCACATGTTCTCATTATCTCAGTTACTGTGTCATTCCTTTTCATCCAGGGTCTTCCTCTCTTGTGCTGTCTTTCCATACTTCTAAGCGTGATCTACTTCTCTAAGTACTGGTTCCTCCTGGCAATATGCCCACAGTATGAGAGACAAAGTTTCAGAATCCTTGCCTCCAAGGAGCAACTTGTTTGTTCTTTTTTCTCCAGGAAAATGACTGATGTGTTCAAACTGTTTACCTGTAGGCTAGTAGTTGAATGCTTTCTGATTATGTCCCAGGATCTTTTCTTCTGGGTAATTTTAAAATTATACAGCTTTATCACATGTGACTGATGTTTGCTGGGTACTGTAAAGTTGAAACTACTCATAGCTGACCCTCCCAAGGGTTTTCAGAGGCAGTTAATCACATGGGAGGAGATTGCCCATTCTTTTCCTGTGGAACAGATGGTGACCTCAAATTGCCTGTCTTCAGGATTACAGCGCAGCTTCTCATAGGTGATTGTCTATAAGAAATCTATACATGAAGCAAGGCCTCTTTAACTGGAATGTATATAAAACTTGGTTACATATTAACCAATGAAAGAAATGTTAGTCTTTCCAAAGGAACAATGGTTTTGTTAAGTACCATAAAGTCAGAAGCAACTCATACCTGACCCTGACCTTCCAGTGGGTTTTCAGAGACAGTGAATCACACAAGAGAGTGTCCTTTTTCCTCTTGCAGAACAGCTGGTAGATTCACACCATGTGAATTTGAGTTGGCATGCAACTCTTTCCCACTAATCCACAGATTCTCCAGAGCAATAGTTGGTGTTGTAGTATGCCACTGGGTTGGAACCTACTCATCGTTGCCAGTCCATCAGGTTTTCAGTGATAGTTAATCCCACAAGAAGAGAATGGCCATCCTTCTCACAGACTAGCTGGTGGATTCAAGCCACAGATATTTGGGATGACAGTGTGGCTTCTTACCATTAGGCCACCAGAACAGTCTTTGTCAATTCAGTGTCTATACTGATTTAGAAAGCAAGTACCAGAAATAAGGAAAATCAATTATGTTCTTAGACATCACCAGGTTGACTGTAACTAATAGAGAGCATATGTACAACTGAACAGTAATCCTAATCCTGCACTGCCCTCACCATCTCTATTTTGCATAAACCTATTGTTGAAGTAATTGAGTCAATCTTTGAGGTTCTTCCTTTTTTTTTCCCTGACCCTCTGCTATCAAAGCATACTTTTATCCAGGGACTGTTCCCTCCTTCTTGTTGTTCTTGTTGTTGTTATGTGCCGTCAAGTCGCTTGCGACTCATAGTGACCCTATGTACAACAGCCCTAAACTCCGCTCTGTCCTGTGCTAATCGCACTGTCTCTGACGCTCCCATCCCAATTACCCCAGTCACTGAATCAATCCACCTTATAGAGGGCCTTCCTCTCCTGTGCTGTCCCTCCACCCTCCCAAGCATGATGTCCTTCTCCAAGAACTCTTCATAACATGCATGCCCAAAATATATGGGACTAAATCATACACTTTCTGTTTCTAAAAAATACTCTGGCTGTACTTCTAAGGTTTGTTTGCTCTTAATGGCAATCTGCACTGTATTCAATATTTACCAGAAATCTAAAAACATCAATTCTTTGTCTATCTTCTTTATTCATTTTCTAACATCACTACATTCCAATTATTAAACAATGTTTGTCATTGATTTTCCTCCTTTCAAAAGGACTTCCAATTTGGGCTCTACGACTATACTACTATAACTATCTTCATTGCTCTAGTGTTCATAGGATTCTCAAAGGCCTGTTATTTAAGAATTGGATGAAAAATCCTGCTTCTTAGTCTGTCTTAATCTGGGAGCTCTACTAACAACTGCCTACAATGGGTAACCATTATGACATTTAACACACCAGGGACAGAGCTTTCAGGTTCACAGCAATCCCAAGTTATCTTAGAACAGCAAATTGACAGGCAACTGCTGTACCAAGTAGAACAATGTTCTATGCCAGGAAATTTGGAAGACAGCTATCTGACCAATGGATTAGAAGAGGTCCATATTTGTTCCCATTCCCAAGAAAGATGATCCAGAAAATGTCTAAACTATTGAACTATATCATATTGAATGATAGCATATTGAACATGTTGCAAGCAAAATACTGCTGAAGATCATTCCAAAATTGCTAGAACAGTTCATAGATGGAAATTATCCGAGAGTTAAACAGGATATAGAAGAGGCCGTAGCACCAGAGGGATCCTTGGTAAAAGTAAAGAATAACGGAAGAATATCTATTTCTGTAAATTGATTATGCAAAAGCATTTGACTGTGTGGATCATAACAAGTTGCAGCTGATGTTGAGAAGAAAGAGAGTCCCAGAGCATTTATTTGTGCTTATGTGAAACATATACCTGGACCAAGAGGCTGTGGTGCACAGAGAGTGGAGAAACACCGAATAGTTTAAAAATAAGATGGGGCGTGTCAGGATTTTATTCTATCTTCATACTTATTTAATCTGCATTTAAGCAGATTATTCAAGAAGCTGGACTTTGTGAAGAGGAATGTGGCATCAGGATTAGATGGAGACTCATTAATAACACACATTATGTAGATAACACAACCTTGTGGGCTGAAAGTGAGGAAGACTTGATGCACTTGTTACAGAAGATCAAGTAGTGAAGCCTTCATTATGGATTACATCTCATTGTCAAGAACACAAAGATTCTTACCACTAGACAAATAGGCAACATCAAGATGGTTAGAGAAAAGATTGAAACTGTCAACAACTTCATCTTGCTTGAAGCCACAATCCAGCAGTCAGGAAATAAGGCGACACATTGTACCGGGAAAATCTGCCAATTACAGACCTCTCCAAATTATTTAAAGAGTTGTTGTTGTTGTTGTTGTTGTTGAATGTCCTTGAGTCAAGCATGACTCATAGAGACTCTATGAACAAAAGGCCTGAAGCCCCTCTACAACTATCATCATTTATCAAACTTCATAGAGTTTCCAGAGGCATGTTATTTAGGAAGTGGATTTGAGGACTAAGGAACATATATGATTCATCCCATAGTCTTTCTGATCACTTGCTGTAAATCTAAAAGTTGGACAATGAATAGGGATATCAGAAGAAGAATTGATGCCTTTGAGTTGTAGATTTGGAGAAGAGCACTGAATGTCCCCTGGGTGGCCAAAAGGAAAAACGAATATGTCTTACAGAAGGTACATCTGGAGTGCTTCTTGGAGGCAAAAATGATTAGGCTTCACCTCACCTACTTCAGGCATGTTGCTAGTAGGGGCTATATCTTGGAGAGGAACATGCTGTTTGGAAAGATGGAGGATCAACAAAGGGAAAGAAGACCTTCAACCAGGTAGACTGATATGGTGACTGATACAGTGGGCTCTAGTGTGTCAGAAAGTGTGAAAATGGCACAAGATAGGACAGGATTTAGGTATGTTGTTCAAACAGTCACTATAAGCCGTTTGGGACTCAATTACACATAAAAACAACAATACAGCATCCATATGCATGCTAAAAAATTGAAAATACTATGGCTTTTTTCAGGTGTATTGTAATGTCTAAAGTTTTCCCATTTCAATTGTTTTTTAACTACTGTTTTTGTTACTATAGCATGGTTCAAATTGGAAAGGATGTGCTTCAAGGATGTGTCCTATCTCCATATCTTTTCAATCTATATGCAGAACAGATTATTCAGGAGGCTGGGTTCTACGAGAAGAAGTGTGGCATCACGATTGGAGGTATACTCATCAATAATCTCCATTATGCAAATTCACAACCCTGATTTCTGAAACTGAGGAGGATCTGAAGCACTTGCTGCAGAACTTCAAGGACAGCAGTCTTCAATATGGAAACATCAAGAAAACAAAAATTCTCTCCACTGGGCTGATTGGCAGCATCATGATGGATGGTGAAGAAATTGAGATTGTAGACAGAGTCAGTTTGCTTGACTCTACAATCAACAGTTTTGGTACCAGCAGTCAGGGAATTAAAAGACAAATTACATTGGGAAAATCTGCTATCGGAAACCTCTCCAAAGTACAGAAGAGCAATGATGTCAGTCTGGAGAATAAGGTGTACCTGACCCAGTCCATGGTCTTTGCTATGCATCAGAGCTGGACAATGACTAGGGATGATAGATGGAGAGTTAATGCCTTTGAGATTTGCTGTTGGAGAAGAATATTATATACCATGGACTACCAGGAGAACAAACAAGTTCATCCTGGAGAGGGAGAAGCCAGGCTGCTCCTAGGAGGCAAGGATTCTGAAGCTCTGTCTGACATACTTTGGACATGTTGCAAGGTGGGATCAGTCCTTAGAAAGGGACGTCATGCTTGGGAGGATGGAGGGACAGCACAGGAGAGGAAGACCATTGATGAGATGGATTTATTCAGTGACTGGGGTAATGGAGATAGGTGTGTCAGAGACAATAAGATTGGCAAGGACTAGAGAAGGGTTTAGGGCTGTTGTCGCTATGAGTTCCTGGCGACTCAATGGCACATACCAACAACATCAACAACCATAACAACTGTTTTAATTTGAGTGCGGTTGGGATGCAAGTGAAATTAAATTCTTAACAGTTTCATACTTTCTCCATTTATTATGATATAATTGTGAAGATTTTTATTTTATTCATATTGATGTATAATCCATACTGAAGACTATAGTTTTTAAGTTTCATCAGCAAGTAGTTAAAGGTTTCTTCATTTCTGTAGGAGGACTGTGAAATCTTCATAAGGAAGATAGTTGATGAGACTTCCTCCGATCCTGATTCCACATTCTTCATAGAGTTCAGTTTCTCAGATTAATTGCTCAACATAGAAATTGAATAGGCATGGTAAAAGGATGCAACTCTGATGCACATCTTTTTTAACACATGTGATGTCCTTTTTTTGTTTGGATAGCTAATTCTTGGTCTATGTACAGGTTACACAAGAGCAAAAGTAAGTATTTTACACATTATATTGTTTGCCATATTGTCCATAATTCAATATAATCTGCATGGTTGAATGCTTCTAAGTAGTTAATAAAATACAAGGAAACATCTTCCTTGTATTCTATGATTCTAGTCAAGATTTATATGCTGTCATTAACTATTTCTCTGGACCCACTGCTTCTTCTGAATGTAACTTCAATTTCTGGCAGCTTCTAGATGAGGAAATAGAGGATTTATAACAACTTCTGTAGTCTGATATGTGTTAAACTCATAGCCAAGAGTCACTACTAGTAACTAGAGATGAAAAGCCAAAGTAGGAAGCAAAGAAGCATTGATGATCAGAAAATATGATCTTGGTGACAGAAATGAAGTTGAAGATAATTTTTAATCATAAATATCTTATTTGTGTGCTGAAGAAATAATCTGAAAGATTAGAGAATATATGAGAAAGAAATATGACCTCAGGAAGGATGAGGAAAGAAGGAAGACTAGTTAAAAATGGGTGATTTTCAGTTGACAAAACCTTGCTGCTGAAAGTGAAGAAAATTTGTAGCATCTATTAATACAGATGGAAGACTACAACCTTCATTGTGGAATTCACCTTAACATGAAGAAAATGAAGATTCTCAACTGTACAAATAACAATATGATAAATGGAGATAAGATTGAAGGTGTCAAGGAATTCTATTGGCCCATGGAAGCAGGAGTAAAGAAGCCAAGCAATGTATTTAATTAGGCAAATCTGCGGTAAAAGACTTCTGTAAATTGTTAAATAGCAAAGATGGCATTTTGAGGATTGTTGCCTAAAATATAACTGACCTAAGCCTTGGCACTTTCAATTCCCTCATAATCAATGAAAGTTCATCTGTGGATAAGACAAAAAAAATCCATGAATTTGAAGTATATGTTGTTTAAAAATGAATAAATCATGGATTGCAAGAAGTATGAACTAGCCTGTCCAGGAAGAGGAATAGGCAGCATACTCCTTAGGAACGAGGGTATTAAGACTTTATCTTACATACTTTGGACACTTTATAAGAAGGGACCAATATCTGAAGAAGGACTTTTTGCTTGATAAAATAGAAGGTCAGCAAAAGGAGGAAGACCTGCAACAAAAAGAACTGACACAGTGGTTATATTAATGAGATCAAACAAAGCAATGATTGTGAGGATGGCACAGATTCAGGGAGCATTAGTCTGTTGCAGCTAAGATGATAATTGTGAGATGTAACTCATCTGTTAGCACCTAAAAACAGCAAAGGAACCTTGTAGCACAATGGTGAAATAAGGTGCTAATGGAAAGATCAGTTGAGGGAATATTTCCTTAGGAAATGTAAGGGGGGGAGACACTGGTACTCCGCTTCTTTAAAATTTACAGCCAAGAACATATATTAGAACAGTGTTAGTCTTTCACGGTGTTCCTCTATGAGATGATGAGATGAAATGGACTATTTGTCACTATATAACACATTCCTTTACTATTTCTTTAGTTAGAAAGCTTTTATTTGAAGAAATTATTCTCTTATAGTTTAGATGTATCATAACATTTTAAATTAAGCATAATACAAAAACTGATAACTATAAGATTATTTGAAAACAATATTGAAAATGCCCCAAGATATAAGGAGAAAACTAAGCATGATAAAATAATATTATACAATGTTAATAAAACCATTAAATAACATGAACCGGCTAAGATTAGGATACTTTAAAAAGTGTTTGGAGCTGGTAGCCTAGTGATAAGCAATTGAGTTGCTAACCCAAATGCACATATCAGCTGCTCCATTGGAGAAAGATTGACAATCTTCTCCATTGCAAGCGAAGACCTCTGAGAAGTCATTGGAGGGTCAGTTAGGAATTGGTTCAGAGTTCAGGGCATATAACAACAAGAGTTTCCGAAGGAAATTATCTCTAAAATGAATGCATAGTGTAGGAAACCAGAAGTGGAGCAGTTCATGGTGACTGCAGCAGCATAGCTACTTCTGCCAGCAATATTAAAGAGACAGAATAGTTAACAGGAACTGGACACAGAGGCATTTCTGTGAGAGAGATGTATGAAGAGCTGTGATCATTGTTTGAGGAATATAGTCAACCCTTGGTAATCTTTTGCAGAAAACATCCAGATAATATAATCTCTCAACCTCATTTCCTTCTAAATATCATGTCTGTTGTTGCTCCTTATTTTCTGAACCCTTCAGGAGGCTATAAGATAAGGTGTCCTCCAACCAGTCACAATGTGACACAAGCAGAGCAGAGAG
This sequence comes from Elephantulus edwardii, assembly GCF_000299155.1. Taxonomy (NCBI): domain Eukaryota; kingdom Metazoa; phylum Chordata; class Mammalia; order Macroscelidea; family Macroscelididae; genus Elephantulus; species Elephantulus edwardii. Next base: position 9,779,640 of record NW_006399824.1, on the reverse strand, counting down.
AAGGGTGAAGAAAGGTCTGGATCCTCACGTAAGGATATAGAAGTAAAAGTAGACCTAGTGGTTAAAGTGGTGGATTAGTAAACAAACGGTTGTGCGTTTGGATTGAACAGCTTCTCCCTTGGGTAAAAATGTGGCCGTCTGCTTCCATAAAGATTGATGGTATTTGAAAGTCCATGAGACATATCTACTATATCCTACATAATACAGAGTGGTTAAAAGTTGGAATCAACTCAGTGGTGAAGGGTGAGTACTTATTTATTGTTTTAGTTGTTGTTGTTGTTGTTATTATGTGTCATCGAGTCCTTTGAGACTCATAGCGACCCTATGCACAACAGCCCTAAACCCTGCTCTATCCTGCGCCAACCGCACAGCCTCTGACACACCCATCCCGATTAACCCACACATCCCAATTACCCCAGTCACCGAATCAATCCATCTCATAGACGGTCTTCCCCTCCTGCACTGTCCCTCCACCCTCCCAAGCATGATGTCCCTCTCCAAGGACCTGTCCCTCCTGGCAATATGTCCAAAGTATGTCAGACGAAGACTCAGAATCCTTGCCTCCAAGGAGCCACCCGGTTTAACCCTTTCCAGGACAAATCTGTTTGTTTTCCTAGCAGTCCATGGTCAAAGGCATCAATTCTCCTTCTATCCTCCTTGGTCATTGTCCAACTCTCTGATGCATAACAAGTGATTGCGAAGACCATAGCCTGTATCAGACACACCTTAATCTCCAGAGAGACACCATTGCTCTTCAGCACTTTGGAGAGGTTCCTAACAGCAAACTT
>NW_006399824.1:9777984-9778654 GCF_000299155.1 Elephantulus edwardii | reverse complement strand
TTCAGCAAGCAGGGTTGTGTCATCCGCATAAAGCAGGTTGTTGATAAATCGTCCACCAATCTTGACCCCACATTTCTCCTCATAGAGCCCAGCCTTCTGGATAATCTGTTCTACGTATAGTTGAAAAGGTATGGAGATAAATGAAATAGCATGAAATATTCCCATAAAAGAAGAAAATATTGCAAAATTAACACTTATCAAAGTTTAATTTAGATGCTTACTGCAATTTCAATTAAAATTTTGATGACATAGTTTTGTAACTCTAAAACATGCTTCTTACATTAACATGTGATGGAGGTTAAAAAAATAAATTCATTACAAGTTAAATAGGATTAATGATGTCAGATAAATTCCCTCACCTACAGTATATTTTGCATTTTTATAAAAAAAAATAGGGTGAGCAAAATGGTTCTAACAAAACAATGTACAACCATGTGAAATGAAAAACATCTGTCCCTAAAATACAATTTAATACATGTCTAAAGATATGCTCTGAGATTTTATTAGGTTGGTATTTTTCACTTTGTTAGAGGGACCCTTCCTATTTAAAAGGAAGTTCAAAATCTTATTTGGAGAAAATCTTCACTATCATTTATAATTTTATATTCTCAAATATCACATATAAAACATATAAATCTCTAAGAAAAAACAGTAATAACTCAGATTAATA
>NW_006399824.1:9764728-9777703 GCF_000299155.1 Elephantulus edwardii | reverse complement strand
TTCATGAGCTCCTGGTGGGTTTTTTTTTCAATGCAGCATAGTATTCCATTGTGTGAATATACCAGTTTCTCTATCCATTAGTTTGTTGATGAGCACTTATGTTGTTTGCAACTCTTTGCTATTTTGAACAAAGCTGCGGTAAACATAGGTGTGTATATATCTGCTTGGGTGGAGGTTATGGTTTCTCTGAGGTATATTACCAGTAGTGGAATTGCTGGGTCAAATGGTATCTCTATTTGCAACTTTCTGAGAAAGAACTATACTGCCTCCACAGTGGTTGCACCATTTTACACTCCCACAAACAGTGAATAAGGGTTCCAGTTTATTCACAACCTCGCCAGCATTTGCTGTTTGCTGTTCTGTTAAACTTTGCTCTTCTTACTGTGGTGAGATGATATCTCATAGTTGTTTTGATTTGCATAAACACCTTATTTACAAGCTGTTATTAGGTAATAAAATAAGCCAAAGTTAATGGTAATGTATTAATTTACCCTAATGCACTAGTATTTACAGTAAGGTTTTTAAGAAATAGTATGCAATTTCAAATTGAGGAACTAAGAATTGAACCTTAAATTAAAAGGAACGAGATTCAACGACGACAAAATGTAATGATTATTGATTCACTGGTAGATTTAAGCTAAGAGGCCAAGTTTAATTATAGCATTTTTGATAAACAGGATATATTTCTCTGGATAATTTTACTTTTAATTTTCAGTAATTTTGTAGTTACTAGAATGGGGCATGTATGTGTTTAAATATAGTTATTAAAAGGCTAATAATGATTAATTTTATCCTTTAGTTTTACAAACTTGTTCTGAGTTTTATCTTACAAATGGGTAAAGCAGAAAGTGAGACATTATATTTTGCAGGTGATAAATGTTCATTTGTTAGAAAAAATTGCTAAACAAATTCTATGCCTCTGGCAATATCGTAATAGCTGTATTTTCTAAAGATGGCAATAAGGTGTTCTTCGGCTCTTGAGAAGCAGCTGCAGCCACAGTGCTATGTTGTAGATAAATCCGTCCTCAAAATCCACTGATTTACTACTCACGATGTTTCAATTATCATAGACTCAACAAATATATCTTGATTATCTAAATAAAATTGCATTCCCTAGTGGCTTAGTGATATGAAGCTACACTTCACTCCCAAAGCCACACAGTTCCAATCTACCAGCTGCTTCAAGGAAGAAGGATAGACAATCTCCTCCCCTGTAATTTACTGCCACTGAAAACCCTCAGGAGGATCAGCTTTGAGTCAGTTCCAAAGGAGGGCACACAGGGAACAACACTCTCTTAAGAAGCGTAAGTATATATATTGAAACCTGTAAGAAAAAAAAAAATTTAAAAAAAGAAACCTGTGAGATCTGGAACTCAATAGAGCTTCCTTGTTTTCTGAGTGTTGAAAAAAATAAGCAAATACAGTCTTCTCTATTCTATTTTATGTTTTAGTGGAAAATAGTTAAGTTTGTCTTGGAAATACTTTCCTCCTGACATATGTTCAGAACTACATGGCTTTATTCTATTACAATGCCAATTCTCCCCTGTGAAGCATTTTCACACTAGATAGAGCCTGGACAGAAACAGTTTTGTCTAATAGAGTCAGGAAAGAGAAAACAGTCTTAGATCACAATTTTTTGTCTACCAATTTTCAGTATTTATATGTGCAGACTCTAACACTGTCTCATGAAAGTAAGCTATTTAGAGTGTTTTATACTCTCCTCTTCTTTTTTGTCACTATCTCCCTATGTGGGTTGTTACATTGACTTCAGTGTGAGCATTCTATTCAAATCAATATAAATTTCCTGAGCATTACACAGTGTTAAGAACTATGCTAGGCATCACTAATACAAACATGAATAAAACATTACTCTTCCCTCTTCTTTTTCACAACCTACTGTTTGCCCTAGCAACAGAAACATTATACATGTGGCATAACAAAGATATAATTAATAAGAATTGTAAACAATGAAAAAACATGAGGGTTGGGACTTGACTAGATAGCCTCCCTTTCTCAGTTTGGAAAGTTTTCTGTCTTTAATAAGGTGCAGTCTTATATTTTTCCCCCTTCCTTTAAATGAAGAATCTTACCTCATAAGCACCAAGAAAATGTGTCCTTTTTTGGTTTTTTAAGACTGGAAGTTAAATTAACATGTTTTTTAACATTTTCATATATATTCACAATGCTGTTGTTGTTGCTGTTAAGTGCCATCGAGTTGTATACAACTCATAGCGACCCTATGAACAAAAGACCTGAACACTTGAATAACTTCCATCATTTCTCCAAGTTCATAGAGTCTTCACAAGGAAGCTATTTCGAAAGTTGATGCCACCCCTATTTCAACAGATATGTGTATACTCTAAAAAAAATGAATGAAATTTATTTTTAATAAAAAATCATCTAGTTTAGACTTCTTAGTTCATTTTGATTTTTAATGCAAGAGTGAAGACAAATATGTAAGTCCTTTGCTCTTACTGTTAACTCATAAGGATCTATGTGGAAAAGAATAAAATATGACTAATCTTGGGTTATCTTCACAGTTGTGACTATTATTTGAGCCCTTTGTTGCAGAAACTGTATGAGCTTTAGTTGTAAGTTTAAAAATGTTCCAGAATAATAGTTTCACGGAGGCTTCTGTTGTCTCCTATTCTGGTTTTATGGAACATTTTTTTCTTTTTCTACTCTTTAATACTTTGACTACTGCTCTGCATTTTTCTCTCATTCCACTGGAGCTAACTACTGTTATCTCTGTCAGAATAGTCACTTCTTGTAGGAAGGTTCTATCAAGTTCTCTGGTCTCAAGATAGGTTAGAGTTCCTGAAGACACAATTTAAGTTTTTGTTTCTTCTTATTATTTGGTTTCCACAATGGAGAGATCCATAGCTATAGGTCATAGGACAATACATGCATACTTAAGATTCTGCTAGATGCTACTCGTTTCAACAGAAGGCAGACTGTGATTTTTGTTAGCAATGGTATAATAATTGGCTGAATCATCCTAACAGACTATGACCCTAAATTTTCAAGTATAGAAAACCAGTCTTGAAAACACTAAACAGATTATACCCATAGAGTATCCGGATTATGTTTTCAGTGGGTATATATGCCTGTTCCATACATTTATATTTAAATGTACATTTGTTCCTCTATTGTTTACAAGATTTTCAGAGGTATGCTATTTAAAAAGTAGATGTTCAATCCTGCTTCCTAGTCTGTCTTAATTTAGGAGTTCTACTGAAATCTGTCTACCATGGATGACCTTTTCAGCATTTGATATATCTGTGGCATAGCTTTGAGCATCACAGCAATCTACAAGTTCGCTCTGCACAGAAAACTGATAGACAAGTGCTGTACTAATAAGAACAAGGATAAAAGAACAAAATTAAAAGGCATAAGCTATAGAGAAATTATCAATAAGCAAATTATTCCTTCAATACAACAAATTAAAAATAAGTGTAGTGCCTCTAAATGCAAATCAAGTATGTGAATAGCATGTTGCTGGATCTAGATTGGCCTGGGGTTGCATGGCAGCATGGGACCCTAGCTGTGTGTTGGAGAATTCTGTCAGACACTATTATGGTCACAGCAATATCTCAGCTGAATCTTCATTGCTGGCACTCCTCACAAAGACCACAGGCTCCACAGCCCAAATGGTGTTGTCAAAAAAAACTGAATCTTGCTCTAAGAGAACCAGCAAACAAGGGGTCATTTTATTGAAAAGGCTGACTTTCGGGTGAACCCCACTCTAAAGCTAAGATGTTCAGAGAGTGAGAGGCAGAGTTGTTGAAAAGCTAACATCAGGCTAATCCTTCTCTAAAACTAAGATGGAGGGAATACACAGATCACTGTCCCACCACCAATAATTGGCTTACATTTCTTAAATAACAGGCCTCTGAAAACTCTATGAACAATAGAGGAAAACAAATAAAGAATTTGTGATAGAGTCACACTGGAAATCAATCACAATAAGAAGAAACAGCTGCAAATATTCTTTAAAGATTAAAACATGGAATGTTTGAAGGATGACTGTTGAGAAACTAAAAGTTATGAAAAATGAAATGGTATGCGTGAACATCAACATTCTAGGAGTTGAGATGAACTGGCATTGGCCACTTTGAATCAGACAATCACATGACATACTATGCTGGGAATGAAAGACAGAAGAACAAAGATGTTGCATTCATAGTTAAAAAGACAATTTCAAGTTCTATTCTTAACTATAATGTTGTAGGTGATAGAATATTATCAAGACACATTCCAGAAAACCTTGTTAATAAGACATTATTCAAATATATATGCCAACAGAAAAATCCAAACAGAAAATAATTGAAGAGTCTTACCATATTTTGCAGTGCAAAATTTACCAAAAATGTACTCAAGATGTGTTAATGATAATTGGTGACTGGGATGCAAAAGTTGGAATCAACGAAGAAGGACTGATAGTTAGAAAGTATAGATTTGGCGACAGAAATAAGGCTGGAACAAGTATGAAATTCAATGATTTATTTTGCAAATAGCTTTTCACAAATATACAAACTGTGAATTTCAACATAGGCATCAGTTGACAGATGCACAGAATATAGACTGAGTATATCTGTGGAAGGAATACTTGGAGATGTTCCATATCAGCAGACAATACCAGACCAGGTGCTGACTGTAGAAGAGGCCATCAATTACTCATATATAAGTTCAAATTGAGGTTGAGTAAAAAAATAATAGTTTATGAGAAAAATATTTTGATTTTGAGCCAATCTTACCTGAATTTAAAAATCTTTTTAGCAATAGATTTGAAGAATTGAATACCAATGATTGAAAACCAGATGAGTTGTGGGAAGACATAAAAGATATCACCTATGGCTAGAGCAAAAGGTCATAAAAAAGAGAGAAAAGAAAGAAAATTGATACCTGAAGATATTCTAAAAATTGTAGTATAACATCAAAAAGCCAAAACAGATGAAAGATGCTGAAAGAAAAGATTTTAAAGATAGCTTGAGAAGACAACACAAAGTATTATAATGGAATGCGCAAAGAACTGGATTTTGATAATAAAAAAAGGAAGAGTTCACTTGACATTTCCCAACCTGAAATAACTGAAAAACAAATTTAAGCCGCAAGTTACAATAGAGAAAAATGGGCAAAAGAAGATGGAGGAAAGCCAAGGAATCAAGATACCAAAAAGGAATTGTATGACACAAATATTTCAGAAAGTAGAATATGATAAAATGTCATTGAAAATGAAGGGGAAAGTTCAAGCTATGCTGAAGGCACTGGCATGGAATAAGGCCTCAGGAATCAATGGGATACTAAATGACATGTTTCAATTAACAGACATAACCCGGGATATAGTCACCATGCTATGCCAGGAAATTTAAAGGATAGTTGATTTGAACAATTGATTAGAAGACATTCATATTTGTTCTAATTCCTCAGAAAGGTGATATCACAGAATGTGGAAATTTCAAACAATACTAGCAAAATTGATATCACATACTAGCAAAATACTGCTGAAGATCATTGCAAAACGGCTACAACACTAAATATAAAAAGAAGTGTCAGAAGTTTAAGTTGGATTTAAAAGAGACCATGTTGCTGTTCTTGTTATGTGTTGTTTAGTCGACTATGACTCATATAGACTCTACGCACAAAACCTCTGAACTTCTTGATCTTGAACCAATAACATTGTCTTTAACAAACCTATCCTAATTTCCCCAGTTACTGTGACAATTCATCTCATACAAGGTCTTCCTACCCAGCACTTTCCCTTTCCAAGCATAATAACCTTTTCCAAAGACTGGTCCCTATTGGTTACATGACAAAGTACGTGAGATGGGGTCTCAAAATTCTTGTCTCTGAATAGTAGCTTGATTTCACCTCTCCAGGACAGTCTGTTAGTTTTCTTGGCAATCCACGATATGTTCAATACTCTTCAGCATCACAACACAAAGGCATCAATTCTTCCTTAATCATTGTCCAGCTCTCTGATGCATAGCAAGTGATTATAAAGACCATTGTCAGGATCAGGCACATTTTAGTCTCTAGATTGACATTGTTGTCTCTCAGTACCCTGGAGAGGTCCCTGACAGCAGATTTTCCTAAATCAATTTGTCTGTTGGTGCCAAGAGTGTTGATTGCGGGACTGAGCAAACTGAAATTGTTAACAATCTCTATCTCTTTACTATCTATCATGATGCTGCCAATTGGTCCCATGTTGAGAATCTTTGTTTTCTTGCTGAGCTTCAATCTATATTGCAGACTACAGTCCTTGACTCTCTGCAGCAAATGCTTCTGGCCTGCCTCAGTTTCAGCAAGTAAGGTTGTGTCATCTGCATAACATATGTTGTTGATGAGTCTTTCTCCAACTCTGATGCCACACAATTTATGCAAGCTATAATATCTATGTACCTCTGGTGGGGTTTTAGAGATGTTTAATTGCACAGTAGGAGATTATTCATCCTTTCCCATGGAGCAACTAATGGTCTCCAACAGCATGTCTTCAGGACTGTAGCTTCATACACACCAAAGAAGTTCAAAGGCAATAACACCAGGGATATTATTTTTAATGTCAAAAGGATTCTGGCTGAATGTAAAGAATACCGGAAGAATGTCTATGACTATGCTAAGGAATTTGACTATGTGGATCATAACAAGTTTTGGCTAACTTTGAGAAGAATGGGAATCCCAGAGGACTTAATTTCTCTTGTGAAAACTGAACCTAGTTCAGGAGTCCGTTGTGCTAACAGAGTAAGGGAACACAACATGGTTCAAAATTAAGAAGAGCATGTGTCAGTGTTTTATCCTCCCTCAATATCTATTCAATCCAAATGCTAAGCAAATTATTCAAGAAACTGGACCTTAGGAAGAGGAATGTGGCGTCAGGATTGGAGGGAGACTCATATATAACCTATGTTATTGCAGATGACACAACCATACTGTTGGAAAGGGAGAAGGACTTGAAGCACTTGTTGTGGAAGATCAAGGAACCACCTTCAGTGTGGATTATATCTCATTGTCAAGAAAATAAAGATTCTTACCACCAGGTTGATAGGAAACATCATGATGGATGGAGAAAAGAAACAAACTGTCAACAGCTTCCTCTTATTTGGTTAACACCCCTGGTACCAGCAGTCAGGAAATCAGGATACATATGTCACTGGTAAAGCATGCAATTAGCGACCTCTCCAAATTATTGAGGAATTATGATGTCAATTTGAAATCTAATGTGCTTGTAATTTAGGCCATGGTCTTTCTGATCATTTGCTGTGCATCTGAGTGCTGGGCAATGAGTAAAGGTGACAAAACAAGAACTGATATTTTTGAGTTGTGATATTGAAGGAGAACATTGAACCTCTTGTGGATTACCAAAAGAACAAACAAATATGTCTTGGAGAGAGTGCAGCCAAAGTCATGTTTGGAGGCCTGGATGATGAGGCTTTGTCTCGCATACTTTGGCCATGTTGGTAGGAGGGGCTATTTGTTGGAAAGGGACATGATGCTCAGAGAGGTAGAAAGTCGGCAAAAGAGAGGAAGACCGTCAAACAGCTAGATTGACTTGGTGACTAACAACGGGCTCTAGTGCATCAGGAAGTGTGAGGATGGCACAAGATAGACCAGTGTTCAGATCTGTTTTCATGGGGTTTCTATGGGCTATACTCACCTCCACTGCACCTAACAACAACAACATATTATATAATATTTTTCTTTTATAACGTGATTGATTTTGCTTCTCTAACTAATCTAGATTGGGAAAAAAATAAAGAACCTAGATTGAGACAGTTCATTACCAGACATACAGAGGCACCACCTTACTTACAGAAGAAAAGAAAACTTGAAGCATATGTTGACGAAGATTAAAGATGATAGTCTTCAAGGTGCATTATGCCTTTACATAAAGACAGCAGAAATCCTCACAATTAGTCCAATAGATAACATCACAATAAATGGAGAAAATAGGGAAGTCTTCAGAAATTTCCATTTACTTGGATTCACAATCAACACCCATTACAGCAAGAGTCAAGAAACCAAATGGCATGTTGCTTTAAAGTAATAGAATGGGTATATTTATGAGGATGAAAGTGCATCTGATTCACTAAACTCACTGCTGTTGAGTAGAGTCCAGTTCATAATGCCATTCATTGGATTTCTACGTCTATAATTCCTAATGGAAGGAGACTGCATGTCTTTATACCCCAGAGCCATTGTTAGAATCAAACTGCCAGAATCGCATGGCCTTTGCTTACTATTGCAACATGCTGTATACTATGTGCGCCACCAGGGTTCCTGGAGTCTGACTCAAACTATGGCTTTTTCAATTGTCCCAAATGTGAAAGAAGAACAATAGAAAAGGAAGATGGGATAAGTATTAATGTTTTGAATTGTGAATCTAATGAGCAATGTTGAATATACAATGAACTACCATGTTGTTGTTGTTGTTATGTGCCGTCGAGTCCTTTCCGACTCATAGCGACCCTATGAACAACAGCCCTAAACCCTGCTCTATCCTGCGCCAACCGCACCGCCTCTGACACACCCATCCCGATTACCCCAGTCACTGAATCAATCCATCTCATAGAGGGTCTTCCCCTCCTGCGCTGTCCCTCCACCCTCCCAAGCATGATTTCCCTCTCCAAGGACCCGTCCCTCCTGGCAACATGTCCAAAGTATGTCAGACGAAGCCCCAGAATCCTTGCCTCCAAGGAGTAGCTCGGTTTAATCCTCTCCAAGATGAATCTGTTTGTTTTCCTGGCAGTCCAGGGTACATTCAGTAGCCTTCTCCAGCACCACAGCTCAAAAGCATCCACTCTCCTTCTGTCCTCCTTAGTCATTGTCCAACTCTCTGATGCAAAACAAGCGATTGCAAATACCATGGCCTGTATCAGGCACACCTTAGTCTCCAGAGAGACACTGTTGCTCCTGAGTACTTTAGAGAGGTCCCTAACAGCAGACTTTCCCATCGTGATATGCTTTTTGATTTCCTGACTGCTGGTGCCAAGAGTGTTGACTGTGGAGCCGAGCAAACTGAAGCTGTGAACACTCTCAATCTCTTCGCCATCCATCCTGACGCTGCTAATTGGTCCAGTGGCGAGAATCTTTGTCTTCTTGACATTGAGCCTTAGTCCATACTGAAGGCTGCAGTCCTTGACGCTTCGCAGCAAGTGCATGAGGTCCTCCTCAATTTCAGCAAGCAGGGTTGTGTCATCTGTATAACGGAGATTGTTAATAGCCCTTCCACCAATCCTGATGCCACAATTCTCCTCATAGAGTTCAGCCTCTCGGATAATCTGCTCTGCATACATGTTGAAAAGGTATGGAGACAGGATGCATCCCTGGCGTACACCCTTCCCAATTTTGAACCATGCAGTGTTACCCTGCTCTGTTCTGACTACTGCCTCTTGGTCCAAGTATAGGTTTCTTATTAGCACAATTAAATGTTCTGGGATTCCCATTCTTCTCAGAGTCAGCCACAGTTTGTTATGATCCACACAGTCAAATGCCTTTGCATAATCAATGAAACACAGATAGACATTCTTCTGGTAACTCTGCTTTCAGCCAAGATCCATCTAACATCAGCAACTACCATAAGAAAGAAAAATCTATTTTTTAAGAATACAGTCAAAATTTCATAGATATGAAAACTTCTCTAACTTGTTTGTACTTCTGCAGATTATTTTGAGATTTTTACATCTCTATTTCCTCATTTTAAGGCTGAAATACCAACAATTTCCTGACAACTTCTGAATCATTCAGCTTCTAGGTCTTCAGGAATATTTATTAGTCTGACTTAATAATTTTGTTGAAAATATTTTTGTTTTTCTTCTCTGGCAGATTTCCACCTTGCACAGGTACTGACTATCTCATGTGTTACTGTATTATTAACATCCTTGAATGATCTGTGACAGAGACATTTCTTATGTTTTGTATTTATAGTTTAGCTCATCCACACACTATCTTAGGAAGTAGGTCTTCTTATTTTCATTTCATGTAACAGTCACTGAGTGCTTAAATGAAATATTGTCAGAGCTCACACAGCCTGTAAATGGTAGATACAATATTCACATCTGAGTTCAGAGCCTTCATTTGAAAGTACTACACTACAATGCGTCTTAATGGAAATACATGCAGTTTTATGAAATTTAACTAGAATAAAGCTTACAGGTTAAGGAAGAATGATCTTAGGGACATTTCCTAGAAGAAATAAAATTAAAATGATTTGTAAGTATGAATTTGCAAAGGGGATGTTGTTGTTAAGTGCCTTCAATACAAATTTGATAAAAGTATTAAAAAGAAATAGCACCATGAATAAAACATGAGCGCTGGTAGTCCAGTGGTAAGAAGGATTTGCACTGTCAACCCAAAGACAGGTGGTCAAATCTGCCATCTGATGTATGGGAGAAAGATGGAGAAAGATCTCTTCCTTGGAAATTTACACTCTGTGAAACCTGCTGGAGACACAGCTTTAACTCTCTGGCCCATGACAGCAAAAGAAAAAAAAAAAAAAAAGAAAAGAAGAGCTTCCTGCTGTATATGCTCCAAGACCACAAGGTTCATATCTTATTTGTTTCATCTTATGTTCCCAGAGCCTAGAATAGAAGCTGTGATTTGATAAGTGCTCTGTATTTGTTACTTGAATGCATGTTTGTGTGGATATAATGGCTGATATCACTAGATATCTTTATGACTATAGTTTCTAGATTATTATAAATGATACTAGGAACAAAAGGAATACATTACTAAATTAATTATTATAAAGCTAAACCAACTTAAGTTGGCACTCATTAAAATATTCATGATGGAAAAAAATATTTTGCATTAGAAAGAAAATTATTTTTTGCATTAGAATAAGTCTTCATTAAGTACATTTAAATGCAATAATTTTTATATCCCTTTATCTTTAAAAACTAACTCTCAAAATAATGAGAATACCAACAATAAGCAAACCTGGCCTTTATTGTTTTGAATTTTATTGTTTTTAAATATCTATTTAAAGAGGTAATTGACTAGAATTATTAGAATTATAATTTATCAGCCTAAAGTTTTATCTGAAAAAACCTCCCCTTTGTAATGCTAACAGATTTGTGAAGGAAATATTTCAAAAATGAAATGTAAATCATCTGAACCATCAAACTTTTGGTAATGATTAAGAGAATGTTTATAAATTCTGCATTAGAATATATATGAATATAATATAGAAATAATGTCTAGATAAATTGATTATCCAGAATCATAATCAAACTAGAACTAAATTTCTTTGATAAGAATAAATCATCATCAGGCAAAAATCTCTGACTCACTGACAAACTCATTGCCATTGAGTCAGAATCAACTCCTAGCTGACCCTCCAATAGATTTTTGGGGGCTGTAAATCTCATGGGAGGAGTTTGCCCATCTTTCTCTCTTGGAGTAGCTGATGAATTTGAACTGTCAGAGAGGCATTGCCTTTGGGTGAGTTGAACAAATGGTGAGTACCAGAGCTCCACCTAGGTGATTGAGCAAAGGGATAATATTTGAAGGTGAGGAGTGTCTGTGGCAGAGCAGAGTGGTGGGGTAGGCGGGAGTTGGAGGAATTTCATGTATGTAATACTAGTGCCTTAACTTGGTGAGCAAACATTACTATTGGAAATGCCATGCTAACAACTGATTTTGAGACAGGCACTTCTTTTATATGAAGAGTAATGTGTTTTGTGTGTCCTTTGCTTTTATTTGTTCTTAAATATCACAGAAATGAGAAGACTCAACCAGTATGTTACTTTAAGAAGTCTCATCCTAAAGCTTTCCTTGCTCAAGAATTGCATAAAAGGGGAGTTGTGTTTTAAATCCTTTCTCAGAAGGGCTTTTCAGATCTGCAGATTGCTCTTTATAGATGTGTTCATCTAGTGATTTGCCTAGAAATATATCAGTGCTTCAATGATTTCATGATGATTAATGAAAATAAAACTACACTTAGAGGAAACATGAGATGACTTTTATTTTCAAAGTCATTAGTAGCCATATAGGGAGTTCTGAAAAAGCCCATCAAGATAGATTATTATAACAAGGCAAATTAATGGTTTCTTCATAGTTTAGAAAATAAACTTGATTAGCTATGTAAGATATTCATTACCAAAATTCATTTTTTATATCTGTACAATAAATGATAGACTATGTAGAACTAAATTAGTTCCATTTTTGTGATGACATATTTGACCTGCCTTTGTTTATGGAATAAATGTGTCTACTGAATATTTTTCTATAATAACTAATTAGGGTTTGATAGCCCATCAGTTTGATCTATGAACTCTGTTGAAAAGAAGACAAATAAAAAGGAGCAAAATTCACATCAAAATCTAAGATAGAAAAGAGTCTTCTGGGGAAAATATTTTTTAAATAAATTATTATCAAAATTTATTTACCATAATACAAAATAACATAAATGAAGGATAATTAAATACATAATCCCAGAAGTGTCATTTTTCACTGTGTGAATTCATTACCAACAAAATTCTTACTTGTCTCTTTTGAAAAGTAGTAAACATTAATTTAAAATCACTATCTTAATATCTGTCATGTGAATAAATTTTATGAGGCAAGGGAAGTTAATGGAGAAATAATATTTTATTACAGAAAAATTTTTAATGATATTGTCTAATATACTTGTCCACTCAAACTAAGAATTTAAAATTTTCTATTAAAATGCTAGTCAAACGAGATTAAAGTCGTGTACCTGAGGTGTACCGGTGGGGAAGTCGGTGCCACTTCCGCTCTGGCCCCCAAGATCGGCCCCCTGGGTCTGTCTCCAAAAAAGGTTGGTGATGACATTGCCAGGCCACCGGTGACTGGAAGGGACTAAAGATTACAGTGAAACTGACGATTCAGAACAGACAGGCCCAGATTGAAGTGGTGCCTTCTGCCTCTGCCCTGATCATCAAAGCCCTAAAGGAACCACCCAGAGACAGAAAGAAGCAGAAAAATATTAAGCACAGTGGAAATATCACTTTTGAT
>NW_006399824.1:9748765-9764628 GCF_000299155.1 Elephantulus edwardii | reverse complement strand
AACTATTAAAGAGATCCTGGGAACTGCCCAATCTGTGGGCTGCAATGTTGATGGCCGTCACCCTCAAGACATCATAGAAGACATCAACAGTGGTGCTGTGGAATGCCCAGCTACCTAAGGAACTACAGATGAAAATATTTCAATAAAGGATTATTTGTTAACCAAAAAAAAAGCATAGGCACTACATTTTTCTCTTTCTGAGACCTCATGATCTTATGATAAAAACGACGTAAAGGAATAAACTCATAAAACCAAACAGGACATTTTTCTACAGCCATTTTAAATACAGCTTCATACAATGCTGCACCACTTGCACTGCCTCCACTCAGCCTGAGCACCAACAGCATTCTTCTAACAGTTTTGCTGCAATGGAAGACACAAACAAGCATAGCAACATACAAGAATTCACAGAGAGATCAAGAACAACATGAGCAAAAATCAGCAGGATGACTATGAAATGTTTATTGGAGACTCGTGTTAGGTACAGGCAAGGAATATCTGCAAGAGTTTTTTGTCTCCATCTAGAGAACTTTTAGATTGCATGATTAAAGCAGATCAATTCCCTGATTGGTCAAGAGAAGTTGAATTTGTTATTTTCCATTTTTTATTAAATTTTATTAATTTTAATGAACATTTACAGAGATTTTGGGTTTTCATTCACTCTCTACCCTCCTCCCCAGTGCGTTCTTCCCTTTTATCCCCCCTTGAAAGTCTGTTTTAATTGTCCAATTGCCAAGTGCTTGTCAAAGCCAGTTCTGATTAATCTCCTTTGTCAGTGTGTCCTTTGCCATTCCCTATCACTCCTCCCTGAGAGAGACTTCACCCTGATTCATAAGGAAAAAGGGACAGCGTATTACTTCCTGTTGAAAAGGGACACTGTAAGTTTCAGGGTAAAGATCTTCTCTCACTATTCTAAAGGGCCCCTTTGGCAATAGGAAACACATAGACTATTATGGAGATTGATTTTGGAATTTAAATGTGCTGTTATCAATTGTGCTTAGCCGTACATGTTCATATCCTTGAAGATGTATCATGGAAGTGTTGCAGCCTAAAAGATACAAATTTAACTAACAAGTTAAAAGTACATGAGTCAAAAATTAAAAAGCAGTAATATTCCAAGTAGAAGCTCTAATAGTGGCACAAATCAAGTAACAGGGGGGAGGTAGTTCTTACAATAAAAGGCCTATTGACTAGCACTTTGTCTATTATAGTATAAAGGTTAGGAACCAAAAGATGTAGAAGCTCAACTATGTCATTTATTATTCTTAAGTCCTGGAGCAAATTCCATCTACCACTGGGTTGTTTTACAACTCGGAAGGCTGCATGCAAGGCAGAGGTGAAGTTAGGAACTGCTTATGAGGTTTTCCGTCCATTCCAACAACTAAGAAATACTGAGAAGAGTTGGGAACTCAGAAGGCTTTTAGGACCAAATAGTAGGCTCTTGTGTCCAGGAGAAAACGAATATACTTACCAGTAATGTTAATGCTCACCCACAGCTCTTCTGGGAGGATCTAAATTGTTGAAGTGTCACTGTTAGTGCTTAGCCATCAGTGGCTAGATCCAAATGTATATCATTTGCAAACTCAAGAGACCATACTGCTTCCTGTGTTCCAGAAAGGCTGGTCCCTTCTCAGCCTTAGCCCTACTTGAAGCCTGATATACAAGTCAGAATTCTTCATGAATCCCTACTCCTCAAGCTGGTACCCCTTTTGTGCTTATCCATACATCTGTGTATGCTAGGTTAACATTGTTAATGGAACACACTCAAGCTCAGTCTGTGTCTTCATTACTGCATGCTTCTTAGTTCCACTCCAGTGGATCCAGGTTCTCATCAGGAGTAAGCACATTCACCAATTCCTTTTAGCTTCAAGTCCTGGAAGGAGACTCTAATGGATATCAACATTATTGTGCCTCAGAAACCAAACTGTTTGTTCCAGATTTAAAAGATCAAAATCCCTCTCTCTCTTTCTCTCCCCCACCCCAATAATGACCCTATGTATTGCAGCTCTAAAGCCTGCTCTGTCCTGAGTCAGTCTCATTGATTCCCACACACCAACTTCTATTCCACCAGTTACTGTATCAATCCATCTCAGCCAGGGTCTTACTCTCCTCCGTTGTCCCTGCACCTTTCTGAGCATGATGTCTTTCTCCGAGAATTGATCCCTCTGGCCACATGCCCAAAATTTGTGAGACAGAGCTTCAAAACCCTAGCCTCCAAGAGAAACTTGGCTTCATCTTCTCCAAGACAGACCTATTTGTTTTCTTAGTGCTTCATGGTGTGTTCAAGACTCTTCTCCTGCAGAGTACTAAGTGGTGTTTAACCCTACCCTAACTTAAATAAGCCTCATGTTCTTCACTTAATTACACTATTTTCAACAAACATTTTCCAGGGTAAATGTTTCCATTTTTGTACATCCAGTTAATGGCCAAAGGTGGAATTAAAAACTTTCAAGATCTATAATATCTAGTATAAATTTATATCGTACATATTACCATTAAGTTAACACAAATCTTAATCATATGTAGAATATATTTTAACATTGTTAATTTTTATAATATATCTTAGCGTTACTATATGGAAGATAAAGAAACAGAAGACCCTCTATGTGGTGGAGTGATTCAGTGACTGGAATAGTTGGGATGGGTGTGTTGAAGACAGTGCAATTGGCCCAGGATAAAGCAGGGGTTAGTGCTGTTGTACATAGGGTCGCTATGAGTCGCAAGTGACTCCATGGCATATAACAACAACAACAAAAATATTGATAAAGTTAAATCAACAAAAACCTTAACTATGAAACTTTCAATTTATTTTCAGTTTCACCTTCATTTTCCATCATTATCTTATTCATATTCATATGGCCGCAGGGCTCTACCTTTTGTCACAGGCCAAAAGCTGCTTAACTTTTCTATTTTAGTAGCAGTAAAAAAAGTAACTATTTTAATTGTACTTCCTAAACCCCTAAGTTTTTATTCCTACAAAAATCTCACACTTCCATTAGTCTGGAGCAATCACAGCGAATCCCACTTCTGTTACAAATTGTAAGAACGCAAGAGCCATGTGGGAATAGCCATACTTGACTTTTACCAACATTACTGAAGGGGGACTGTCATTGTCAACAATATAAAAAACACAAAACCAATTCCCATGAGGTCAGACATGTTATATGTGCTCCCATACCTCTTTATACTCATCCCAACACCAATCTTACTGCTTTATGAGATCCAAAATTTGATGCAATAGCTCACAGACTATATAGAACTATACTAGTTTAGTAGCATAACGTGGTTAGGAGAGGTGCCAAAATGTGTTCACAGGTCCCTCAGCCTTGAGCTTCATAGCTTTATGTCAATGTTACAAAGATTCTGAAAATTATGACTCTCCTCCCCCTCCCCCTGCCCCCAATCCTTTCAATAAACTTGGGCTAAGGCTCTTAGCTTTAGTTCTGTGGAGATTACCAGTCACGAGATCAGCTCTGTCTCATCTTGGGTCTCTGGTCCTCTACTTTGGCCACTCCTGCTTCTGCTGTAAGTCCAACTGGTACTGCTAAAAGTTCAGCTAGTGCAAGAATCTCTGGTCCTGAATGGTACCTACCACTTGCTTGTTTCTCCTCTGCTAGTGGTGAGAGTCTTCAGTTCTGTTGCTGGATCCACTCAATTTAATGGCAAGGCTAGCCAACCCCTTTATGGAATGATAAGACTAGTCAATCTCCTATGGATAGGCTAAAACACCCTACATGCATATTCCACTATCTATATGGGAAAGTAAGTTAATGGAAAGAGAAGCCACTTGAACCAATAAACCCTTGACACCACAGCATGAGAAGAGGATGGATCAGATATTTAACTACGGAATAGATTCTCAAGTCAATCATACTATACATGCTTCTAAACATATTAACAGAATGTGTAGATTTTTAGACCTGGCGAGACCAAGATGTATCAGAATAAATGATTCATAGGAACCAGACTCAAGATCAAGCAAATTTAAGTCTATACTGCCAGACTTTGATGCCGATCACATTCCCAATGAATTCCCTTCTAAACTAATTGGTGATTTCTAGAAGTTATTATCAAGGGAATGATTATTGTTTTTTTGTTTTGCACCTTTAGGTCATCTAGATTGATTCAGTGACTGGGGTAATTGGGATGGGTGTATCGGAGGCAGTGCGATTGGCACTGGACAGAGCAGAGTTTAGGGCTGTTGTACATAGGGTCGTTATGAGTCACAAGTGACTTGACAACACATAACAAGAAGAAGATAAAGTTATTGACAGATTCAGACTTTTCTCCATCTTCTAAGATATATTTATTTTGTTTTTCTTGCAGTCTGTGATACAGTCAATACTTTTGCCAAAAACATAATTCAAGGGCATCAATTCTTCAGTCTTATTTATTAATTGCCCAACTTTCACATGCATGTGAAACTATTGAAAATACCATAGTTTGGGTCAGACGTACCTTGATTTTTTTACCTGGCATCCTTGTTCATTAGCACTTTAAAAAAGTCCTTGATAACATTTTTTGCCCAATGCAATGCATACTTTGATTTATTTTTTATTTTAAATTGTTTTACATTTAAAAGTTATATACATTGTTTTGTTTATATACGTTATGTTTCACGTGTTCCTCCATTCATATTGTGTGTCACATTACCGTTCCCATTCATCGTGTTTTATAATCACTATTGATTTATGTCCACAGTTACCTTTCCTTTTCAGGTTTCCCCTGCCATGCCCACCATTCTGTCATCTTTTCAAGTCCCCACTGGATTGAATTCTTTCACTCCCTTGTTCTAAACATCAAGCTCTGCTACATTGAGATTCCCCCTCCTCCTCACTCTCAGCCCCCATTCTCACTTTGGACTTTGATACATGTATTGCTAGCAATCCTATATTTACAATAATGATCTTATATGATATTTGTCCTTATGAGACTGAGTTAGTTCACTCAGCATAATCCTCTCCAGTGTCTCTACCATATTATATAGTTGTTGTTGTTGCTAATTGCCTTCGAGTAAAGAACTACTCGCCTGAAGCCCCTCTGTAACTATCAACATTTATCAAAGTTCATAGAGTTTCTGGAGGCATGTTGTTTAGAAAATGGAAGCCACAATAGCTTTCAAATTTATTGCTCCTGATTGGTGCATAGTATACCATTGTGTGAATGGACCACACTTTCTCAATCCATTCATTCATTGCAGGGCATTTGAGCTGTTTTCATTTTCTTGCTATTGTGAATAATGTTTCTGTGAGTATTGGTATAAAAATCTCTGTTTGTGTCTAAGTTCTGTTTTCCTCAGGGTACATTCCCAGCACTGGAATAGCTGAGTCATATGGAATTTCTATGTTATGCTTTTTGGAGAAGTGCCAAACTGCCTTCCAGAGTGGTTGCACCATTAGAATCTCACCAAGAGTGTATGATTGTCTAATCTCTCCACATCTCCTCCAACCTTTGTTGTTAAATTTTGCCTCTGCTACAGGGGTGATATGGTATCCCATGTGGTTTTGACATGCATCTCTCTTATTTTCAGTAATTTTGAGCATCTCTTGTTGTGTCTTTTGGCCAGCTGAATGTCTTCTTTGGTGAAAATTATTTCCATGTCTTTTGTCCATTTTGTATTTGGGTTATCAGCTTTTTTCTTGTGGGGTCCCTGTAGGATTCCATAATCTTTTGTTTGGTTTTGTAAACTTGTCTGAGATTTCATTGCTAAATGTGATTTTTTGGTGTTTGTGGGTTTCCCCCCACCCCCAGTTAGTAGGTTTTCTTTTCACCCTGTTGGAAAACATTTTCGATGCACATAGGAACTTAATCTTTAGGAGCTCCCATTCATTGCTGTTATTCTCTCCTGTTTGTGCATTTGGCTGCATTTGGCAGCCTCTTTCTATCATAGGCTAAGCCTTCTAGGTTTGGTCCCATTTTGCCTCTTAGGATATTTAGGTCTCTGATCCGTCTTGAGTTCATGTTTTTGTATGGTGTGAGATGTAGATCTTGCATTATCATTCTGCACGTAGAAGTCTAGTTTTACTCTACTTTGATTTCTTAAGTGCTGCTTCCATGGATACTGATTGTGCACCAAATACTATGAAATCATTGACAACTTAGAACTTCCCCCGCCCCCAACTATCATAATGTTGTTGCTTGGTCCAGTTGTGAGAAGTTTTGTTTTGTTTAGATTGAGGTATAATCCACACTAAGACTGTACTTTTTAAATTTTTTTTTAATTTTTCATTTCTTTTTATTTTTAAAAATTTTTATTACATTTTTTTTATTAATTTTAATGAACATTTACAGAGATTTGGGACTTTCATTCATTCATTGTTGCACATTTTTCTTTACCTTCCTCCCCCAGTTCACTCCTCTCTTTGAAAAGCAAAAGATAAACTTCTTCATTGTTACACAATCCCCACCCCCATCCCCTGCCCCTACCCCATCCCAAATGCACTCCACTATGCAACCTTAATTCTGGATTCCTGTGATAAAATTTTAACTTCTTCAGTGAGTGTTTCAAACCATCCTCACTTTCCACAAGCAATGTTATGTCACCTGCATAGTCACACATGTTCATGTAATCCAGGTTCTCAAATTATTTGCTCAGCACACAGATTGAACACACATGAAGAAAGACCGTGCTGCACACTGTTCCTGATTTTTAGACCATGCAGTATTCCCTTGCTCTGTTAGAATGGCTCCTTTAAAATCCATGTACAGATTACTTATGAGCACAATTAAGTGTTCTAGATTCCACTTTCCATGATGTTATCTACAATTACCTGTGTTTCACAGCCAAATGCCTTCGCATTTCAATAAAAGGCAAGCAAACATCTTACTTTCTGCTTTCATCTGATATCTATCTGACATGAGCAATGATTCCTCTTATTCCACAACCTCTTCTGTACCCAGCTTAAATATTTGGAATTTCCTTGTTGTACTTAATGGTCCAGTAATTTTTAAATAACTTTGAGCAAAATTTTGTTGAATATTTTTCAGTAATTTCTATATTCTATTAGGTAACTATTTTTCAGTAGGCACAAATATAGTTCCCTTTCAGAGAGTTACCCAAGTAGCTGTCTTTCATATTTCTTGCCATAGAAGAATGAATATATACACAGCTGCAATTTGTTTGCTAAAATCATTGAAAATCTGTTTTTGTGAGTGTATTTTGTGTTTCTCCTTTTGTACCATTGGTTCTTTGTCATGTGTTACTTCCTTAAGTAGTTTGGTGCTGACTAATTCTTTCTGATGCAGTGATTTGTATCTTCCTTCCATCTTTTTTTTTTATGTTTTCTGCACTAGTCAATGCTTTGCCTATAAAATCATTCAATGTTGCAAGTGAAGCTTGAATTTCTTCTTTTAATCTTTCAGATTGAGAAATGCTGAGTGGTTTCTTCCATTTTTATTTTCCAGTTACAGCTCTTTGCAAACTGTGTTATAAAATTTTGCTTTCTCTTCCCAAACATCTCTTTCAAATATTCTGTTAAACTTTATTTTGTTATCGTAACTTCCTTTTTGTTTTTGTATTTCTACTATCAATATCAAGCTTCAGCATCTTTTCTGCCATCCATGTTGGTCTTTTCTTTCTTCTCTATCTTCGTAATGACCATTTGTTTTCTTCATATGTGATGTTCTTGATGTCATCGCACAAGCCTAGAAACTCTTCAACTCTGAAGTCTTAAACTGATGAACTGAATTAAGTTCATCACATCTATTCTTGAGATGACTTTAATAAAACCATCTAGTACATTATTTTTAGTCTTTCTTCACAACTCCTAAAACTTTGTTCATAATTCATTTGTGATGTCATGTATTCACCCAGACACAGATTTCCCATTACTGATAAAAAAAAAGAGTAGGTTTGTTCTATTTCCTATGAGCAAATAAGCAACATTGTAGAGACTTTACCAAGCACTAATAGTTAAATGTTCTAAAAGCATCAGTTAAGTATGCTATGAATATTTTCCAAAGTATAATGTATTATGTTATTGATATTGATATTGCACTTCTGAGCTCTCCCTGGTCCATTGTTTATGCTGGAATGGATTGATTTATCTAACACTGTTCACTGATTTATTTTATTTTATTTTTTCTTATATACATACAATTTTAAGAACCACAAGTTATAAAACTCTTCATGTGTTAGGTACCTTGATATTTAAATGGTATTGGAGGCAGTGAAATGAAACTTTTCCCTCTTTATTGAGAAAATCAGTAAATGGTCATATTTCTGCAATGGCTGTTTCTGCTGGGGCTAATGAATTAAACTATTTTCTAATTTGTTAGATTTATATTCAGATGCATTTTTTTCAATTAGATAAAGCATTATCTTCACGATTTGTAAAAAATAACTTTTTTAAATGAATTATGAAAATGTACCTTTAAAATGTATAACAATGATACCGTCCTAGCCTACAAAAGTATAGCTGGGACATCATTCATACTGCAACTAACATTTTACTAGTCACATAGATATTTTAAGAAATGAAGATTGGGGAATAAAGAAGTTATAGGTATTTTGAGAGATGCTTCATCAAAGCTATTTATGTTTCTAAAATATTTTTCTGTAAAACTTTTTTTTTCATATTCTCTCAAGTTTCTTTGGTGAAAATGTTGAATAAAAATATTTCATTCGTCACACTATTTTAGTAATTAAATGTTAAACTAAATGTGTGTTTTATAGAATTTAAGTTAGTGCAAAAATAATGTAAGGGATACAAATATATACTTATATGTAATTTATTCTTTTTATGCTTGTGTTTTGACTTGTTTTTGTCATGCAACTATAGCTAATCACATTTTTAAACCATTTTTAAGCATGTATGTGAAAAGTCTGCTTTAAAATATAGTCAATGTGATGTATATTAAATTCTTCCTGAGACTTTGAGTAGTATGTCCGTTGACAGGTTACCCTCCAGGGTGAAAAAAGCTAGGATCTCATTAGAAATCCATGTAACATTATACCAGGAGTAAATGGCCTGTGACATCCGAAGAGTAATTTTTTTTAAAAATAGACTGAACTACAAGCATTATTTGTCATTGGCGATGCTTCTTGTTTTAGCCTGTTCCAAGAAATCAACATCAGAGATTTATTTGTTTGTTTTGGATGACGAATCTCACAGTATTTCAAAGTAGATCAAGATGAGTTTGGAACATATAGGAAAATATTGTTTTAATAATTTAACTACTTCTTGAATAGATCACTGCAGTATGATCACTTGTTCCCCCAATTATAGCTCTGGTTCCAAGCAATTTGGTTGAGTATCTGTAAACTAAACTTGTTGATTTATAAACACATTGCTGCTACTGAATTTCTAATCAACTATGTGAGTTTCCAACTATCTCAGCCAAATCCCTGTAGGAAGTAGAAATTGCTTTCCAGAAGAAAAATATTGTTCACTGCAAATACACTTCATACTATTTTATTTTAGTTAATATTTTAATTTTTAATATGTATATTGAGCTTTCCGTGTTTATTTAATTCATTGTGAAATTTCAAAACATACTAGAAGCAATATTTCTTCAGATATTGAGACCCAATATTCTTCATGTGTATCATTTCAAATAACTCTTCCATACATATAAGTATACACACACACAAATGTGCAAAATTTTGTTTTCTCTATTTAATATGTATTTGGCAAATTTGATTAGGCTTCCTGGTCTCAATGTTCATATTTTTACAAAATTCCCTAGCACTTTTCCATTTTAATTTTTAAAAAACTGTACATACTCAAGCTCATTGCATCAAATCAGAATTTACTTACGGTTAACCTTCAAGCAGATTTTCAGAGGCTGTACATCACACAAGAAGAGATTGCCCTTCTTTCTCCATGGAACAGCTGGTGGCTTCCAACTGTCAGAGATGTGTTTAACAGTGCAAGTCCATATGGACTACACCACCAAGCCTTCCCATTTCAATAAAATTGATTTGCTGTTTTCTTTGTAATCACACTATACTTAAACTTTGTACTTATATTTAGCAAATTTCTGTTAGTCACTAATCAGTTCGTGGTTCTTTATAATAGAATAATTTATTTGCCTTTTATTTTCAACTGTGTTTCATTAATGTATATTTTTTTAAAATTTTTTCATCCCTTCCCTCCCCCCACTAAACTTTGTGACCTCATGATTTCATATCCTCCTTACCTTCAGAACTCCTGCCTCTCCCCTTCTTTGGGTCCATACATATCTTACTGGTTATTCTTCTATTTTGATAGTCATGGTCTTACATAGTGTTTGTTCTTTTTCCCCCTCTACTAGTTTATTTACAAAATTAGAATGCTGATTTGAAAAATTCTTTCAATTTCCCTCATCCTCCCACCCATCAAATTTTACAACTCAATGATTAATCCCCTTGTTCTTATGTGCCTGAGTTAGTTCACTCAGCATAATGCTCTCTGGTATCTCCCATGTTATAGTATTTTTCAAAATCATTACTCCTGAATGCTTCATAGTATGCCATTGTGCAAATATACCACAGTTTCTCATTCCAGTCTTTTGTTGATGGACATTTGGGCTTATCCATCTTTTTGTCAGTATAATGGAACAGAGTATTTAGGTCCTAATGTTGTTGTTAGGTGCTATCAAGTTGGCCGTGATTCATAATAATATTATGCACAGCAAAACTGAATCTTGCCCAATCTGCACCATCTTCGCTACCACTCAATCATTGCAGTCATTGTGTCAGTCTATTTTCTTGAGGGTCTTTCTGTCTTTCAATGACTCATTTCCCCCAGCATGTTGTTTTATTTCCAAGGACTGTACTCTCTTGACAATATGCCCAACATATATGAGACAAGGTATTAAGATTGATTTGTTTCTTTGATAGCCCATTCGGTATTCAACACTTTCCTCCAACACTATAGTTCAAAGACATCTATTCCTCTTTGATATGCCTTATTCACTTATCAGCTTTCAGATGATAGGAAGCAATTGAAAGAAACATGACGTGCATAAGGTACACGTTAGTCTTTAAACTAAGACTAATCTGGTGCACTATAGCACTTCATAAAAGTCCTTCACAACAGATTTTCCCAATGAAACACATCTTTTAATTTCTTAACTGCTATTACCATTAAAGCTGATTTTGAATTCAAATAAAACGAAATGACAACTTCAAACTTTTCTTTATCTATCACAGTGTATATTAGTCCAGAGTGAAGATTTTGTTTTCTTGATGGGGAGATGTTCTGAAAACTATAATTTTGTTTGTTCTTTACATTCTCCAGTAAGAGCTTTGAGATATCTTTACTTTCTACATGATTACATCACCTATATAACACGGTTTAAATAGCACATGAGTTGATTACCCATCTTACTCCTGTGAAGAACCTGGCAGATTCAAACTC
Source organism: Elephantulus edwardii (assembly GCF_000299155.1). Lineage (NCBI taxonomy): Eukaryota > Metazoa > Chordata > Mammalia > Macroscelidea > Macroscelididae > Elephantulus > Elephantulus edwardii. The sequence goes on along the minus strand of NW_006399824.1, from coordinate 9,753,286 downwards.
TGTGCTTTTATAGCAAAATTCCTTACCACTAGGCCACCAGTCTCTTACCACTAGGAAGCTTTGCTTGCCTTCTAAGAAGTTGTGTTGTAAAATGATACCACAAGAAACACCTAGAGTACTCCTTAAAATCCAAAGTATTTTTTTATAATCACTAACAATAATAGAATGTCCACAAACAGTAAAAGAATAAATCAGATATTATACTACTATATGGTAAATAGGGTTGTTTAAATTATTATTATTATGTGTATCTTTTATCTTGATTTTTTAAAGTACTCTATATGGTATTTGTTATATAATACCGACTATAAAAGGAGCACTCACAGTGTGGGAGTGGCTGAATCTAACTTCTACCTGTGCTCATATAGAGGGATGGTTCTCATCTACAACATCCACTGGACCAAACAAATAGCCACATGGTCAGACATGCCACCAGTCATACTACTGTTAATATTTCTATGTGTCACTGGGTCCAATGTTTGTTGCAAATTGACTCACATAATTTAATTGGAGTTGTGGAATTTTTAAAGAAAATAGCTTAGGTGTAGAGGTCAGAGAGAAAAAGGATATAACATAGTAAAAGTCCAAGATTAATAAACACTAGCCCTAAGCCAGAATAGATCCTTTTTAATTGTGGTGCTGGAGAAGAATCTTGAACATACCATAAACTGCCAAGAAAACAAATAGGTCAGTCTTGGAGAAGGTGAAACCAAGTTTTTCCTTCGAGGCGAGGATATTGAAGATCCATCTCACATATTCTGGGCACGTGGCAGACAAATTCAGGGACAAAATAAATGATGTTTATTCCCATTACTGCTGTTCTTCAATATATTTCATAAATGCTTACTTAAATATCAAGATGTTAATTTATTAATTATAATAATAACTAATAATTTCTGCCTGGTTTAGTTCCATGATAATAAAGAATTCTTATAATAATAGAAACATTTGCAATGCACAGACGCTCATGGATTAGCAGCCAGGAGTTGTGCTGCCAACCTGTAAGCACAAGATCCAAATCCGTCTGCTCTGCAGGAAAAGGACGAGCAATGCCCTCTCATAAAATTTACGGTCCCTCAAAACGAGCTAGAGTGTCAGCTACCAGTTGACTCCAACCCAACACTACATTACAATAGCAACAACATATTTTAAATTACTTCATTATGAATATTATGGTGTTCCATGTGAATAGGAATTCTCAAAAATATGTATTAAACATAATTATTTCTAAGTACACACACTATTAATGGACAATGACTACATAAGAATTACCTCAAACCATCTTTTTGAGTAAAAAATTCTCTCACGGATAATTTCAAATTATCAGTAAGACACTAATTCATTGATGAAAGAGAGAGTACTTCATGTTTCTGGTGCTCAAATTATACATTTGGGGAAAAGTAAAGAAAATGTAACGGTACATCCACTTTTAAAATGTAGAATGAATGAATAAAATCTCTCATTATATCAATGAAGGAGCTTTTCTTTTGCTTTTCAAGGAGAAGAGCAAACTGGGAGCGGGGATGGGGTGGGTGGGGAGAAAAGTGCAACAATGAATGAATGGAAATCCAAAATCTCTGTAGATGTTCATTGAAATTAATAAAAAACAAATCTCTCATTAAAATAAAACATTTCTATAAGGTGCTACTTTAAACTATTACTACCCCCTAAAAAATTAAGAGATTGGCTTTTGAATTTTTCTGTACTCTGATAATTATAGAATAGGGTTCAGCTCTTTTGTTCATAGGGTTGCTACGAGCTCTACTCAATTCGACAGCACTTAACAACAATAATCTAGCAAGGCCATTTAAAATTGCAAATGTATCTAATAATGTCCTGAGAAGATTAAGTACTTTCTGGAAAAGTATTAAAAGTAAAAGAATGAGAAATTTTACTTGATATTACTTGTGAGCTGTCTACATGTAGAAAATCTACATGTCTTTAACACTTTAAGTTGTTTAAAGATGCTACTTTACCTCTCTCTTAAATAGACTTTTTCTCATTATGACTTCTGCAACTTTCTTTGTATTTGATAAGCAGAGCATACAAATATATAACTTATGAACCTATCACAAATTCAGAGAATCGGTTAAGATTGAGATGTAGGAAATGACAGCAAGTCAATAACTCCTTTAAATGTGAATTAGAGCAGAGGATGCAAATCATTTGAATTCCAATTACTTTTACACCTTATAGATATGTTTCTACCACACACAAGATGCAGAAAAATATAATATTTTCTTTGAATCTTTCTTTTCATATATCACTATGAAAATACTTAGCCAGGAAAAAAAATTGCAAAATCATCTATAGGTTTTATAATATAAAAACTTTCATTTATCACAGTTTAGAGAGAGTAAGTACAATTAATAAAATGATGGGAAAGTAAAAAGTGTTTTTTCTAAGTATATATAGTGTTGTTGTTGTTATGTACTGTCAAGTTGGAAGCAACCCATAATGACCCACTGGCGAGTTTTTAAAAGATCATTCTTAAAATGTACCAACTTGGGATTTTTGAGATTTTCTTGGAAAATTAGTATTAACTTTGCATGCTTGTGCATGCCTTCTGATTATAAATCCAATATATGCTTATGAAAAATGAAAATAGGGCATAAAAACTTTTAACGTCTTTGTAATAGGTAAATCCTTTCAGTAAAACTGTGATGTATTTTTAAAATGTTTCTTCCACATGTTGTTTTGTTGTCCTTGTTTGCTTTTTCCAATTGTTATAATTTTCAAAATGTTTCTTTTTTTCTCCTCTTTTATACAGTAAGTAAATAAAAGTGGTAGACTAATGATAAGGAGAATATCTGTCATCCCAGAGGCATGAAGTTCTATATCACCATTTGCTCTGTGAGAGAAAGATAATAGTCTCTTCCTCTGCAATTAAACTGCCTCTGAAAACACATTGAGGTGTCAGCTATGAGTGATTCCAACTCAAGGTGCACACTAACAACAGCTGATGATACACTAGTTAGGCTTGCTTATACTGGCAAGAAGTTTAACCATTCTTATTCACTCACTATTTTTTGGAATAAAAGTATTTACTAGATTACTTTCCTAAATATTTACATTCTTGAAAACCCTGAAAAGAAGTTCTACTCTGTCTATAAATAAGGTCAGGACGACTTGGAGTTGATTTTTTAGAGTTCAATAAAATTTTATTTTTCTTTTTCTGTTTGTTTGATTATTTATTTGACACAGAACAACAATAGGAGTTTAAGATAATATATAGAAAAGGAGAAATAAAAACAGCCACACTCTCTTTGCTACTCCTCCACCGAGAGGTGGAACCTTGGGTCCTTTTTCTTAGAAACTAATCAGGCTACAGACCTGATTTTAACCAACTGAATTAAACAGATGTTGTTCCAGCTAATTGTTAATGCTGGCTTTTAGTAGATAAGTATTTTCTCCTTTTGGAGAGTGCTCTCTTGTATCAACCATGGAAAACTCTTTAATATAATATATAACCATGTAAGAAACCTGCTTACTCTTAGAAATCCTAAGAGAAAATGCATACTATTCACATTAAAAGAGAAACAGTTGGAGGGAGCAGGGAATGACAGAGACAGAGAGAATCCCTGGGTAAGGACAAGAAGGTCTGGGACATATGGAATAAGTATTTTTGAAACATCAACTGAGCCTAGTCACACTCTTGTCATGTATTTCGAACTGACTCATAGGGAAACCCACTGGGTTTCCAAGAATGTAAATCTCATGGAAGGAGATTTTCCATCTTCCATCCCAAGAATTGCTGGCAGTTTTGAACCACAAGATTTCCATTGTCTAGTCACTAACATTAATAAATCACATGCAAGCAAGATTCTGCTCAATATTATAAAAAAAATTACTGGAATAGTACATCAAAAGAGAACTGCCAGATATGCAAGCTGGGTACATAGGATATTATTATAGCAAATGTTAGATGGATCTTGGCTGAAAGCAGAGAGTCCCGGAGGAATGCCTATCTGTGTTTCACTGATTATGCAAAGGTGTTTGTGTGGATCACAACAACAAACTATGGCTGACTCTGAGAAGATTAGGAATCGCAGAACCTTTGATTGTGCTTATCTGAAACCTATGCTTGGACCAGGCAGCAGTCATCAGAACAGAGCAAGGAAACACTACATGGTTCAAAATTGTCAAGTATGTACCCTAGGGATATATTCTATCTCCATCACTTTTAAATCTATATCATTCAGAGCAGATCATCCAGGAGGTTGGGCTATATGAACAGGAATGTGGCATCAGGATTGGAGGAAGATTCATTAACAACCTGTGTTATGCAGATGATACAACTCTGCTTGCTGAAACAGAAGAGGACCTGAAGTGCTTGCTGCAGAAGGTCAAGGACTACAGTTCACTGTGGATTGAAGTTTAACCTCAAGAAAACAAATATTCTTACCACTAGGCTAATTAGCAGCCTCATGATGGATGGTGAAGAGATCGAGGTTTTTAACTACTTTAGTTTGCTTGATTCCACAATCAACACTCTTTTTTTTGCATTTTTTATTATTATTA
>NW_006399824.1:9734606-9746199 GCF_000299155.1 Elephantulus edwardii | reverse complement strand
CAACAATGAATGAATGAAAACCCAAAATCTCTGTAAATGTTCGTTAAAACTAATAAAATTTAATTTAAAAAAAAATAAAGAACAGCAATGTCAACCTGGAGGCATTGCAATTGCTTGCTATGGGTCAGAGAGCTGAACAATGATAAGGTGTGATAGAAAGGGTTTTGAGGCTTTTGAGCTATGGTGCTGGAGAAGAGTGTTGAATATACCATGGAGTGCCAAGAGAACAAGCAGGTTTATGCTGGAGAGGGACAAGGATTCTGAGCCTTCATCTGACATACTTTGGGAATGTTGCAAGGAGGGACTGTTTCTTGCAAAAGGACATCATGCGTGGAAGGGAGGAGGGAAAGAGGAAGAGTTGGAGACCATTGATGAGTTGGATTGATACAGTGACTAGAGTAATGGGGTAGATGTGTCAGAGACAGAAGAGTGGCACAGGATAGAAAAGGTTTCACGTCTGTTGTACTTAGGGTTACTGTGATTTGCAAGTGACTCGACAGCATGTAACAACAATAAGAGTCACTAGCATAGATCAGAAAAAAAAATAAAGAACTGTGTCTTTAAAAAAAAAAAACAAAAGAAGAGAGAATGACATTCCATCGCACATACTTTGGGCATGTTGTTAAAATAAGCCAGTCTTTGAAATAGGACATGATGGTTGGAAGGGTGGATGGTCAGCAAAAGAATGGAAGAGCCTCAAAAAGATATAATAAAGTAATGGTTGGAGCAATGGCTTGAACATATCAGAGATGATGAGGACAGCACAGGCTAGGACATGGCTCAAGTCTGCTGTTTATAAAGTCACTTTGAGTTTTGGTTGACCTTATGACACCTAACAATAAGAAGTCACTAGTTGATTTTAATCAAGCTCATAGCTGATGCTTTGTGTAACAGAAGAACACCCCACCTGAGCCATGCCTACACCACTAATACACAGAATCATGAGCAGATGAAATAATTATCTTAAACCAGTACATATTTCATCAATTGTTATATATTAATGAATTTGAAACAAACTTTGTTCTTAGAAGTGGAGTGTTGTCATTAAAAAAACCCAAGTAAACAAAAAAATTCTAAAACATGAATTATTAGATACCAGTCGCAATCAAGACCAAAAGTTTAATGAGGACATTTTTACTGAAGGCTGGAAAAGCAGTTTGAAAATTACTGTTGGAGGTTTAAAAAGAGAGGCTTAGTTTGTATGCAGATAGGTCAAATAGTAAAACTATTACCTGGGGTTGTTGTTATGTGTCATTTAGTTGCTTGTGACTCATAGTGACCCTATGTACAAGAGCCCTAAACGCCATTCTACCTTGTGCCAAATTCACCGTCTGACACACTCATTCCCACCACCCCCATCACAGAATCAATCCATCTCATCGAGGGTCGTCGTCTCCTATGCCACCCCTCCACTCTCCCAAACTTGATGTCCCTCTCCAAGGACCAGTCTCTCCTTGCAACATGCCCAAAGTATGTCAGACGAAGCTTCAGAATTCTTGACTCCCAGGAGCATTCCAGCTTCACCTTCCCCAGGACAAACCTGTTTGTTCTCCTAGCAGTCCACGGTATGTATAGTAAACACTCTTCTCCAGCACCACAGCTCAAAGACATGAATTCTCTTTCTATGATCCCTAGTCATTATCCAACTCTTTTATGCATAGAACATAATTGCAAAGACTATAGCCTGGATCAGGCACACCTTAGTCTCCAGGCTGATGTCATTGCTCTTCAGTACTCTTGAAAGGTCCCTCACAGCTGACTTTCCCAGTGCAATTAATCTATTGATTTCCTGGCTGTTGGTACCAAGAATAGATTGAAAAAGTAAAATAAAATAAAATTGTAAAATGATACAAAAATATTTCTAAGCAGAATACAGAAAGTGTGCTTTTACTCGCCAGTTGTTTTTGTTGTTGTTGTTGTTATGCACCATTGAGTTCCCTGCAACTCGTGATCCCTTTGTATAACAGCTCTGAACCCTTCCCTATCCAGAGCCAGTCTCGCTGATTCTGACACACTTACCCCTATTGCACCAGTTACTGTTTCTGTCCATCTCTTCTGCTGTCCTCCTCTCCTGTGCAGTCCCTCTACCCTTCCTGTTGGGGCACTGACTAACTTGCAAAGCAAGATTAGCACTACATTGTAAAACCAGCAGAACTGGTTCCACCTTGGCTAAAGCATCTGCTTGGCAGCAAACAACTCCTGGAAGCAGAATGCTAATGAATTGGGAGTGACCATAGCAGGAATGTGAAGCTCTTTATCCTCAGAAACTCTTTGTTCCTCAAAGCACACAATGAGGCATTCTGAAGATATCTTTGTTTTGTGTTTAGGTCTGTGAGAGTTAATGTTAAACCTGACAGTTAACAACTGGAGCAGATAAGAGATAATGTGATTACCCCTGCAAGCATGTTTCTAAAACCTATATAAACCTTTTCCAAAATATTAAAGTTTGCTATTCGTCACCAGCGTTTAGCCTTTCTGTCTCTTCATTTAATCCTAGTCCCTTCTCTCAGCGGAACTGTTATCAGGGCTGGACCCTGATACCTTCCAAGCATTGACCAGTCCCTCTTGACAACATGACTGAAGTATGTGAGACAGGTCCTCAATATCCTACCCTTTAAAGAAAAACTTGGTTTCCCCTTCTCCAAGACAGAGCTATTTGTATTCTTGACAGTCCATGGTATGTTCAAGACACTTCCCTGGCACCACAACTCAAAGGCATTAATTCCTCTTCTGTCATACTTTGGCATTGCCCAGTGTCTTATGCACAGCCAGTCACTGTGAAGACCATGGCCTCGACCAGGTGCACTTTATACTCTAGACTAAATGTTGCTTAGTCCTCTGGAGGCATTAGTGATAGTAAAGTTCCCCAGTGCAATTCATCTTTTGATTTTCTGACTGCTGGTACCAAGAGTGTTGATTGTGGAGTTGAGCAAGCTGTAATTGTTAACCACCTCAGTCGACAGCCTCTTAAAAGGAAGCTCTAGTTACCTAGTGGCCAGGAGCTGTGTTGCCAACCCAAAGTCACACAATTCATATCCACCAGCTACTCTGTGGTAGATAGACAATCTCCTCACATGGGATTTACAATCTCTGAAAAACCACTAGAGGGTTAACTATGAGGCAATTTTTACTTGAAGATACAAAATAACAGCAACAACAGCTTTCTGGAAGCTAAATGCTGTTATTGTGTGCCACTGAGTAGGAATTAAGCAATAAGCAAAGAAGCAATCTTTAAGCCATTTTCAGAGACAGTAAATCATAAGGGAAGAGATTTCCTATCTGTCTCCTAAGAAGACACATGCTTTTAACTTTATTGGAGTGATGAAGATAAATAGATAAATTTAAAAATTTAAGCATTTAAGAATTTTTCAATTTATAAACATTATAGAGTTTAAAACGAGAATTGCAAAGCAAAATTATAAATTATAATTTTTGTCTGATTTGTTTAATGTAATTGAAACAAAAACTCTTTTTAGAATTCTAATGGCTATTTTTCCATAAAAGAAAGAAAATGCAATTTTGTGTTAATTTTAATATTCTTGAAATAAATAATATATCACATAGAATGTCAAAGGTCATTAATTGAATATTATTATACTTTAACTGGTTTAGATATTTTTCCACTTATTCCTCTAAAATATAAATAAAGTTACACTTCTATTTCTGGAGAACTTGGACATGATTAGAGGAGTAAAACAAGTGGTGTTTAATTCCATCTTTAACAAACAATATTATTAACAAACTTGGAAGTACAAAACCAAAAGAGAAGAAAAAGTTTAGCATTTCTGAAGATGAAAGGATTGAAGAAAATACTCAAACTTCAAATTGCATTGCAGAAGAATAAAATATTGAATGAGTCAGGAAGCATCAAAAGAAGATGATATTATCATTTACATGATAAATATACTATAAAGAATTAGTCAACATAAACTATTTTAGTGTAAGGTACAAGACAATAAATAAAGAACTTCAAACTACGTGGAAATCAATGGCAAAAATTAAGGCCCCAGTGACTAAAGAAGTACCAATTGAAGAAAGGTTCAAAATCCCTAGCTCTGCGATGCAAATAAAACAACTGTGAGATATCATCCCACCCCAGTAAGAATAGCAAAATTTAACAGAACAGCAAGCAACAAATGCTGGTGAGGTTGTGGAGAAACTGGAACCCTTATTCACTGTTGGTGGGAGTGTAAAATGGTGCAACCGTTGTGGAAAGTGGTATGGCACTTTCCCAAAAAGTTGGAAATAGAGATATCATTTGACCCAGCAATTCCACTACTGGGAGTATACCCTAAAGAGACCATATATGCACACCCATGTACATCGCGGCTTTGTTCACAATAGCTAGGAGTTGGAAATAACCTAAGTGCCCATCAACAGATGAATGGATAGAGAAGCTGTGGTATAGTCACACAATGGAATACTACTATGCATTGAAAAACAAGGAACTCATGCACTATTTTTCAAAACAGGTGATCCTGGAGGACTTTATGCTGAGTGAAATATCTCAGTCACAAAAGCACAAATACTGTATGGTGCCACTGTTATAGAACGAGGCTGACATCAGGGTGGGGGTAAGACTGAGAAAAACTGGATAAATTATGTATACTGCATTGAAGCCGATGAGGGAGAGAACAGTTTAAAAATAACATATTTTAGGACATTATGATTATTTTACGTGTTCAGAATGAGAGCTGCAGAGTGAAGTATACTCAGGGTGAGGGTGGGTGGGTGAGGGGGGAATTGTATACCAATGAAGGAGTTTTTCTTTTGCTTTCAAAGAAGAGCGAACTGGGGGAGGGTGTGGTGTGGGCAGGGAGAAAAGTACAACAATGAATGAATGGAAATCCACAATCTCTGTAAATGTTCTTTGAAATTAATAATTTAAAAAAAGAGAAAAAAAGAAGTACCAATTGAAGTGTTTTAACAAACAGATGCAGCCTTAGACATGATCACGATTCTATGACATGAAATTTCGAAGACAAACACCTTCCAGCCAACTGACTGGAAGAGATCCATAATTGTTCTTATATTTTTTTAAAAGATAACGCAACAAGGAATGAAAATTACTAATATATACAAGCATTTCACACATAAGTAAAATCCTGCTCAATATAATTTAAAAAGATAATTTAAAATCTGTTTTGATGGTATCCTCATATAGAATTAATCTTATTCATGTGTTACAGTATTAGTTTTAGGAAAGGGAGTTCTGGTGGCAGAGAGAGTTGTATAGCTAACTCAAAGGATGAACCTCTTTGGCAGTTCAAATCCTCCAGCAGTTCCTTGGAAGAAAGAGAACCTCCTCTTATGCACTTTAGAGCTTTGGATATCAAAGGGAAGGTCAGCTGTGTGTCAGTTCCAAATTAACAATAAGTAGGTAAGTGAATTTTAGGACTAAGTAAGGAAGGAGATAAATGAAACAGAATATAGAAAAAAGTTTAGATTATGCCTCCACTCACTATGTTTATGAGAAATGTTGCCACATTCAAATCAGCATTGGAAGAAAAGATTAATTGAATGTATCTGTAAGTGAGAAAGTAAAGTTATGCCTCTCTTTTATCTTATCCAAAATAAATTTCATATTGGTTAAAATTATGACATTTGTTTTTTAAAAGTAGCTGAAACTAGTAACTGAAAGTAATTTAAGCTGGTTTCAGAAGAGGCCATGGCATACAAGATAACATTGCTGGATCTTAGATGAAAATAGAGAATACCAGAGAGATGTTTACTCATATTTTATTGACCATGCAAAGGCATTCATATAGATCATAATATAGAGAGTATTGGGAAGAATTTGAATTCCATTACAATTACTTGTGCTTGTACAAAACATGTACATACCATGAAACAGTTATTTCAACATAACAAGGGGATACTGCACAGGTTAAAAACATGAAAAAAAAATGACTATATGAAGCAGAATGTAACATCAACACATTATGCAGATAACAGAAATTTGTTTGTAAAAAATGAAGAATATTTAAAGGACTAACAAAATATCAAAGACAACAGTATTGCATATGGATTAAATCTCAACATCAAAAAGACAAAACCTTGCAACTGGACCAATAGGCAACATCATGATGTAAAAAATATTGAAATTGTCAATGATTTAAAATTATTTGATTCACATTCAACACCCATGGTAGATCTTGTGTTTATTCTTAGGTGCTATAAAGTCAACTACAAGCAATAACAATTCACTGTTTATAAAAATTTGCCCATGATAGCAGCAGTTAAGGAGAAAAAAGAAAGTTGAACTATGACAATTTTCTATCAAGGAATTCTTGAAAGTGCTGAAGAACAAAAATATCACTTCAAAGACTAAGGTTTGCCTGAACCAAGGCATGATATTTTCAATTGATTAGTGCAGCTGACCAAGTTAAAAATGAGTAAGAAATTTCATGCTGTCATGAAGAATCAGCCCTCAAAATGATACCTTTCTGGAAAGGTTGTTGTTAGGTGCCATACAGTCCATTACCACTTACAGTGATGCTATGAAAAACAGATTGGAACTTTAAACCACCCTCGTGAGCCCCAGCATGGTCAAGCATATTTTTAGGGTTACTGTGTCAACGTATCTCCTTGGGTATCTTACCTCTTTTGTTAATCCTGTATCTTTTTCAGCAAAATATCTTTTTTTCCAAGACTGTTCCCTTCTGATTGCATGCCTAACTCATGTGAGGCTATGTTTCACTTTCCTTGTTCAAAGAAACACTGTTTTCACTTCCTTCAAGTGAGAATTGATTCACTTGCTCATTTGACAGACTGTGGTACATCCAATATTCTTTCCCAACACCACAATTCAAAGGCATTCATTTGTCTTCTGTCTTCTTTATTCGTTATCCAGTTATAAGATGCTTACAAGCTTTTGAAAATACTATTGCTTGGAACAGGTACACCTTAGTCTTTAAATTGATTTCCTTATTCTTAAAACTTAGGAGAAATCCTTAACAATGGATTTTTCCCACTGTTGTATTTCTCTTTATTTCTTGACTGCTTTACTATGGACATTGATTGCTGATTTAAGTAAAATGATATCGATGACAATTTCAATTACTTTTTTTTTTTTCATCTCATGGTGCTGCCTATTGGTCCTGTGGTGAGGAATTCCGTTTTCTTGAAATCGAGTTGTAGCCCAAATTAGAGGCTTTGATCCTCTTCAATATTCTCTTTAAGTCTATTTCACTTTATGCAAGGAAAGCTGTGTTGTCTGCATAATACCAGTTGTTGATGAGTCTTTCTCCAATTCTGCATATTATAATCTTCTTCATATATTCTACCTTCTGGAAAGACTGACTCAGCATACAGGTTGAATATGTTTGGTAAAAACTTAGAAACGCCTTTGCTGATTTTGAATCATGTATTATTCCCTTGTTCAAGAACTACTGCATTCTTTTCACCACAGCTAGAATAATTATTGGAAACAAAATTTTTTGCATGATCTATTTTAATTACTACTTTTTATTCAGATCACAATAATAATTTGCCAAGGAGTCTTTTTCTGTTCTTTTAGTCTTTTTGAAATATCCTTTTTTCATAAAACAATTTTGTTTATAATTACTGGCATTTTTTTGGCTGGTGTTGTTATGTGTCATCAAGTTGATGGCGACTTATATTTTATTTGTACTGTATCTCTGAACCCTGTCCTATTCTTAGTCAATTTCACTGTATCTGACACACCTAACCCCCCATTACCACAATTACTGTGTCAAACAATCTCATCCAGAGTCTTCCTCTTATGCATTGACCCTCTACCCTTCCAAGCACGATGTCCTTCTCAAACACTATTCTCTCATAGCAACATGTTCAAAGTATGGGAGATGGATTTTCAAAATCCTTGCTTCCAAGGAGAAACTTGGCTTCATCCTTTCCAGGACAGACCTGTTATGTACTCTTCACAGTCTATGGAATGTTCAATACTCTTCTCCACCAACTCCAAGGAATTGATTATTCTATAGTCTATAGTTAACTACCATGAGACATCTGCTTTTTTACAGGCCATTATTACAGAGATAATTTGTTGGCATAATCATGCCAACCTTTAGCATGTTTCTAATCAGAATAATTCTTTGTGTCTACCAGGTATCTTATATTGCTTCAAATTAACAACTTGAGTGGACTCATTTAATTCTAATGGCTCCCATTTAAAATGTCCAAACAACACTGGCTTTTGGGCATACTTAAATGCCCTCAGTTACACAAATCTGTTAGAGAGAATGTTCCCCAATCGACATAATATCCATTCCAATAATGCATTCAGGTAAAGCAACTGCTTCTGACAATATCTGTTTACAGTTTTGAATTTTCATCCAGACTTTTACCTTATTCTTATCAATTTCTACAATAGCATAACCGCCTAATACAAATTGAGGTCTTTTCAAAATTTTATTAATAGGTTTAGGAATTACAGTACATTGGGATTGTGTGTCTAGAAGTCCCAAGAAGGTTTATTCTCCACCCTCATTCCTTTTAATCCACACAGGCACTTAGGGCCTTGAGTCTCTTGCTAGGAGTTGGACCAGAAGACGATGTTCTCTGGTCAATCTGCATTTTAATCAACTAGCTGAGCTTCTGTTTCAAGTGTAGGACCTTTCTGGGTAAGGCCCTTCACCATTAATTACCTCATTTATTTGAATAAATAGAATGGGTTTATTTAGGCCTCCTTAGTGATGGGGGAATCAAGGGCACTGTCAGTGGTCCACCCAAATTCCTGCATTGCTGCGTTGGGACCTTTGTCTCTATTCCATCAACGTCTACTACCATTTCTGATAAAATTGGCTAGAAGATAAAAAATAAACTTAAGAGTCTAGAACAGCATAATATAATAATCAAGAGGGTTGACTGGCCCAGAGACCATAACTATAATTAATACCTATGCACTCAGTGACAGAACAGAAAGGTACTTAAGCAAATTTTAAGAGGATTGAAGAGAGAAATCAACACTTCTAAAACACTTGAATACACCACTTTTGATTAAGGAAAGAGTCACTAAAAAGAACCTCAACAAAGATGAAAAAAGAACAAAACAATAAAATTGACCGGCTGAGTCTCCTAGACATATGTAGAACACTGCAGCTAACAAGTGCACAGTATGCTTTTTTTTTCCATTTTACTTGGAATATTCTCAAGAATAGACCATACGTTAGGTCACAAAGCAAGCTTGGGATGGAGGGTCGGCAAAAGAGAAAACGACCTTCAACCAGGTGGATTGACATGGTTACTGCCTCAATGGACCCTAGTATATCAGGAAGTGAAGATGGTACAGGATAGGAGAGTCCACGCCTATTTTTCATAGGGCCGCTATGAGTCATACTTGACTCAACGTCACCTATCAACAAGAACAAGTGTTTCCTTGCTCTGTATGCACCACGTCCTGGTCTAGGTGTAGATTTAGCATAAGCACAATTAAATGCTTTAAGCTTCTAATTCTCCTCAATGTTAACCATAATTTGTTATGAAGCACACACATATATATTGATAGGTATATTTGTATGCATACATATATACCGTAAAGCTTTTTCATGAGCAGCATTAAGTGCTTTAAGATTACCATTCTTCTCAATGTTAGCCATAATCGGTATGATCTGTATAGTCAAAAGAATTTATGAAACACAAGTGAATATCTTTCTGATATTCTCTGCTTTTAACCAAGATCCACCTGACATCTGAAATTACATCTCTCATTCCAATTCCGCTCCTCAATCCATTTTGAATTCCTAGTAGTTTCCTGTTAATGTACTGATTCAGTAATTTAAAAATAATACTCAACAAGCTTTTACTTGCAGGTGATATGAATAACACTTTAAAAATATCCACATCCTGATGTATATTTTTTTTAATGGAAACAAATGTGGATCTTTTAGTTTGTTGGCTAGGTAATTGTCTTTCATATTTTTTAGCAGAGACTGTAAGCTAGTCTATGTTTGCATATGTTTCCTGAAACACCTCAATTAGTAAGTGTAGTTTGGACTTCTTGTTCAGTATTATTGGCTCAAGAAGTAGTTGCCCAAACAAAAGAAGGGAACAAACACTACAAGGTTTGAAATCAGGAGGGTGTGAACAGGGTTATATGTTTCGCCATATCGTCTTGGTTTAGGTATAGATTTCATATGATCACAATTAAGTATTCTGGGATTCCCGTTCTTAAAGCTAGTCAGCTTGTTATGATCTACACAGTGAAATGCTTTTACATCATCAATAAAACACAAATAGACATTCTTCTGGTAGTCTCTGCTTCCAGCCAGGATCCATCTGACATTTACAATGATATCTGTGGGGTCATGGCCTCTTCTAAACTCCACTTGAACTTGTTGAAATTTCCAGTTAATATACTGTTCTTGCTGGTTTGGGATGATCTTCAGCAATAGTTTGCATGCATGTGATGTGTATTATATTGTTTGATAATTTCCACATTCCATTAGATCACTTTTCTTGGGAATAGAAACAAATCTAGATCTCTTCCAGTTTGTCAGCCAAGCAGCTGTCCTGAAATTTCTGACCTAGACTGGTGAATCCATACACGGTTACATCAGTTTTTTCAACATGAGAAATACTGAGCGAGTTCTTCTCTTTTTATTATCTGATTCAAATTCTGCACATTTCATTGTAATATTTGCCTTGTCTTCTTGAGCTACACTTTGAAATCTTCTGTTCAGTTATTTCACTTAGGAATATCTTCCCTTTGTTTAGGCTTCTTGATGCTCTAATGTGTTGCTATAGTTTATTCTGACTTCAATTTTGGTTTCTCCTTTTTTCTCTGTGTTTGTACTGGCATTTGCTTTCTTCATGGATAATATCCTTGATGTCATTCCACAGTTTCTATAGTCTTCAATAATTGATGTTCATTGTGTTAAAACTGTCCAAAAAATTATTTTTAATTAAAGTGAGATAGACTCAAGCTTGTATTTTGGTTATTGTGGTTTCCAAAATTCACTTTGAGCTAGTAAATGAGTAATTGATGGTCTGTTACACAATCAGTGGCTTGCCTTCTTTTGACTACTGATATAAAAGCATCTCCAATGATTCTTTCCACTGATCCACTTATCCTATTCCTCTGCAGTCCATCAAGTGAGGTCCCAGAATGCTCCTTGGAGACAAAGATAGCCAAGTTTTGCCTTTCAAGTTTTGAGCATGTTGCTAAGAGAAGATATTCTTTGCAGGAAAACATCATGCTTGGAAAAGTGGAGAGTCAATGAAGGAGAGTAAGATCCTCTATGAGATAGACACAATGACTGTAGCAATGGACTCAAATGTATCATAGTTGATGAGGATGGCATTGGATAGAACAGGGTCTAGGTCTGTTGTTCATAGGTTCACTATGAGTTGTACTCAAATTGATGGCATGTAACAACAACGTAAATCTTAGTCAACTTGACAACATTTAACACTATACCTAAAACATTCTCTCATGTTGTTGTTGTTGTTATGTGCCATCAAGTCGCCTGTGACTCATAGTGACCCTATGTACAACAGCCCTAAACTCCGCTCTGTCCTGTGCCAATCACACTGTCTCCGACACTCCCATCCCAATTATCCCAGTCACTGAATCAATCCACCTCATAGAGGGCCTTCCTCTCCTGTGCCGTCC
>NW_006399824.1:9721510-9732881 GCF_000299155.1 Elephantulus edwardii | reverse complement strand
TGATATCCTCCCATAACTCATCTGGCCTTCGTTCATTAGTGTTCAAAGCCTCAAATCTGTTCCTGAGATGGTTCTGAAATTCAGGTGGGATAGACCTGTGTGTACCGTCAAATCAGATCTGACTGGTACAGGAAGAGGACATTGCTCCTCCTTCTCCAGCAGAGCATCTGGTGGATTCGAACCATGCACCTCTGGGATTGCAGTGCAGCTTTTTGTCGCTAGGCCACCAGAGCTCCCTTTTGACGGTTTCTCTCATGTTGTTCAGTTTTAGTAATTTTATGGGGTTTTTTTTCTGTCCTGTGTCTTGTTTTGTTTAAAAGATGTGTATATGACATTACACACACAGTATCATTACTTACTTAGTAAAAGTTTGAGGGACAAGGAAGTATAATGATCATTCAGAATGTTGATAGACTGATATTTTGAGAATAATAAAGTTATATTATCTAAACAAATTTAGCTAAGAAATAACAAGGCTAAGTACTGTCTCTAAAAAATCAGAATAAGAAATGTGAGCAAGTGTTACCATCTGGACATCTGTGTTTACAGTTTCCTTTTCCATATATACAGAGAGAGTGAGAATAAATAGGTAACAGCAACAACCAACATATGGTGGGAATTGGAGGGATAAATCAGCACAGTTTGAGAAAAGGTGATTGTTAACAGGTTTTTTGGGGTTTTTTTTGATCATACAGAATTGATGCAAAATAATATCTAGGGTAAGAATATTTTCAAAATTTTTTTATAACACTGCTATCTGTTTTGAAGAGAACATATCCATAATTAAAATTCAAGTATGCTATACTACATATGTAAGCGTAAAATGCTCATATGGTAATGCATTATATTTTGACATATTTAAATGGAGATACTGAGAATGTCAAGATAAAGTAAAAAGAAAAAAGAGAGAAAGAAATGGAAATATCCTTATATTTGCACCAAGATAATTGGACCTGATATCTTTAAATATCTAAACTAGGAAACAATTCAAATGACATATAAAATATTCTATAACACTAGTAACTCGAAATGTGACACAGGGAATCTAGAAAACTCAAATTTAAAAAGGCAGACATGCCAATAATTTTAAAAGAATGAAATAATCTGTAAGAATGATTATTTTATCATTATTTAAAATAGTATATAATAATAATAAACTCCATTTCTCACACTTGTTTTCATTATTTAAAATATGCATGTCACTATAACTTTTACCTTCTATTAGCTTTCTCTGATGACCAGAGCCAAAGCCAGAAAGATGATATACATTTTTTAATTGTGAATTCAACCATGGTGCTACAGCTTCTTTTTAGACAGGTCCTTTGCAGTTTCTTGATTGTTTTCACTTTCACTATCCATGGTATTTTTTTTGTTTGATTAAACACTTTCCTCTTTACATATGTAGTCACAATTCCATAAACTGCTACCTCTCCATAGAGTTTTATTTTATATATATACAATAATTAAGCCATTTTTATTTTCTTAATGAAAATTTTAGCTTTGAATTTTTTAATCAAGTATCTTGGTTGGTGTTAAAAATATGCACTTTCAGTATGCTCTCATAATATGGATACTTTCTGTTCTACCTTACATTTTTAAACTAGTTGTCTCAAATATATATTTTTGTGTATGTTGAGCAAAAATGGTACATACGAACAACTACTTTTCAAATTATATTTTCTATTTTTACTTCTGCACATGAAAAGCAAAAGTAAACTCCATATTTGTGAATTCTTTTTCATTTTTGTTAGTTGTCTTTGGTATTTTTAACTCTATATTTTGTGTAACAAGTTTGGATATGTGTAGTGTTTGTGTGCGTGTGTATGTGTTGATATTTACCTACCTGTGTGTTTTCAGAATTTCTTAGATCTCTACTTGTTGCTCTTTATTAGTTTTGTAAAAACTTGCATCATTATTTTTTTTTTCAACTCTTAGTTCATTCTGTATTTTCCATTTTAAATATGTTGATATTGAATGATTTAAGTGTTATCTTACATTTCTTGGATGCTATATTGTTTTTGTGTGAGTATGCATACTTATTGTGCATATGTATTTGTGTGTATGTTCTTGTTGTTATGTACCATTGAGCTGCCTATGACTAATAGTGATGCTATGTGCAATAGCTCTGTAGTCTGGCCTATCCTGAGCTAGTCTCACTGACTTCAACACACCTATCCCCATTACACCAATTATCGTGTTAATCTATCTCATCCAGGGTCTTCCACTCCAGAGCTGTCCCTCTACATTTCAAGCATGATGCCCTTCTGGTCCCTCCTGGCCACGTAAAAAAAGTATGTGAGACAGAGCTTCAAAATCCTTGCCTCAAAGGAGAAATTTGGTTTCACCCTCTCTAAGACAAATCTGTTCTCTTCGGTAGTCCATGGTACACTCAACACTCTTCTCCAGCATCATAACTCTAACGCATCAATTCTTGTTCAGTCATCTTTAGTCATTGTTCAACTCTCTGATTCATAACAAGTAATTGCAAAGACCATAACCTGGACCAGGTGTACCTTAGTCACCAGACTAATATCATTGCTCCTCAGTGCTCTCGAGAAGCCCCGACAGCAGATTTTCCCAGTGCAATTAATCTTTTATTGTTTTACTGCTGTTGCCAAGATATAGATAGATGATAGATAGATAATTTAAATTTACATATTAAATTTACCTAAACATATATTTACATATATATGTAAATTCATATTCACATATAAGTTATTATTTTCAGGTAATTTTTTTTCTTCTAATAGCCAAGTAGTGGATATTTTAATTTTTTAAAACTATGAAATCTCTGTCACAACTACTGAACACTATTTTGTAGCACAAAAGAAATTGGAGTAGTCTTCAAACAAAACTCTATTTACAACATAAATAAATCAGTGATTTGGAATAAACAGAATTATTATATGCTGTTTGTGAGAGAAAAATTACAGAGCCACTTTCGACAATGCTTTCTAACAATGATACAGAAATGTCATGCCTACCTACATCTCCAAGGAAAAATTATTTTCATATAAAAACTTGTATGTAAAAGTATGTAGTTGTTGTTGTGTACTATCAAGTTGGAGAAAACTAATAAAAGTCTCTCTGGAAAGCTTTCAAAGACACTTAATCCCACAGGATGGGAGTGAACATCTTTCTTTCATGGAACAGCTAGTGGACTTGAACCCCGTGTCTTCAGGATCACACAAGTTTCTTGCCACTAATCCACCAGAGCTCCCTTTATAACTAACATCAAGACACGCAATCCAACCCCTCTTATCAATATTTATGTATAAAGCAGAAAAAATAAATTCTATTTTTGTAATGCTCAGCGTTTCTTAAGCTCAAGGAACTGAAGAACAGATTCAAACTTGGAGTTGCTGTAATCAAGGATGCTTTGGGCAGAATATTAAATGATCCAGGAAGTATTAAAAGAAGATGGAAGGAATATACTGAGTCATTATATAGAAAGGAACTGGCAGATAAAGAGAAATTTAGAGAAATAACATATGAGCAAGAGCCTATGGTGATGAAGGAAGAAGTTCAAGCTGCTTTGAAGGAAATAGCAAAAAATAAGACCCCAGGAATAGATGGTATACCAATTGAAGTATTTCAGATAACAGATGTTGCCCTGGATGTGCTCACCAAGTTGTGCCAAGAAATCTGGAGAACAACCACTTGGCCAAAACTGACTGGAAGAGATCTATATTTGTTCCCAATGCAAAGAAAGGTGACCCAACTGAGTGT
Organism: Elephantulus edwardii; assembly: GCF_000299155.1. Taxonomy (NCBI): domain Eukaryota; kingdom Metazoa; phylum Chordata; class Mammalia; order Macroscelidea; family Macroscelididae; genus Elephantulus; species Elephantulus edwardii. Next base: position 9,729,152 of record NW_006399824.1, on the reverse strand, counting down.
GGAAACTACAGAACAGTGTCATTGATTTCACATGCAAGCAAGATTCTGCTGAAGATCATCCAAAAACGATTAGAACAGCACATCAGCAGAGAACTTCTGGAAGTCCAGGCTGGGTTTAGAAGGGGTCGTGGTACTAGGGATATTGTTGCTGATGTTAGATGGATCTTGGCTGAAAGCAGAGAATACCAGAAGAATGTCTATCTGTGTTTCATTGATTATGCAAAGGCATTTGACTGTGTGGATCATAACAAACTGTGGCTGACTCTGAGAAGAATGGGAATCCCAGGACATTTAATTGTGCTAATACTAAACCTATGCTGGGACCAAGAGGCAGTAGTCAGAACAGAGCAGGGTAACACTGCATGGTTCAAAATTGGGAAGGGTGTACGCCAGGGATGCATCCTGTCTCCATACCTTTTCAACATGTATACAGAGCAGATTATCCGAGAGGCTGGGCTCTATGAGGAGAATTGTGGCATCAGGATTGGTGGAAGATCTATTAACAATCTCCATTATGCAGATGACACAACCCTGCTTGCTGAAACTGAGGAGGACCTGATGCACTTGCTGCGAAGGGTCAAGGACTGCAGCCTTCAGTATGGACTGAGGCTCAATGTCAAGAAGACAAAGCTTCTCGCCCCTGGACCAATTGGCAGCGTCAGGATGGATGACGAAGAGATTGAGATTGTTCACAGCTTCAGTTTGCTCGGCTCCACAGTCAACACACTTGGCACCAGCAGTCATGAAATCAAAAAGCGTATCGCGATGGGAAAGTCTGCTGTTAGGGACCTCTCTAAAGTACTCAGGAGCAACAGTGTCTCTCTGGAGACTAAGGTGTGCCTGATACAGGCCATGGTATTTGCAATCGCTTGTTATGCATCAGAGAGTTGGACAATGACTAGGGAGGACAGAAGGAGAGTGGATGCTTTTGAGCTGTGGTGCTGGAGAAGGGTACTGCATGTACCCTGCACTGCCAGGAAAACAAACGGATTTGTCTTGGAGAGGATTAAATCAAGCTACTCCTTGGAGGCAAGGATTCTGGGGCTTCGTCTGACATACTTTGGACATGTTGCCAGGAGGGACGTGTCCTTGGAGAGGGACATCATGCTTGGGAGGGTTGAGGGACAACGCAGGAGGGGAAGACCCTCTATGAGGTGGATTGATTCGGTGAATGGGGTAATAGGGATGGGTGTGTCAGAGGCGGTGCGGTTGGCGCAGGATCGAGCAGGGTTTAGGACTGTTGTGCATAGGGTCGCTATGAGTCGGAAATGACTGGACGGCACATAACAACAACAATGCAATAAACCATAGGAATTAGAATAAACCTTTGATATACTTAACAACGTGAAAAACCCAGTCACCGAAATATGACACTGCCTCTAAAAAGATTAAATTATAGAAACAGAAACCAAATAACGATTATCAGAATAAAGAAAGGAGAACACATTTTCCATAAGTGAACTGTATGAGGGAATTTTTGCATTGATTAAACTTTTCTGTATTAAGATTATCGTGGTGTGAGATCAGTCGTTATGAACTTCGAAAAATGACATACTGTATTGCGTGAAATTTTCACTATGTAAATCGACATATAACAAGAATGTAAGAGGTATGAAAAGTGTTCTAAATTTACATATGATTTGAAAACCACCATAGAGGTATTCAAATAGTCAGTTATGAGTTGATTCCAATTTGACCACATACTACAAATCATGTGGGAGGAGATTTTCCCATTCTGCTGCTTTAGAACAGCTGGTAGGTGGCAGCTGTCTGCGTTTGAGACGGCAGCACTACTTCACCTAGTAGGCTACCAGAGCTCATCATTAGATAACTTAAACAGGACACTAGCTGTAACGGACAAGTTTTAGGGTCCATCACTCTTCTAAGAAAATCTTTCAAGGACTAAATGTGGTTCTTAAAATCAAGACTAAATACCTTCACAAAAGAGAAAATGCTAAAAATACTATTACGTGTATAAAATGATCAATTTTTACTTCTTTTATTTTGATTCCTTCTTTAATCTTCCATTATCAATATTTTATAAGACACTATAAGTGAAAATGCAACTAATTAGTTCTCATCTTGAGGCATTTGAATCTCTATATGAAGCACATTAGCTATTAAAATGCATGGGGCACCAAAAGGCTAGTTAAATACTCTAGCTAAGTGTCCTAGTTAAAGTCAGTATTGCTGAACACTAAAAAGTAACACTTCATAAACAGGGAAGGGAGAAATATAATTTAATTAGAGGAGTTGAAACGACCACAGTATGTAAACAGAGAGAGTGATTTTTTTTTCCTTTTCTAAAGCTGGTCTAATTATGGTAAAACCATTATATCAAAGCATATTTTTCAGATCCACTTGGTGGGTTTTTTTCATGTTATCTAACTATAAATCATACTAGGCTACCTAAAGGCTGTCCATAATATCACTTTCAAAGAACGTCAAGTGAATTGTGCTATGCTGAGTTTTAGCTAAATGCAAGTCTGCAAAACTTATGATTAAAAAGTACTTTGCATCATCAAATTCTCTTATCATGCATTTTAAATAAGATTCATATTCATTTTTATCTTTGGACCTACATTATTGAATAGTAAGAGAAGGTTGTTAGTTACTATGGAGTTGGCTGTGGCTTTGATGCTCTTATGGATAACAGAACTGAATGTTCCTGGTTCCTGAGTCTTTTCTAGGATCATTGAGCCACCTGAGTGCTGGTATCATTAATTACTCTAAAACAATTACTTTAAAACAAGCAACTTTTATTGTTGCTTGTTGTTAGGTGCTACTAAGTACGACCCATACCTACTCTATGAACAATAGATCTCAACCCTGTCTTATGCCACCCTCATGCTTCCTGACACACTAGAGCCCATTGTGGCTGTCACTGCCAATTCACCTGGTTGAGGATATTCCTCTCTTTATCAATACCTTGCCTTTCTTTTTTTGTGGTTGTTGTTATTGTTTTAATTACTATTTTAACAAAAATTTATAGAAGAGTTGGATTTTCATTCATTCATTGTTGCACATTTTCCTCCCTGTCCCCTCAGTTCACTTTAAACAAACAAACAAAAATTATCCATTGTTGAATGAGTTCCTCCCTTCCTCCCCCACCCTTTCCCCAGTTCACTTTGCTAGTCACCTTTTATTCTGGACTGCTGTCATACAAATAATGCCTAATCATATAATCATATATTCCTTTTAAACAGTTCTTTCTTTCTTATGTTCCAATGTAATGTTCATTATGTATCCTCTCTTTCTTAGTTTCCTCCATACCCCAATGTCAGTCCTGTTTTATAACAATGGTGTTATACAATATTTATCCTTTTGTGACTGAGATATTTCACTCAGTATAATGTCCCTTTCCAAGGAATACCCTCTCCTAGCAACATGCCCAAAGTATGTGAGACAAAGTTTTATCATCATGTCTCCAAAAAAGCACTCTGGGTATACTTACTCCAAGACACAATTGTTTGATATTTTGAAAGTCATAGGATATTCTCCAACACTTCTTCTGTCATCCTTATTAATTGTCCAGTTCTCAGATGCATAGCAAGTGATCAGAAAGACCATGACCTGAATCAGACACACTTTATTTCTCAAACTGACATCATTGTTCCTCAATAATTTGAAGAGGTCCATGACTGCAGACCTTCTCAGTGCAGTATGTCTCGTCTTCTGATTTTTTGACTGCTGGTATCAAGGGTATTTATTGTGAATCCAAGTAAGATTAAATTGTTGACAGTTTTAATCTTCATTTATCGTGTTACTATTGCCTCCGGAAACTCGATGAAACTTGATGAATGTCAATAGTTTCAGAGGGGCTTCACGCCTTTCGTTCATGGGGTCACTATGAGTCATGCTAGACTTGAAGGCTATCAACAACAACACAACAACATCATGTTGCTGCCTATCAGTTCAGTGGTAAGAATTTTTGTTTTCTTGTCATTGAGATGTAACCCATATTGAAGGCTATATTCTTTGATCTTCTGTAACAAGTGCTTCGAATCCTCCTCACTTTCAGAAATCAAATCAGAAAAACCTATTTTTTGGATCCAAACTAGTTAAATTAAGAGGCTTATAGCCCCCAACCTACTGTTAAGCAAATAAAAGAGGCCTACTTTCAGGATTTCAACTTCTTTAAATAAGAGGTTCCAGTGCCAAACTGAGTAATAAAATGAAAAGGCATAGATTTTACAATAATTATTAATAATCAAATATTTATTCAAAATTTCTATTTAGCCATCTCTTTACTTATCTAATTTCAGCAAACAAGGTAACAGATAATTAACATTCAAGAAATTCGAAAGCTGACTAATTTTTGTTCACTCAATTTGGAGACCAGACCATAGTTCACCCATAAAATGAATCTTTGACTTTAGAATAGTTTTAAAGATAATTGTTAAGGCTTACAAGAAAGAGAGACAAAATTAACAGGCGCTTCTATCTTACCTAGACTCTAGTCCACAGCAATAATGAAAAAAAGGTTAGATGTCTAGATCATATGCTAATTGAGCCACTCTCCTCCATGTCTTTCTGAAATGATCTAAATGTTACAGAGTTTTGAATGTAAGATTTATGACTTTCATGTACATTAAATAACTTCAGGTCTTACTGTACAAATCTAAAAAACTACAAAATTCAAGTGCCAATTTCAGTTTGCTCTCCATTTTTCTTATTGCATACAGTATCCTTTTTAAAAGCAGCTTAAGCATACAGTAGAACTTAATTGTTTATAAATGCAATGACATCATTCTAGTCTTTGAGATAGATAATACAATCAGAATTAAGATGTCATAGTTAATAACTAACTTGCTTAGAATTTAGATCCATTTTGTCATTACCTGACCTGAGTTATATGTTTATGATGCTGAATGGAGAAGTTGTTATAAAGCAGTAAAAATAACATCTGGAGGCAAAATAATGGTATAACTTAGAGAATTGAAAGTGAATGAGATAATTATCTGTATTAGCTATGTGTCCCCAAAAAAGCTTTCATTTCTATAATCCATAGTTTGTCCTCCGTACAGGTGTACCTTGGAGACTGATATTTCAGTTCCAGAGAATAAAAGAGAGAGAATATGGCATTAAAATTTATTAAAAGAATTATTTTTTCATATTCAATTTTTATTGGCTTACATATAATAATTCACATTCAGTGTATTCCATGTATATGCATTGAGGGGTTTTCTTTGTTTTACATTTTGGTTTATGTACAAAATTTGAATATAATGTGTATCATTTATGTACATTGTGTTTCACATTCTTTCATTCGCACTGCATTTCAAAAGATCGTCCATATATATATATTGTGTTTTATAAAATTAATCATCACTTATCCACACCTACTATTTACTTGTCTTTTCAGGTCCCCACTGGATTTAAATCTCATATGGCCAAGCTATTCTGCTGCTAAGAATATAACCCATGGAAAATAGAACCGAGACACAAATGGAAATTTGTATATCTATGTTCATAGCAGGATTGTTCATAATAACAAGAAAATAGAAACAACCTAAATATCCACCCCAACAAATGAATGGATTGAGAAATTATGGTATAAGAATTCTTTTGGTTTTCGGTGATGTAAGGAATTGCGCTGCTAACCCAAAGGTGCTGCCTCTCTGGTGGTTCAAGTCTATCAGCTGCTCTTGGGAAGAAAAACAGGCAATCTCCTTCCATGTGATTGCTAGATTTTGAAAATCCCTTTGAAAGCTATGAGTCTGAGTTTTTTAAGCTGCTGTGCATATACGATATGCTTATACTCTGATTATGTTGGTTAATTTTAAAACAATTTTCCATACAATATTAAACAAGGGTTTGCTTTTATAAAATGAATAAAAGTCAAGGTTATTAAAACATTTCCTGGAATTATGAGTCAAAAAGTCATTGTGGCTCTTGTGATTTTCAACATCCATTAGTTGTTACAAAAGAAAAAAATTATTACTTATTTAGTTTTATACTATATTTTAAAACTTATCAGTAAATTTCATAAAAGAACTGTTTTGTTCTACTGTGTAATTTAAAATATTATCGTTGCATAATTCCATCCTGCATTCATAGGATGGAACTAGGCAACACTCAGGAATAATAACTTCAAAAAATACTATGCAACATGGGAAAGACTAAAGAGCATTATGCTGAGTTAACAAACTCAGGTTCATAAAGACGAATGTTGCATAAGATAATTTTAAAAACTACAAGATATATATCAATATCCAAAGAGGGAAGAGGAGGTGAGGAGGGAGGCAAATCACAGAGTTTGGTGGGTGAAGGGATTAGGAATGATCCAGTGGTGATCTGAAAAGAAAGGTTAATAATCAGTATTGCTCGATGGTGATTAATTTTATAAGACACAATGTATGGGAATGATGATATAAAACGCAATGAAAATGACACAAACAAACAAAAACATCATAAAATAAATCCATACTACTATGTCTTGCAGCTATGAAAACATAGGGAGAAATATTGCAAACCTAAAGGCAAAACTTCTCTAGCTATTGGGATCTACCAGCAACTCTGAACTCCATTTCTCATCTTAGAAATATTAGGGAGGGTCAGCTCTAAGTCAGCTCCAACTCCACCACAAAGAGAGAGAAACTGTTACTTTGAGTAGAAAAGAACTGAAATAGCAAGTAAACACATACATTGACTTTCCAGAGGTTTCCAAGGCTGTGAATTGCACATGAAGAATTTTTCTCCTGTGGAGTGGATGGTGGATTCAATTTATCAGAGAGGTACTATAAAGACATTGAACTTTTCCAACAATTTCTATAAAGAGAGGTAATAACACAGTTTCTTCCATACTATGCCACCACAGCTCCCATACAAGGTAAAGGTCTTTAAAAAAGAAATCCGTGCAGTATTGTTTTTTTTTAGAATTATAATTAAGCATGCAAAGGAAAAAATAGCCTCACACACCCTGCTAATAATGCTAACTTTGTTTTCTTAGCACATTTATAGCTCACAGCTTTATTAGAATTTACAGAGGACAATTAATGTATATTCTACAGTTGTCTCTCTATAAGACATTTATAGATTTTTTAAAAAAAATATTTTTAGGCTGAAAACTCATGATAAACTTTGCAACCTCAATTTCTGTTGATTAATGTTTCCTAATAATTAATCACATTCATTTGATTTATTTCATTTTAAGGTGGAAGATATTTATGTTATTTGCCATACTATCCTCAATATTTTCTGCCAAAAAAAGGTAATAGAAAAGAATATGAAAATTACCAAAGAATATCATTAATACCATTTGGAATTGATGTCTTGTTAATGATGTTGAAAAATGGTTAACATAGTACATTGACAGGACTGCCAAGAATTCAACCTGTATACAGATTAAACTGTAGCATGAGGGATGTCATTGCTAATATCAGATAGATCACAGATGAAAGCAGAAATTTGTTTGTTGTTATGTGCCGTCAAGTCGTTTGTGACTCATAGCGACCCTATGCACAACAGCCCTAAACCCAGCTCTATCCTGCCCCAACCACACTGCCTCTGACACACCTATCCCAATTACCCCAGTCACTGAATCAATCCACCTCATAGAGGGTCTTCCCCTCCTGCGTTGTCCCTCCACCCTCCCAAGCATGATGTTCCTCTCCAAGGACCCGTCCCTCCTGGCAGCATG
>NW_006399824.1:9709789-9719214 GCF_000299155.1 Elephantulus edwardii | reverse complement strand
TGTAAAAGTTGGTAGAAATCATCTATTTCTTCTTCTTTGGCTCTGGTTGTTGGTGCATATATCTGAATGATAGTGGTATTCACTGGACTTCCTTGTAAGTGAATGGATATAATCCTGTCACTCATAATGTTGTACTTCAAGATGGATCTAGAAATTACTTTTTTTACTATGAAGGCAACCCCATTTTCCCTTGTCTTTTCATACCAGGAAAAAAAATGTTACTTATATTTATTAATGAAGCTAAAATAAAGTGAGTTGACTGTATGGGAAGAAATGGAATCCCAGAACACTTAATTGTGCTTTTACAAAACCTGTATACAGACCATTGTAATACTTTGCTTTGTCCTTTCAAGCTGCCCCTTGAGATCATCTGTTTAGTTCTTTCACGTTGATATATTTTCCTTTAGATTTCACTTCTCAATATTCCTGTGCAATCAAGTCTCTTCTGACATCCATTTTAATTTTTTTCTCTCTTTTTTTGTAATGACCTTTTGCTTTCTTCGTGGATGATATCATTCATATTATCCCACAACTCATTTTGTCTTCTATCACTGGTGTTCAATGCCTCAAACCAATTATTAAGATGATAATGAAATTCAGATGGAAATTGACTCAAGATTGTACCTCGGTTCCTGCACATTTATTTTTATTTTCTTCAGTTACAATTTAAACTTGCCTATGAGTAATTGATAGTCTGAATCACAGTCTGCCTCTGTCCTAGTTTTAACTGATGATATTGAGCTTTTCCAACAATTTCTTCCACAAACATAGGCAATCTGACTAATATGCAGCCCATCAGGTGAAATGCATGTGTAAAATCATTTTTTGTGTCTTTTAGAAAAAGTATTTGCAATGAATACATCATTATAAACACAAAATTCAGTCATTCTATTCCCAGCTTCATTTCTACCTTCAAGACCATATTTGCCAACTACTATTCTTTCTTCACTGTTTCCTACTTTTGCATTTCAGTCACCAATTATCATTAACGCATCTTGATTGTTTGTTGGGTCAATTTCAGACAACAAAATTTGATAAAAATTTTCAATGTCTTCCTCTTTGACACTAGATGTAGGAGCATATACTTGAATAACAGTCATGTTAATAAGTCTTCCTTATATTATAGATATTATCCTATCACTCACAACAATATATTTCAGGAAAGAACTTGATAATGACTTTTTTTACTGTGAATGTAATACCGTTCTTCTTTTGTTTTTCATTCCCTGTAGAGTATACATACTATTAACTGATTCAAAGTGGCTGTGGCTAATCTCATCAATGTCTAAAATGTTGATATCCATGTGTTCCATTTCATTTTTAACAATGTTCCATCTTCCACCATTCAAGCTACCTACTTTCCATGTACCAATTCCTGAAAGATGTTTGTTATTGATTTTCATCATTTCAACTGATTTCCAATCTGGGATCTACCACTACACTACCATAAATATCCTCTTTGTTTAATGTTCATAGAGTGTACAAAAGCCTTTTATTTAAGAAGTAGATTACCCATCCTGCCATCTAGTGGCAGGTTGGGAGGATAAAACAAAGTATTATCATGAAATGTACAGAGATCTGGAAATCGGAGAATTAAAAGGGAAGAATTCACTTACATTTCTCAAACTGAAAGAACTTAAAAATAAATTTAAGCCTCATGTCACAAAATTGAAAGATGCTATGAACACTATATTGAATGACCCAGAAAACACTACAAAAAGATGGTGGGAATACACAGAGTGACTGTATCAGAAAGAATTGACTGACACTGAAAATTTTCAGGAAGTACCATATGAACAGGAGCCAATGGCAATGAAAGAGGATGTGGAAGCTGCATTGAAGGCATTGCCAAAAAAAAAAAAATAAGAATTTGATGGAATATTACTGGATTTGTTTCAATTAACAAATGCAGCCTTTGATGCACTCACCAGTCTATGCTACAAAATTTGGAGGACGGGTGTCTGGCAAACCAATTGGAAGAGGTCCATATTTGTTCCCATTCCCAAGAAAGTTAAGCCAACTCAATGGGGACATTATCGAACAATATCATTAATATCACATGTAAGCAAACTACTGAAGATCATTAAAAAATTACTGAAACAGTGTATAGATAGGGAATTGTCAGAAGTTCAAGCGGGATTTAGAAGAGGCTGTGGCACCAGGGATATCATTACTGATGTCAGATGCATTCTGGATGAAAGTAAGGGATACCAGGAAAAATGTCTACTTGTGTTAATTGACTATGCAAAGATGTTTAACTGTGTGGGTCATGACAAGTTGTGGCTGAGGGTGAGAAAAATGGAAATCCCAGAGCACTTGATTGTTCTCCTAAGGAACCAGTATCTGGATCAGAAGGTTGTTGTGTAATTGGAGACAGGGAGCACTGTGTGGTTTGGAATTGGGAAGGGAGTGTGTTAATTCTATACCTATCAAATCTATATGCTGAGCAAATTATCCAAGAAGTTGGACTCAGTGAAGAGGAATGTGACATCAAGATTGGAGGGAGACTCATCAATAACCTGCATTATGCAGATGACATAAACTTACTTGCTCAAAGTGAGAACTTGAAACATTTGCAAAAGATCAAGGAATGCAGCTGTCAGTACAGATTATGTCTAAATATCAAGAAGACAAATTTTACCACTTGATGGACCAATAGGCAGTGTCATGATGGATGCAGAGGAGATTGAAACTGTTAATAGCTTCAGCTTCCTTGGATTCACAATTAACATCCTTGGTACTAGCAGTCAGGAAATAAGGAGATGTATTGTACTGGGAAAATGTGCAGTGATGGACCTGTTTGAATTATTGAGGAGTAGTGACGCCAGTTTAAGGACAAAGGTAGATCTATTCAGGCCATAGTCTTCCCAATTTTTAGCTATGTATCTGAAACCTGGACAATAAATAAGGATGACAGATAAAGAATTGATGTCTTTGAACTCTGGTGTTGGAGAAGAGTATTGACCATCCCATGGATGACCAAGAACGAACAGATATGTCTTGGAGAAGGTGCAGCCAAAGCGCTCTTTGGAGGCAAGAATGATGAGGCTTTGCCTCACATACTTTGGACATATTGCTAGGTGGTGCTTTTCCTTGGAGAAGGACATAATGTTAAGGAGGGTAGAGGAGTCAGTGAAGGAGAGGAAGACCCTCAACCAGGTGGATTGACATGGTGATTGTTGCAGTGGGTTCTTATGTGTCAGGAAGTATGGGGATGATGCAGAAAGGACAGGACTAGGTTTAGATCTTTTGTTCATAGGCTGTTATGACTTGTACTTGACTCAACAGCACCTAGCAACAACAACAACATACACAGACAAAGAAGCTATTGTTAATAAGAATAGGGGAACATGCATGGTCTGACCTCAAGTAAAGGTGTACCTCAGTGTTGTATCTTTCTCCATATATATTCATTCTGAGCCATTCATTTGATTATAATTAGAGAAAGATTCAGCAACAAACTATACAGAGGTCCTTATGAGATATCATGTCACCCAGTAAGAATAGCAAAGCTCAACAGAGCTGCAAACAATAAATGCTGGCGAGATTGGAGAGAAACTAGAACCCTTATTCACTGTTGGTGGGAGTGTAAAAAAGGTGCAACCACTATGGAAGTGGAAGACAGTATGGCGCTTTTTCAAAAAGTTAGAAATAAAAATACCATTTGACCCAGCAATTCCACTACTGGGAATATACCCTAAAGAAATGAGAACTGGAACCCAACCAGATATATGCACAACTATTATCATTGCTGTGTTGTACACAATAGCAAAGATATGGAAACAACCCAAGTGCTCATCAACAAACAATTGGGTGGAAAAGCTGTGGTATATCCACACAATGGAACACTATGCAGCACTGAAAACCAAGGAACTCATTAAATATTATACCAAATGGGTGACCCTGGAGGATATTATGCTGAGTGAAGCATATAAGTCACAAAAAGGATAAATACTGCATAATGCCACTATTATAAAGCTGGACTGAAATCAGGGTTGGGGAAAAACTAAGAAAGAGGGATAAATAATGTATACAGCACTAAAACAAATAAGGCAAAGAACTACTTAAAAAGAATATATGATTAGCTATTATTTGCATGAAAACAGTCCAGAATAAGAGCTGCATAGCAAAGTAGACTTGGGGATAGGGTGGGAAGGGGGGAGATTTTACAACATTGAAAGATTTTTTCCCCCAAAGAGAAAAAGGGGGCAGGGAGGAATATATGCAACAATAAATGAATGGAAATCTAAGTTCTCTATAACTTTCATTAAAATCTCAATTAAAAGAAAGAAGTGAAGAGGACTTGAACATTTGAAATGGAAGCTTAAAGGCTACAAACTTCAATATAAATTACATCTCAACATTAAGAAAACAGAAATTTGGGTCAATAGGCAACATCATGATAGATGTCGGAAAGATTGCTGAGAAATTACTTCATTTTAATTTTTCTGTAAACAACATTCATAGTGAAAACAATCATTGTTAGTGAGGTTGTAAATGGTATAATCACTCTGGAAAGTAGTTTGGCACTTCTTCAAAAAGCTGAACATAGAAATTCCATATGATCCACCTATTCCGCTCCTTGGAATATACCTCGAGCTTATCAGAAAGGGTGGGGACGGTAGAGGGCAGAGCAAGGCTCTGTTGTTCACAGGGTTGCAACGAATTAAGTCATCTCATGGCACCCAACAACAACAATAAACAAAACCAAGTTTTATTTGTGTAGCCTTATTTTTTCTCAATATTTTTGAAATGGCCAAATCTCTATGTTTCTTGTTTTGGTGTTGTTTTTGTCCTCTTCAAAATCCAACCTGCACTTCAGGCAGCCCTCTGCTAATTTGCTGTCCCATTAGTTTTTGGATAATCTTCAGCAGAATCTTGCTTGCATGTGATATCAATGATATTGTTCTATAATTTCCACACTCTGTTAGGTCACCTTTCTTTGGAATGGGAACAAATATCAATCTCTTCCAGTCAGTCAGTTGGCTAGGTGGCTGTCTGCCAGATTTCTTGCCACAATTTGGTGAGCACGTCCAGTGCAGCATATGTCTGTTGGTTTATCATCAGTTCCTGGGATATTGTATATTGCCAATTCTTTCAGAGCAGCTTGAACTTCTTCCTTCATCACCATAGGCTCTTACGCATACGTTGTTTCATGAAATTCTTCTGTGCCCACCAATTTCTTTTGGTACAATGACTCTGTATGCTCTTTCTATCTTCTTTTAATGCATCCTGGATTATTTAATGCTCAGAGCATTTTTAAGTACAGCAACTAGAAGCTTGAATTTTTCTTCAGCTCCTCAGCTTAAGAAATGATGAGTGATATTGGCCCCTTTGATTTTCTGACTCCAGTTCTTTGCACATTTCATTGTAATACTTTGCTTTGTCTTCCAACATTGCCTTTTGAAATACTATGTTCAACTCTTTAATATCTTGATTTCTTCCCTTTGTTTTGGCTTCTCAGCATTCTGGTACAATATTTAGAGTTTTTTCTGACATCCACCTTGGTCTTTTCTTCCTCTTTTGTCTTTGTAAGGACCTTTTGCGTTCTTCCTGATGTTCTTGATATTCTCCCACAGCTCATCTGGTCTTGGTTCATCAGTATTCACGGCCTGAAACCTGTTCCTGAGATGGTTTTGAAATTCAGGGTGGATAGACTTAAGGTCAAATTTGGTTCCCACAGATTTAATTTAATTTTCCTTAGCTGCAGCTTGAACTTGTATATGAGTATTTGGTGGTCTGTTCCACAATCAGCACCTGGCCTAGTTTTCAAGCTATTCTTTCAACAGATGTATGTAATCAGTCTGATTCCTATGCATACCATCAAGTGAAATCCATGTGAATAGCCTGTGCTTATGTTTCTTATAAAACATATTTGCAATAAATAAGTTGTTGACTATAGCATTCTATCATTCTGTCTCCAGTTTCATTTCTGTCACCAAGTCCATGTTTTCCAGCTACTGATCCTTCATTTCCGTTCCCAACTTTTGCCTTCCAATGACCTATTATTATTATTAATGCATCTTGATTGATCTCTGACTGCAAAAGTTGGTAGAAATCTTCTATCTCCTCCTCTTTGGCTCTGATTTTTGGTGCATATGTTTGAATGATGGTGGTATTCACTGGACTTTCTTTTATGCATATGGATATCAACCTGTCACTCACAACATTATATTTCAAGACTGATATAGAAATGACATTTTTAACTATGAAGGTAATCCCATTTTTTCATCTCCAGCATAGTAAATTATATGATCATCTGACTCAAAATGTCCCATGCCAGTAAATCTCATTTCACCAATACCTAGTACGTCAATATTTATGCATTCCATTTCTTTGTTAACAATATCCAATTTCTTATATTCATGTTCTCGCATTCCATGTTTTAATCACTAGTGTCTGCTTACAACTGCTGAGTACTATCAAATTGGAACCAATTTCATAGCTGATCCTCCATACATTTTCAGAGGTAGTAAATCACAAGGAACAGATTGTCCATCTTTCTTCCATGGAACAGCTGGTGGATTTGAACCACATACCTTATGATTAGCAGTGCAATTCCTTATCACTTCAGCCACCAGAATCATTATTTAAACTTGATGTAAATTGGCATCTATTATTGACATAATCATATCATAAAACCATTTTGAAAAGTTCCAAAAATTATCTCATTTTTCTGAAAGTAAATTTATCTTTCTCATATTATTTGGAAAAAATATAGATGCATAGAGGCTTATAGTTTAACCTTACTTTTAAAAACTTTTTAAATGTAGTTCCTTTATGAGCTGAAATTTCTTTCGCTAGTTTATTACTTTTAAGATACAGGTATGTTGAGTTAGATTTTTATTAGGCTGCCTCTTATGATTTACAAACATTTTCTCACCAGCTGCCAAATTGAATTTATGCTACCTGGCTTTCAAAACTAAAAGTAGCATGAGAGAGATGAATGGTGGGTTTTAGGGGCTAAATGTGAATGAAATGTAATTTGTACAGTCACAATGATGAGAATGTTAATTTTTATAATTTTGCTATAAAAATAACTACTTTGCTAACAATCAGGTGGATTTATTTTTTTCTTGATGTGAGCTAATGCTTATTCCTCTTTGAACTGTGAATTTAAAACCAGCTCTTTTCAAAGGCTTGACTGATAAGAAAGGTGGTTAGCATTTACTAAAATCTCCAGGAGCTTTTACATATTCTAGCATCACTTAGAAAATCTAACAAGGTTATTATAAGCAAAGTTCACAATATTTATGCAGTACCTTACAAAACTCCTAATATGTATGGTAATAAAGCCACCATTTTGAAATATATTTTGCATTAGCGTAAGAAAAACTTCTCTAATTATGCTTGATTACTTTCTTTTTTTTGTGGGAGGATTATAATTAGCTTTTACTTTCAAAGACATGGTTGCAGTTTCTTAAATAGAATATATGGTAGAGACGAAGGAAATTATTACATTTAAGAACATATTTTTCTGAAACAAATAGGAAAAGAGTCGAAATAACACTGAGATAAAAATTATGCCTGTGTTGGTCAACTCATGGAGGTACTGGATGAATTACATGTCTCATACTTTAATTTAGTAAGGTATAGAAATTAATTTGAGTAAAATAAAATGGTGATCTATAAAGGTTTAAATGGTAACCACCCTTCTATGTATTCAATTTACCAATAATTGGTCCAACATCTATTATGAATAAAAATCTGTTCTAAGCAATTTAGATAAATTTATTAATAAATGTAAAGTAGATTAAATCATTATGCATACTTTCTTGTGAGAAGACAGGACTTGAATAGCAACAGAAATAGGAGTAAATTAATATGTCTTAGATTGTGATAAACTATGAAATTATTTATATTATATGCTATTGTTGTTGTTATGTGCTACTGAGTTGACTATGAGGCACAGGGACCCTATTATGCATAATAGATTTGAACCCTGTCCTATACTTACCCAATCTCCCTGTCTCTGACATAACTACCCCATTACCCCAATTACTACATCAATCCATCTCAACCAGGTTATTCCTTTCCTGTGTTGTTCCACCATCCTTCTAATCATGATGTCCTTCTCCATGTCCCTCCTGGAAACGTGCTCAACGTATGAGAGGCAGAGCTTCAAAATCCTCTCCAAAAACAACTTGGTTTCATCCTCTTCAGGACAAACATCTTTTTTTCTCTTGGCACTCCATGGTATGTTCAATACTCTTCTTCAGCACCACAACTCAAAGGCATCAATTCTTCTATCATCCTTATTCAATGTCCAATTTTCTGATGCTTAGCAGTAATTGCAAAGAGAATGGCCTCTATGAGGCACACCTTAGTCTCTAGACTGACATTCTTCCTCTTTAACACTCTAGAGATATCCTTGTTGGAAGATTTTATCAGCACAACCCATCTTTTGATTTCCTGAATGCTGTCACCAAGGTGTTGATTATGGATCTGAGCAAGATGAATTGTGTGTGTGTGTGTGTGTGTGTCTGTGTGTGTGTGTGAGAGAGAGAGATATTATGTGTGTGTGGTGTTGTGTACTGTTGAGTCAGAACCAACTCATAGTTGACCCTCCAGTGGCTTTTCAGATTCAGTTAATCGAATAGGAGAAGATTTTCCATGTTTATCCTAAGGAGCAGCTGGTGAATTTGAACCAGGTGAAATATATACATATTTTCATAAACAGATACTCATTTAATGTGTTCAGCAGATTGTACCAGGAACACTGAAGTACAGCTACTGGCAAACTGACTGGAAAAGATCTGTATTCATTCCAATTTTCAAAAACGGTGACCCCACAGAATGTGAAAATTATTGAATGGTATCATTAATATCACATGCAAGCAAAATGCTGGTAGAGATTATCTTTAAAAAGACTAGAGCTGTACATTGACAGAGAATTGCCAGAAATGCAAGTCAGAAATGGATTTAGAAGAGGCACTGTCGGTTTAGGGAAGATGGCGGAGGTGGAGAGCACAGTATGAAGAGCCAGAGGGATAGCAGCCTGCTTAGAGAGGATACCAGAGAGTACTTTACGCTCCACAGAGACTGACCATCACAGCGTGACGCGAACAGTAGGATTTTGAATCAGAACTTTTGCTAATACATTATTTTAGAAGCTTTAAAAAACGAAGCCCTGCCTGCCTGCCCTGCAGCGGTCCCGCAGTGGTCCCACCCGCAGACCCAGCAAAAGCTGGAATCCACGAGCTGAGCTGAGCTGCATTGAGACTCACCTGAAAGGAAAAAGGTTAGTGGGGAAATTGGCTGAATTCTCTTGAGCCCACTAAAACCTGGAGGGTCTGAGGTGCGGCGTGGACAATAGGAATTGAATCATAACTTTAGTTGAAACTTTTAGTATTGGAACTGTGGGAACAAAGCCGCGTGCAGACTCGGCAAAAACCGGAAGCCACTAGATGAGCTTCTAAGAGACC
>NW_006399824.1:9697069-9704018 GCF_000299155.1 Elephantulus edwardii | reverse complement strand
GGGGGGGGATATGACAGAAAAAACTGGATAAATTATGTATATTGTATTGAAACAGATGAGGGAAAGAACAGATTAGAAGTGATATATGATTGAGTATTATGGTTAGCACAGGAATCCAGAATTAAGGTTGCATAGAGAAGTGTACTCGGCGTAGGGGGTGGGGGGAAGGGACGTGGGAATTGTATACTAATGAAGGCATTTTTTTTCCTTTTTTTTTTTCTTTTTTCTCTCTTCGGAGGGGGAAGCGAGCTGGTGGGGAGGGGTGTGAAGGGAGAAAATTGCGGCAATGAATGAATGGAAATCCAAAACCTCTGTAAAAAAAAATTAAAAATTAAAAATTTAATAAAAAAAAAAGAAGAGGCCCTGTTTTAGGAATATAATTGCTGACTTAAGATGAATCATGGTTGAAAATACAGAGTACCAAAAGGATGTCTATTTGTGTTTTATTGGCAACGCAAAGGCATTTGTCTGTGTGAATCACAACAAAATGTGACTAACATTGAGAAGAATGGAAATACCAGAAGATCTGGTTGTGTTCATACAAAACCTGTACTTGAACCAGGGAGATGTTGTCCAAAAAGAGCACGGAAACCCTGCATGGTTCAAATTCAAGGAGTGTGTCAAGCATGCATTCTTTCTCCAAAATTTTTCAATCCATATGTGGAAAAGATCAAATGGGAGGCTGGACTTTATGAAGAAAAACGTGCCATCAGAGTTGAAAGAGCCTCATCACCAACCTGCATTTTGCAAATGACACAACCTTGCTTCCTGAAACTGAGGAGGACTTGAAATATTTGCTGCAGATAGTCAAAGACTACAACCTTCAGTATGAATTGCATATCAAAATAAGAGCAAAATTTTAAAAAGTCCTCCTCAGTGAACCAATAGGCAGTGTCATGATAGATGGAGAAAGGATTGAGCTTAATAATAATTTCTTCTTGCCTGCATCCACAATCAACACCTTTGGAACCAACAGTTAGGCAATCAAAAGACAAATCATACTCAGAAAATATGCTGTTAAGGATCTCTTCAGGGTGTAAAGGAGTAATGATACCAGTTTAGCATCTAAGGTGCACCTGATCCACGTGATGGTCTTCTCAGTTGCTTACTATGCATGAGAGCTAGATGAGTAAGAATGGCAGAAGAGGAATTAATGCCTTTAAGTTGTGGTATTGGAAAAGAGTAAGAACTATATCATGGACTGTCAAGAAAACAGTTAGGTCTGTCCTGGAGAGGGTGAAACCTGTTTGCTCCCTGGAGGCAAAGATTTTGAAGCTCTGTCTCATATACTTTGGGCATATCAACAGGAGGAACCAATCTTTGGAGATGAGTATCATACTTGAATGGGTAGAGTGGCAGCGGAGCGGATGAAGTCCTCAGATTAGCTGGATTGAGGCTGTGACTAAACCAATGGGCTCAAATGTGTCAGGATTAAGAAAGATGACACAGTATTCATAGCGTTGTTATGAGTCACACTTGATGTGATGAAATCTATAACAACATAAAGATTTTATTGCAGAGAAAATATGATGAGAAATGTGAATTCTGAACTAGAGAGTCTCTCAAGAAGGATCTCATATTTCAAAGACATTAAAAACTATTTAGACGTGCAACAGGAGCCCTGGTGTTGTCATTGTATACTTTGGCGTCAGGACCCACCCATAGCTGACTCTGGCTGGTTTTCAGCAGCAGTTAATTGCAAGGCAGATTGTCCTTCTTTCTCTCACAAAATATCTGGTGGAGAACATATTTTCAATTTAGAGAGAAAATTTCAGTAGACATATAGAAGATAGAAACGTAGATAAGTAAATTATTAAGAAAGTTTTATCATTACCTAGGCAAACATTATGATAGCATATATTTAGGTAATTGTAGGGTCATGAATCATAGTAAACATATATGAGACAATTAATTTTTCTAGACTATTATTAAGAAAAGTTATGGAAACATGAAATGTACTTCTTTGTTTTGTACAGTTTTGTTGTTGTGTACCGTCAATTCTGAACAGATCCTTAGCTGATCCTCTGGTGGGTATTCAGAGACAGTAAATCACATGGGAGGAGATTGTCTATCCTTCTCCCTGGAGCAACTAGTGGATTCGAGCCATGTGCCTTTAGGATTACAAAACAGTTTCTTGCCACTGTTGTTGTTAAGTGCCATCAAGTCGCAGGCGACTCATAGCGACCCTATGAAGGAGAGTCCTTGACGTTTGGGTACCTTTCATCAGCTCTCCAAGTTCATAGGGTTTCCGGAGGCAAGGTATTATGGAAGTGGACGCCACTCCTCCTCCACTTCTTACCACTAGTGGAGTTTAATTCTTTGTCTTCATTGAAATCTTGGTTTAAAAGTTATAGTAACAAATTACTTTCACCAAATGTTATCCTCAAATTAATTTGCCATCCTATTTCATATTAAATTAGTAATTCAAATGAATCTTCAGCATTAACCTTAGGTATTCTAGAAAAAAAATTGTACACATATACAGTGAAGAGTTTGAGCTAAATAATTCTTGTTTTTAAGTATCTAAGAAAAGGAAGAATTGGTACATTTAAAGTGAATTCAGTTAGACAATGAATCCAGTATTTCATTATTTCTTCTTCTCTGGATAACACTACAAAACTTTGGTAACACTATAAAACTGCCACTGCATGTGAGAAAAAGAATCAGTTTTTCATGAAATGACTGAAAATTGCATAACCATGGGCACAGTGCATAAAGGAAAATTAGTGTTTGGTTTAGAATGTTTGTGGTTACATATAAAAATATTGACCTTTAGAATTTTATGACTGTTTACATTAATTCTTAACTTGCTTACTAGATTGTGTTACAGAAAATAATACGTGCTTCTTCCACTAGCACAAATTAATAATTCTTACTTCAAAATGGCATTATTTACTTGCTTCCACCTGATTCTTTTCACATTGTTTATACTACATTTATTTTTCCACTCTTGACACTATCTATTGCTATCCATTTCTCTGTACCTCTCTCTTAATTCATGACATGGTGATTGTACCTTCAGAAAATTGCAAACTATTATATATTAAGGCTTTTAGGTTCACATTATCTATTGTAACATCACTTCATTTCTTAACTCTTTGTTAGGAGCTATTCATTCCTTTCTAAATTTTAACTCTCAGTCTGCTCATTGAGTCTTATCCTATTGTTATGGCAATTTTTCCCCCTCTAAGGTCTACTCTTTCCTTTAATTTTAATGGATCTTTTCTCAGTGGGGTATTTGCATTAATATATGATAATTCAGCCAGTACTCATCCAGATTCTTATGACTACTAAAGGTTTTTTGTTTGTTTTCACAATAATTTTTATGCATGAGAGAGCTGGACAATGACTAAGGATGACAGAAGAATCAATGCCTTCAAACTGTGGTCCTAGAGAAGAGTCTTGCGCATATCAAGGATGGCCAAGAAAACAAATAGGTCTGTCTTAGAGAGGATGAGTCCAAGCTTACCCTTGGAGGCCAGGATTTTGAAGCTTCATCTTACATATTTTGGGCACATGAGGAGGAGAGACCAATCCTTGGAGAAGGACATAATGTTTGAAAAGTGGAGGGACAGTGCAGGAGAGGAAGACATCAGATGAGATTAATTGATAGCAATAATTGGGCAAGAGGGGTTAGTATATAGGAATCAGTGAGACTGCCTCAGGGCAGAGCTGCTGTACATAGGGTTGTTGTGGATCGCAGGTGATTTGACAGTACATAACAACAACAACAACATGCTCAACCAAGAATTTCTTGTATGTTACTATTTAACACATACATAATAAATTTTTCTTATTTATATGTAAGTAAAATCTACAATTATATTAGTGGTATAGTGAATCTGGTAAATGTACTAATAATATCCAGGAACAAAATATTGGGATATACCTAGTATAATTTTTTTTCCCAAATATGTGATAGATCTTTCATGGCAGGGTAGAAGGAGTGTCTTCATTCCCTAAATACAAAAGATCTAAAAAAAAAAAATACAAAAGATCTTCTTGATCATGAAGGGAGGAAAGTTTATTCCATAGTCAATGCAACCTCAGCTGAGTCACCTATCAAAAAGGTCAAAGTGCCTATATCTGATCTGATCCATGGACCATCATTGACATTTACCTAGATATTAAAGTATTGTGACTTTCTTTAAAGAAATTGTATCAGTGTGAATAATGTATTAATATAAATATTTATTTGATAATTTCTTGGTGAATATGTCTTTGAACATTTAAAGATATGTAGGAAAAACATAAGATATATAGCTTATCTCTTTATGTTTGAACATTTAAAGTTATGTAGGAGTGTCTATGGTTATGCAACATTGCTTGCTGAAAAGGAGGACTTGAGATGCTTGCTGCAGAAGATTAAAAACTACAGCCTTCAATATGGGTTTTAACGCAACATCAAGAAGACAAAAATCTTCACAGCTATGCTAATAAGCAATATGACAATAGACAGAGAAAAGTTTGAATTTATCAGTGACTTCAGCCTACCTGCATCCACAATAACAGCATTGGCACAAACAGTCAAGAAAGCAAAAGACATATTGTACTGGAAAAAGCTACTAATAAGGAACTCTCTAAAGTACTGAAGAACAAAGATGTCTTTTGAAGTGTAAGTTGTGTATAATTCATGCCACAGTCTTTTTAATCAGTTGCTATGAATCTGAGAGCTGGGGAATGAATAAGGATGATAGAAGAAAAATTGAAGCCTTTGAATTGTGATGTTGAACATGTATGCTGAATATTCCATGAATTGCCAAAAAACAGATATGTTTTAGAGAAGCTGCAATCACAGTTCTCCTTAGAGGCAAGGATGGAGTAGTTTGGTCTCCTCACATATTTTGAGCATGTTTTTAGGAGGGAGGCTATTCATTGGAGAGGAACATCATGCTTGGAAATGAGGAAGGTCAGCAAAAAAGCAGAAGATCCTCAATGAGATAGATTGACACCAGTGGACACAAGCAGGTCAAAGATGATGAGGATGGCACAGAATAGGATAGGATTTAGATCTTTGTTTATAGGGTCACTATGAGTTGTACTCAACTCTGATACATACAACAGTGAACAAAATAGTAATATTTTTTAGGGAAATGTGGTGGCTTAGCTCATTGAGAACACCACTGCTAATTTAACCATCACAGCAACTTTCTTGTTCAACCCAGCAGCAACAACAAGAGAGACTGATAGATAGACAATCATCTGTGTGGTTTTCAACCTTAGAAACCTAGTAGATAGTCAGCCATATTTGGACTGGATGGTAATTTTTGAGTTCTGAGTTTAATAAGATTGAAGGTTATTAGCATAGACACTAGTTATTCTCTCACTGATAAGCATTCTTCGAACAAAGCAATGCAATTTATGAAGATACCAATTATGGAAAGCAAAATAGAAGAGATATATTTTAAACACTTCCTTCTTAAACTAAAACATGCTCTTGAAATCTTCTTAAAACCAAACAATCGTTTAGGTTAACTAATAGAAAACAGAAAGGCCTGCTTTAAGCATTGGAATATTTTAAAAGTATGAATATGAGTTCAAAAGGGTAATGATTTGAAACATTAGATAGGAAATTCAAAAGCAGTGAAATTATGCCGATGAGGGAGAAATGATATCAGAATATCAGAATGATTCCACAACTTGTATATAAGCAGTATCACTGAATTGTATGTATTAAAATTGTATGTTCTACACTGTATGTTACCCACAACAACACAAAATAAAACTAAAGAAAACGAAAAACAACCACCGAAAATTAATGAAGAAATTAAATAAATTTCAAGGAAATAGCTCATAGAATACATTGTTACTGCAATCAAAAGATAAAAATAAACTTTTGACTGGGATCTCAGGCAATACTTCATAAATGAGTAGAATTTGGATGTAGAGAAAAAAGTGAATACATAGAATTGACTCTGCAAAAGCAGAGAAAGGTGAATATTTTAAGTGACCAGTTTTAACAGATCATCTGATGAGTAAGGAAAACTGAAGCCAAGCAGTGGAGGTGAAAATATAGATTGCAGTGTGTCAAAAATTCTACACCTTATTAGAATGCCAACTGGAAGATGTTGGTGGAAACACACCACTGGTCTCTTATCATTCATACTAAAAAAATGCAGACTTCAATATGCTTATTTTAAAATATATCTATCTACATCTGCATAATGTAGCAGAACAAAACCAATGATGTATTTGCAAAAATCCAAAGAGATTTCTTCAAGGAACTATATCTAATAATTGGAGGACATGTTGTTGTTATGGGTCATTGAGCTTCCTGTGACTCATGGAGACCCAATTCTTTGTCACAGACTCCCAGAGTTTCCTTCACAAATGTTATTGTTATTGTTTTTAGGTGCCATAGAGTTTTGTACTCCTAAAAATGACCTTATGAACGAAAGATCTGAATTCTTTTCTATCCTGCACCATCCTCACACTTCCTGACCCACAAGAGCCCATTGTAGCAGTCACCTGGTCAATTCACCTGGTTGAGGGTCTTCCTCTCCTTCGTTGACCCTTAACCCTTCCCAGTATCATGTCCTTCTCCAAGGAATAGCACCTTCTAGCAACATGTCCAAAGTATATGAGGTGAAGCCTCATCATTCTTGCCTCCAGAGAACACTCCAGCTGCACCCTCTCCAAGACATAGATATTTGTTCTCTTGGCCATCTATGGGATGTTCAGTGCTCTTCAACACCACAGCTCAAAGGCATCAATTCTTTCCCTGTCATCCTTATTCACTGTTCAGCTCTCAGATGTGTAGCAAGTGATTGGAAATACTATGGCCTTAATCAGACACACCCTACTATTAAAAAATGTTGTTTGTTGTTGTTATGTGCCGTCGAGTCGTTTGTGACTCATAGCGACCCTATGCACAACAGCCCTAAACCCTGCTCTATCCTGCGCCAATCGCACTGCCTCTGACACACCCATCCTGATTACCCAAGTCACC
>NW_006399824.1:9669505-9695052 GCF_000299155.1 Elephantulus edwardii | reverse complement strand
CAGATGTAGTCGATCTGATTCCTATGCATACCATCAGGTGAAGTCCATGTGTATAACCTGCGTTTGTGTCTCTTATAAAATGTATTTGCAATGAATAAGTCATTGATGTTAGCATTCCATATATGTCAAACCATTTATAACAACTCTAAATCAGATTAATAAGAGACTTCTCTGGGAATTAGAACAAAGCCTTTGTTAATGTAAACTAAAGAAAGTTATAAAAATGTTTAAACATTTTCACTATGAACTTTTTATTTTTTGTTTTGTTTTTCTCCTCTGTATTTATTTGCACCTAAGTTTAAAAAACTACTTATTCCTTTCTTTTATGTATTGTTGTTTTTTTATTTTTTGTTTGGTTTTTTTTTTTAATTTTACTTAGTGAAAGTTTACTATTAATTTATGCCTAGTATCCCCCAATCTCTTCAAGTCCTAATGGAATCATCCTAATCCCTTCACCCATCTGGTGGCCTAGTGATAAGAAGTTGTGCTGCAATCCAGAGGGACAGGATCTCCTCTCATTGGATTTATTGCCTCTGAAAACCTGCAGGAGGGTCAGCTTTCAGTTGATTCCAACTCCATGGCACAAAACAACAGTAGTAGCAATAGAGCAAGAAACATTAATAGACTTGTATGTAACATTAATTAAATTAGATCAATGTATTAAATACAGTGTCTCTCATTCTTTTTGACCTTCCTCAAGCCCCTTGTAACAGAAATAGTCAGATAAACTTTTACTGAAGATTTTGAAGTTAAGAGCCTAACTAAAATTACTATAACAATGACCATTTTTAGGAGTTTCACTGATAACCCAAAGTGAACCGTTTTAATTCATCCACGACACCTAGAGAGAAAGATGGGCAATCTCTTTTGATGTAATCTACAGTCTCTGAAAACTTTACTCGCAATTGTGTAGTTTATTAAGGAAATAGATTTGGGGTCGGGAGAGACCAAAAAAAAAAATCACACAGTGAAAGTCCCGATTTGTTGATAGCAGTCCCAATCCAGATTAGTAGCAAGACACATTCCTCAATTAATTCAGACAGCTTCACAGTCAACAAGTGAAAGTCTAAGTCAAGCAAAACAATGCAGGAAGCATCTGGTTTCCTCAATCACCCAGCAAACTTTATCTCATCGCCATCACAAGTCAGGTCTTCCTTCAATCAACCAGCAAGCAAAACCTTTACTTTGCCTCTGGCTCCATGGCTCAGTAAGACTATGCCTCACCACAAATGCTCTACTGTCAAGTGAGTGCTGTCTTGTACGTTGGTTTCACAGCTGTTCATAATATTAATGAACAGTGGTGAACCACGTCTCTGCCGTTCAGATAGCTGAAGACCATGCCTGTAGTGGGGCAAATGCAATGAATAGGGATGTCATTTTCAAAAGTCCTAAACTAACGTCCTTGAAAAATATTTAAAACAATGATACAGTGTCAGAAGATTAGCCCTTCAGGTTTGGGAGTATTCAAAATATAACTAAAGAAGAGATACCTATTCAGAGTAGATTCTAACTTTAATGATGCTGATAGAGCAAAGTCTTTAGCAAAAGAAGGCTACTTACGTGGCAAGACTCAATATAAGAAGACAGATACAAACATTCATTAGTAACTGAGACATGTTGTTCTTGTTGTTGTTATGTGCCGTCGAGTGGTTTGCGACTCATAGTGACCCTACGTACAACAGCCCTAAACCGTGCTCTATCTCGTGCCAATCTCATTGCCCCTGACACACCCATCCCAATTACCCCAGTCACTGAATCAATCCACCTCATAAAGGGTCTTCCCCTGCGCTGTCCCTCTACTGTACCCAGCATGATGTCCCTCTCTAAAGACCTGTCTCTCCTTACAACATGTCCAAAGTATGTCAGACGAAGCCCCCAAATCCTTGCCTCCAAGGAGCAGCCTGGTTTAACCCTCTCTAGGATGAATCTGTTTGTTTTCTTGGCAGTCCATAGTACATTCAATACTCTTCTCCAGCACCACAGCTCAAAGGCGTCAATTCTCCTTCTATCCTCCCTAGTCATTGTCCAACTCTCTGATGCATAGCAAGTGAGTGCAAAAACCATGGCCTGTCTCAGGCACACCTTAGTCTCCAGAGAGACACCGTTGCTCTTGAGTACTTTAGAGAGGTCCCTAACAGCAGACTTTCCTATCGTGATATGCTTTTTGATTTCCTGGCTGCTGGTGCCAAGAGTGTTGACCGTGTAGCCAAGCAAACTGAAGCTGTGAACAATCTCAATCTCTTCACCATCCCTCCTGATACTACTGATTGGTCCAGTGGTGAGAATTTTTGTCTTCTTGACACATAGAATGAATAAAATATACGTATATAAAATTGAAACTTGTCGAAGATGAAAGGAAGCCCATGTTTGATATCCTAAGGATGAGTGAACTGGAATAGCTTTGCAATTATATAATCTTGAAAAGGGAATAAGAGGCATGGGACCATATTTCCATAAATACTATTTCAAGATCTTTTCTGAAATATAATGCTATCATTAATAATATATTATCCATATGTGTATAAGGAAGACTGTTAATATTACTACTGTTCAATCTTATTTACTAACCTTGAAACCAACGATAAAGAAATTGAGAATTTCTACAAAATTCTTTAATCTGGTATTGGTCAAAAATACAATTAAGATGCACCAATAATTACTATTGAATGGAAGGCAAAAGGTAAGAGTAAAGAAAACTAAATAGTACTTGCAAAATATGGACTTAATGGCAGGAAAAATATCTGAGATTGCTTAATAGAATTTGGCACAACCAAAGACTTATTCATCAATATATTTTTAAACAAAACAAACTATGACTGTTCAGGTGGACCTCATTAAACATACAGAATTCAAATAAACTACATCTTTAGAAATAGGAAAGAATAGTGAAGCAAATGAAGAAGCTCGATATAATCAGTAGGAACAATAGAAAGATATAATTATGGAATAGAACAACAATTTTTCCTATTTAACTTCAAGCTGAAACTTAAAACAAGAAAAACAAAAACAAAAACAAAAAAAAACCCAAAAACAACCCGACCAAAGCTAGTCAGAAAGGGATCTTCATGAAACAAACAAACAACCCCAAAACACACAAAAACAGGAACAGCCTCAGCAGAAAAGCAGAAACCAGTCTAAGGTAGAGCTGTCTTGGAACTGCTGCCTCACAGAGACAAAGCCAGGAGACTTCACCCAAGCTTGCTGGAAAACTGAGGGATGATGCTTTAATTGGCAAGGCTAAAGGATATTTGTTCCACTGATTTAAGCAATCAGGCTGAAGTTAAAAGGCCTGTAAGGATGCTAGTCAAGCTGTCAAGATTGAGGAATTGTGCCCGGTTGCCAAGATGAATTCAGACTTGTTATCTTCTGTAGTAAACATCATTTCTGAATGTACCAGTCCTGGGAGATTTGAATGGCTATTGCAATGGATTTTGAACCTAAGTAACAGAGCATTTCAATTTGTATTGAATTAGTAGACATAGGTGTGGAAGCATGGAGGTCATATTTGCTCTCATAAGAATTAATTTCCTATTATAGATATCTCTGAAGGGAACGATTCCTCTTTGAGATATTTATAGAGATCAGACTCTGTTTTTTAATATAGTTTGAATTATCATCAATAGTGGATTTTCTTTAATTTCTTACCACCAACTACAACATAGGAGAAGGAAGGACAATCTCCTCCCTAGCAATTAATTGCCTCTGAATACTGTGCAGAGGGTCAACTATGGGTTGGCTCCAACTCTTTGGTACACAACAACAACAACAATTACAATCTACAGTTTAGAAGTCTCATATCACTCTTGTATGATTTTGCAAAAACAATAACACTCTTGGGTGTTATGATAGATATTATTAATGGAACTGGCTCAAATGTTCATCAACATATGAATGAATTTAGGAAATTATGGTACATTCACACAATGGAATATTATGCAGCACTAAGAAGTAATGATTTCAAGAGTGACCTCATGTTAAGTGAACTCAGTCCCATAAGGACAAATACTACCTACAACTATTTCTGTCAAAATAGAAGGATAACTAGTAAGATGTGTGTAAAACCTGAAAGAGGAATGGGAGGAGGGGACATTACTAGAGTAGCAGAGTTTGATCGGGAGAGTGAAAGAATTAGGAAAGAGGCAATGTAGACCTGAAAAGATGGGGTAATAGTATGCATAGCTCAATGACATTTAGTTTTATAAAACATAATATTTATGAAAAAAAATCAATGTATATGATCATATAAAACAAAATGCAAATGAAGGAATGTGTGAAACACAATGTACATAAATGAAACACAATATTGTATTTTATATGGAAATCAACATAAAACTTTTTAAAGTGCAGGGAGAAAAAGAAAAATATTTTCTATACTTTATGTTTTTTGAGACTTTATATTCTATTTTAGAAGTTTCCTTCTCTCAATGATTTTTAAGTGTGTTCTTTTAATCATTTTTAAGAAAAAAATTCACATTGTATAGCATTTAAGATTTTATTACATTTTTGATGGATAATTACATAGGAGTTTAGTTTTTCATTCTACAAATTCTATAAAGGTTGTCCAGGAACATTGGTTATCTTTTTTTAGAATACATCATGAAAAGTCTCATTTCAGTTCTGATTTGTCCTGACTCTTCAAATTCTGATCTTTGTTTTAAAGAAATCATTGACCAGTTAAATCCATATAGGTAAACTAAGAGCTTCCATGTTACAAAAATGATGAAATTTACCAAGTATTCTTCATAAAATAGCTCAAGACAAAACCTTAGGCTGTAGGATTCATAAAACTCATGCTTTTCCATGTTTTACAATCCACAATAAATTACATTTGTCATCTTGAGGTCATGGATCTAGCCATGCATTCATTATTTTGATGATACAATAAATATTAAATAAATTTTAAATAATGCATTCAAATGTAAAAGTGTGCTTTATTATTCATGAGGTGGATTGCATCTGCATTAGGAGAAAATAGGAATAGTCCTGTTATTCATTAATATTGAGTTAGGAAAAAAAGAAGAAACCCACACTCATTGCTTAGGAGCTGTAAGGCAGGAAATTGTTCACCTTTCTCTCATGAAGGAACTGGTGAATGGAATTACATAAAGGAGAGGTCTTGGGTTAGCAGGAAAATCCTCTACAGAATATGGCAACAGAGCTCTCTAAAAGAACCAGTCTGTTGGAATCATGCAGATTCTGATACCTGGAGACCTCATTTGTTACAGCATACAACTGTTCTATAAAATGTCTTTGATTGTAATATTAATGGAAGCAGATCACCAGACATTTCGCAAAAGGTGGAATTAAAGTGTCAATCTTCAAGTTCGAGGTCTGAGTGCAAACTGGCCCACCCAAAGCTCAATATGTATGAGAACTCAATGTCAACAAGTTGATTCTAACTCTTAAATTTAGATTCTATGATCTAAATACAGAGATGGTTATTCTCAATTTCTTTTGAGTCAACTACTTCTAATGACAATTCCAAGTGTGCAGAAAAACTTCATTGCAGGATTTTGAAGCCTGCAAACTTTTGGAAACAGATCACCAAGTTTGTTTATTTAGGTGCCTCTAATTGAGTTCAAACAGCCAAACTTGGTCAAGTTACTGTTTTTGTTGGATGCCGATAAATTGATTTTTACTCCAGCAAACCAATGTAACAAAGCAGAACTTCTCCATAGAGTGTGCTTTGTTGTAATATCTATGTGAGTAGACTGCCATGTGCTATCCTGGAAAAGCTAATAGGTCCATATTATTAACATTTTGGGTAGTAGTTAAGGTCAGCCACTTAATCTATGAGCCATCAAATGCCCATAAGCTAGAATCATAGCATTTAACTATTTCATAATCCAGAGAATCCGAAGTATCCACATTGTTGTTGTGTGCCACCGATTTGATTCTGACTTAAGGCAATAGTAGTGGACAGAGTAGAGCTGTTCTAGATGATTTCTTAGGTTGGAACCTGTATGTACCAGAGAGCTGGATGAAGATCAAAGATGCCAGAAGGAAAAAATTATGCCTTTGAGTTCTGGTGCTGGAGAAGAGTATTGAATATACCGTGGACTACTATGAGAACAAACAGATCTGTGCTGGAGAGGGTGAAACCAAGCTGCTCCTTAGAGGCAATGATTTTGAAGCTTTGTCTCACATAATTTGGGGATGTTCTCAGCAGAGACTATTCCTTGGAAAAGGACATATTGCTTGGAAGGGTGGAGGGACAGCACAAGAGGAGAAGACCCTAAAGAGATGAATTGACATAGTAACTGGGGTAATGAGGCAATGAGATTGGCTCAGGATAGGAGAGAGTTCAGAGTTATAGTGCATAGGGCCACTGTGAGTCATAGATAACTCAATATCACATAACAACAACAACAATCTTTATGAATACAGTTTGGCAGGTCCTTAAACGCCTGTAGAGTAGCTAATGCAATGGATCCACTGACTTTATTATTAGCAATTGAGGACTTAATCATTGTAGTACTGTAATTGTTATTGTTATTGATGCTTTCCAGGCATCTCTGACATGTAATTACCCTATGTACAACAGAAGAAAGTCCTGCTCAACCTTGTGAACTTCTTTAAAATCCATGCTTGCAATTATGCTACTTAATGCATGTTGTTGTTATGTACTGCCAAATATGAAGTGACTCACAGCTGACCGTTCAAGGCATTTCAGAGGCCATAAATCAGAAGGGAAGAGATTGTCTGTTTTTTCCATAGAAGAAACTACTGGAAGACTAAAATCATGTGTATTTATGTTGGAAGCACAACTTCTTACCCACTAGATGACCAGAACTTCCTTTTTAATATTTGGTGGTGGTGGTGTTATGTGCCATCAAGCCTACTGCAATTCATAGTGACCCTCTGGGCAGTAGATCTGAACCTTGCCCTATCTTGTGCCATCTTCACCATCTCTGGTATATGTGAGCATCTTGCAGCAGTCACTGTGGCAATCTACCTTCTTGAGGGTTTTCCTTTCCTTCATCAAGCCTCCGTCTTTCTAAGCATGAAGTTCTTCAAGGATAGGGCTCTACTAGAAACATGTCCAAAGTATGTAGGGTGAACTTTCACCAACTTTGCTTCCAAGGAGCACCCTGGTTGCACTTTCTCCAAAACAGACTTATTTCTTCTTTTTCCAATTCATAGAACATTCAGTACTCTATTCTAACACTACAACCCAATGGCATTGATTCTTCTTGTGTCATCCTTACTCAATGTTCAACTTTCAGATGCATAACAATTAATAATAAACAAACAAACACAAACATGGCTTGTATCAGTCTTTTAGTTTAAATCATTACTCTTCAACACTTTGGAGAGATTTCTGACAACAGATTTTCCGGGGCGAATTCTTTTGATCTTGACTGCTTATAACAAAGATGTTTATTGTGGATCCAAGTATGTTGCAATTATTGGCATTGCCATTTCAATCTTTTATTCATCTACCATCATGTTGCCTATTGGCCCAGGACTCAGGATTTTTGTTTTATTGATGTTAACATGTAACCCATATGGAAGTCTATGGTCTTTGATCTTCTCCAGCAAAGGATTCAAGTCCTCTTCACTTTCAGCAGGCAAGGTGTTTAAATAACACAGGCTATTAATGAGTCTTTCTCATTTGTTGTATATATAAATAAATATATATATATACACACACAAATATATATATTGTTATATATATATGCACACACAAATATATATATATATATGTTATAAATACATATATATATATTATTGTTGTTATTAGATGCCATTGAGTCCAGTACTACTCATAGCGACCCAATGAACAAAAGATCTGAACCCTGTTCTATCCTGCACCATCCTCACACTTGCTGATTCACAAGAGTCCATTTCAGCAGTCACTCTGTCAATCCACTTAGTTGAGGGTCTTCCTGTCCTTTGATGACCTTCCACCCTTCCCAGTATCCTGTCCTTCTCTAAGAAATAGCTCCTCCTAGCAGTATACCCAAAGTATATGAAGTGAAATCTCATTATTCTTGCCTCCAAAGAGCACTTCAGCCGCAATTGTAATATGATTCATGTAGGATTTGGTTGAGCTTTATAACAAAAATTTTAAAAAATTAGCAAATATCATTATAGATCATTTGTTTGATTTTTAATGCCTCAGTGACCACTTTTCTTGTATGTTTGTGTGAATGTTTCTTATAGTATCTTTATTATTGGGAGGAAACAATGACCATTTGTAGAAAATAACACACCAACTCATATGTTTAATCGATCTCTTCCAGTCACTTGGCCAAGAGGTTGTTTTCCAGATTTCTTTGCACAACTTTGTGAGCAAGTCCACGGCAGCATCTGTCCACTGAAATATGTCAATTGGTATTCCATCCAAAAACGACTGGGACAGCACATCAACAGAGAGCTACCAGAAGTCCAGGCTGGGTTTAGAAGGGGTCGTGGTACTAGAGATATTGTAGCTGATGTTAGATGGATCTTGGCTGAAAGCAGGGAATACCAGAGGAATGTATATCTGTGTTTCATTGACTATGCAAAGGCATTTGACTGTGCAGATCATAACAAACTGCAGTTGACTCTGAAAAGAATGGGAATCCCAGAACACTTGATCATTCTAATGAGAAACTTATACTTGGACCAGGAGGCAGTCATCAGAACAGAGCAAGGGAACACTGCATGTTTCAAAATTGGGAAGGGTGTACGCCAGGGATGCATCCTATCTCCATACCTTTTCAACCTATATGCAGAATAGATTATCCGGGAGGCTGGGATCTATGAGGAGAAATGTGGGGTCAAGACCGGTGAATGATTTATCAACAATCTGCGTTATGCGATGACACAACCCTGCTTGCTGAAACTGAAGAGGACCTGAAGCGCCTGCTGCAGAGTGTCAAGGACTGTAGCCTACAATATGGATTGAGGCTCAATGTCAAGAAGACAAAGATTCTCACCACTGGACAAATCGGCAGCATCAGGATGGATGGTGAAGAGATTGAGATTGTACACAGCTTTAGTTTGCTTGGCTCCATAGTCAACAGTCTTGGCACCAGCAGCCAGGAAATTAAAAGGCGCTTTGCCATGGGAAAGTCTGCTGTTAGGGACCTCTCCAAAGTGCTGAAGAGCAATGGTATCTCTCTGGAGACTAAGGTGCATCTGATACAGGCCATGGTCTTCGCAATCACGTGTTATGCATCAGAGAGTTGGACAATGACCAGGGAGGATAGAAGGAGAATTGATGCCTTTGAGATGTGGTGCTGGAGAAGAGTACTGAGAATACCATGGACTGCTAGGAAAACAAACAGATTTGTCCTGGAAAGGGTTAAACTGGGTGGCTCCTTGGAGGCAAGGATTCTGAGGCTCCGTCTAACATACTTTGGACATGTTGTGAGGAGAGACCGGTCCTTAGAGAGTGACATCATGCTTGGGAGGGTGGAGGGACGGCGCAGGAGAGGAAGGCCCTCTATGAGGTGGATTGATTCAGTGACTGGGGTAATTGGGATGGGAGTGTCAGAGACAGTGCGATTGGCACAGGACAGAGTGGAGTTTAGGGCTGTTGTATGTAGGGTCGCTATGAGTCGCAGGCGACTCGACGGCACATAACACAAAACAACATATTAATTCTTAAAACTGAAATACCTTAAAAGCATAAGTAAAATAAAACTATACAGCCTAACTTATCAATTTAAATAGTTTGTCTTACTTAGGGAAAGTCAATTAATTTCCTGAAGTGAAACAAGAAAACAAGAAATGGCTAGAATGTTTGAGGTTTTTTTAAATAATGTTCATTATTTTCCCTCTTGGTTTTAATGAAATATATTGTGTTGTGATTGTTGTGTTTCTTAATGGTTTTTAATATTACCTCAAAAATTATTAGTCAGTCTTTTGAAAATTGTTTGACCACAAGTTCTTCTAGGCTCTTCTTGAAACCTGTTAAGAATTACAAAATATAAAATATTTGTTCTGTTTCTGTCTTGACAGATTTACGTAGTATCTAAAATGTTTTGTCCTCATGTTTCAATTCTGAACAAGAAAATTCATAAGTTTTAGTCTAATAGATAAAACAGGAAAATTATAAGATTCTGGGTAATGCTATACTATATAGGTTAAATCTGTAGTAAACAACTCTAGGGAAACATACTAAATAACAAAACACCCATATATTTGCTCTGCTTTATCTTCTGGCATTGTTATTTTCAAACTTCTTTTCACTCTCAGTAAGCCTGAGGTACTTATTGGAACAAAGAGAAAGAGAAATATTTAATCTCAGTGGGCGACCTCTGGCTCTTTCATAACCATTCTTTTCCACTGAAGTCAATATAAGAAAGAGATCTATTTCTTCTGAGTTTTTAAAACACTGAGTTTTTAACATACTGAGTTTTTAATAACTTCATAACCATTTGCAGTCACAACTATTTACCATGTTCCTCTACTTCAATTATGGTAACACCTACAAACTTAATTTGTAACATCTCCATAAAAGGTTTTTGTTGTTGATTTTTATTATGGAGATGACTTTTCATTGTTTTTTTTTTGTTTTCTTTTACCTAAAAATAATTTTTTACTCCCCTCTCTCATCCTTCTCATCCTTATTAACCCTAAAAGAGTGATTATACCTCTTTGTAAAGCATTCCTTTATTGTTTGATAGAATTTTTGTTTTATTTTGTGGGTTATTTTTTCCCTCTTTGTTATGCAGTAATTAACAAGTTTCAGATCATTTCTCTGTGATGTATAGTATTCCATTTTGTGAGTGTACCATAGTTTCTTTGGCCATTTGTCCACCATTGGGCACTAAGATTATTTTGAACTCTTTACTATTATAAATAATGTTGAAATAAACATGGATATGAGTATGTCATTTTATGCTGCGGCTCATACTTTTATTGTATACAATCAGTAGATGACCTTCCAGTGGGTTTTCAGAGGCAGTAATCACACAGGAGGAGATTACCCACCCTTCTCCCATGGAGCTGCTTGTGGCTTCAAACCGCCTGCCTTCGGAATTGCAGTCAGATTTTTACCACTAGGCCACCAGAGCCGACTACTTATTATAGCTTAACAAAATTTTAAAGCTTGGGAATTTTCTTTGTTAAGCATATTTTATCTTTACTGTTTTAATTTATGCTCCTATTGCTTAAGTGATATTATAAATAGACTATTTCCATTTGTCATCAACTAATATGACCCATGGTAACCTCCATGTGTGTCAGAACAGAACTACATTTCATAGGATGTTCAGTAGCTATTTTTTGGAAGTAGATCTCTACAATTTTCTTCTCAAGTGTGTTTTGGTAGTTTCAAATCTCCAATTTTTTTATTAGAAGCAGTTTGCAGCAAACAAGGATTCTCAAATGAGCTTTATAAATATGTCAATTAAGGAAAGACAATATTTCAGGTTATCTGAAATAAATATTATCTGATACTACTATGTATCCTTTTATTTTATAATAGTCAAGAAATTAAAATGTATGACGCATTGGAAAATCTGCTGTCAGATCTGTTCTCAAATTGTTAAAGAACAATGACATCAGTTTTAAGTATGCCCAATTCAAGCCATGTTCTTCTCAATTGCTTGCTATGCATCTGAAAGTTAAATAACTAAAAAAAAAGGATGATAGAAGAATAGATGCATTTGAGTTGTGGTTTTGGAGAATAATGCTAAATATTATCTGGAATGCCTAAAGAAAAACCAAATATGTCTTGAAGAAGATGCAGCCAGGGAGCTCCTTAGAGGAAAGGAGATGGTGAAACTTCACCTCACATCCTTTAGGTATGTTGTTAGGAGTAGTCAGTCCTTGGAAAACACGACGTGCTTAGAAAGATGGAAGATCAGAAAAGGAGTGAAAGAACCTCAACAAGGTGGGTTGCATAGGACAGCCCTGAGCAAGATTCAGGTCTGCTGTTCTTAGCATCCCGATAAGTAGCAGTCAACTCAATTGTATCTAAAATAATACCTGGAAACTCCTACAGTCACACAATCACTCTTGTATTCTCATGAATGCTGGCTATTTTCAGTCCTTTATTTCTGATATATAAATTTGGCACATTGTCAAGGAAATAACTCTTTTTATAGAATCTAAAAATCAATTTGAAATTATTGTAATGACAGTTCATATCATTGTCACACTAACTAATACAAACTCATACAATTATTATAACTATATGCCAACTTATCTTCTCAGTATGATTAAAGTAGGTTAATATTCTGCTGAGGCAGCCGTACTAATCAAAATACCCTGAGAGTATTAATTGTATCTATGTTTCCCAGAGAAAGAGTTGCTTAGCATTCTCTTTAATAATTTAATAGCTTCAAAATATAGTTAAATTTTTGAGGTTTTTTTGGTTGGGTCGCCTGTTTGTTTGTTTTTACTTTAAACATCCATAGTGCCTTTAAAAGAAGAAGTATTATCTTTATATATCAATAATCCTTTACAAAGATGACCATACATCCACGTTTCCACAATACATAGATCTGAGTTATATTTATAGCCCAAACATTTAGTCTGGTTAATGTTTGTTTGGTATTTGCATCATTAAAAGTGTTTTACATAATAGTTACATTAAAATAAGTAAAAAATCTGATCTTCAATGTGTGATGTTAGCTTCTGCTATGTTACCTTTGAAATGAACATGCAGCAAGTATATTAATAGCATTGGCATGCGATTAAATCTGAAAGATTATAATCACATCAATAATGTACTGCTTTCCAAAAGCTGTAGCGCTAACACTTTTTGGAAGGACAGCAAAAAGGTCTAAAGGACTTGGTTGATAAAATATAACCTACTGGAACTGTGGGACAATGGCTAGGGAGAGCTAATTCCTCTTGTTCTCAGTGATGAATGAAGAATTTGATGGAGGAAGATGTAAGATGCTGTTCCTGTTTCTGACTCTCTAGTCATTTGAGCTAAGACACATGATGTAAGCAGAAAATGTTACAAAGCCCCCAGGAGTTAATGGTGAGGTCAGCAGGGACATTGAATATTTAGGCTATAATTTGAAAAATTGGGATGTCAAGCAGCCCTGTTGATGCTAGAAGGATTGGTGTTGCACAGTCTACATAATTTTTTTAAACAGTAAATCTTTCTGCATCAATGAACTAAAAAAGTGCATGTCAATAAAAATTATCAAAATTTTATTTCTCACAAGATGTTAATGATAAGCATACAACTTGCATAAAATATTGTTCAATACTGACTATTCACAATGAAAGATTAATTTCACAGAGACTGGAATTATAGAAGATGACAAAAATCTCCTGCACATCAACTTCAATGGTAAACACTTTTTTATAAGAAAATTGAGGCTGAAGCTCGTAAGTTGATAAAATAATCGCAGATGAAATTATATTTCACTCCAATTAAGATGTCTTATTTTTCCTGTCAAATAAAAAGAATTTAAATCCATTTTCTCATTTTTTGTTAAATAATTCTATACATATACAAATGTGATATTATGTCTGTAAGTAACTCTATTGGCAGAAGAATTTGCCAAATGATCATGATTCTACTTCTAGGAAGTTATGGAAGTCAGTGGGAGTTGAACTGCTGACCTACTGGCAGGTAGTTTAAGTCCACAAGCTGCTTCAATAAAGGAAGTTGGGTAATTCCTCCCCCAAAACTCTGGGTCTCTGAAAACCTGCTAGACAGTCCGCTATGAGTTGATTCCCATTTAATAGCAATGAATGAGGATTTATTAGTTGGGTTTTAGATCAACTCAAACATTTTATGTAGAATTCAAGTATTTACTTACAATAAAAGCTCTTTGGTTTCACTTTACAAAACTAATTCTTTTTTGCAAAATCCTTTCAATATATTTGAAATAGTTTGAATCCTTTTGAGTGATGTTTTAAATACAAGTAAAAAGTTCAATACCCTCTTCTTAGAACATTATATTCATCCAGTATCTATCTATAAGGTATCAAAGGGACAATGTTGTTGTTGTTAGGTGCCGTCGAGTCAAGACTCATAGGAACCCTATGAATGAAAGATCTGAACACTTGTATAACTTTCATTGTTTCTCCATGCTCATAGAGTTTTTGGAAGCAAGCTAATTTGGAAGTGAATGCACTCCTTATTCCAAGCTTGTTTTAATCTGGGAGCTCCATCAAACTCTGTTCACCATGGGTAACCATTATCTCATTTGACACATCAGTGTCACAGTGTTTAGCATCACAGCAACCTCGAGTTATTTCTGTACAGCAAATGGACAGACCAGTGCTATATGACTTAGAAGAACATTTGAGCAAAAACAATTAAAACCAGGTCTGAGTGCTGCAGATTAAAATCACCCGCCTTTGACTTGGTAGCATCACTTTCTTTCCATTAGGCCAACAGAGCTTCCTCTATGTTGCTGCTGTTGTTAGGTGCTGTCAAGTCATAGATGACTCATAGCGACTCTATGAATGAAAGACTTAAACACTTGTGTAACTTTCATTTCTCCAAGTTCATAGTGTTTCCAGAGGCAAGCTATTTTGGAAGTGGATACCACTCCTGCTTCCAAGCATGTTTTTATTGGAGACGATAGCAACTAGAAAATTTAGAGAGAACTCTTAGGGGGAAATGAGTTATGTTGATGGAGGAGGCGAAACACAGAAAAGGAAGGTCTGAATAGTTGCACAACACAAATATCATCAATACACAGAACATTAATCAGAATCATTCATGTTGAAACTTGAAAACAGGTTTGTGTTTTGTGTAGTTTTTTTTAATTTGTTTGTTTGTTTGTTTGAGAACAGAGTTCAGATAATTTGTTCATAGGGTCACTATGAGTTGTATTCAAAGTGACAACACTTAACCAGTGCTAAGTGAGGCTAGTGTTGTTATATCTAGAGGAACATTCTTCTACTTTGTAATTCATTCTTTGTCAATTTGCTGTACTGAGGCTCTGGATTTGCTGTGATGATGAACCTTGTGCCATTGGGGTATCAAATACCTTAATGGTCTTCTAATGTGGACAGTGCTTGGTGGAGCTCCTAGATGTAAAATAGGCTTGGAAGCAGGAGTGACATCCACTTGCTAAGCCACATGCCTATGGAAACTCTATAAACTTGGAGAAACAATGACAATTACGGAAGGCATCATATCTTTTTTCATAGTGTCGCTATGAGTTATACTAAACTTAGTAGTTATGGGTTCTACTAAACTCAATGGCAATCAACAACATTCCCTAAAAGGATAACAAAGTAAAATAATTTTATAAACCTATTGTTAAAAAACAAAAGTATTTGTCTCAAGAGATAAAGTAAATATGAAAAAATGTTAGAGCACTTTACTGAACTAAGATAGCGTCATTAGGATATTAAGAAACTTAAGGGATCCACGTGTGTACATGGATATGGTTGAACTACATGTATAATGCATAATTCTAAGAAAGTCACAATATTCTATCAAGCAAAGTAGATATCTCATGTGCTAAAATGTATTGATGGGATTATACAGTTAAAAAAGGGAATTATAAGTAGTATTTGTCATGAAGCTAATGTTGAATAGAGAAAATATTTAGTATCACTTCGAAAATTTTCCATTATTACTGCCTGTAATTAATTGGATCTTAGAAATATTTAATTGGATTTTAGAAATGTTTGAAATAGACTTTTGTAAATCAAACTAAATGACCTATAATTTAACTGAACTTTTGCAAATTGGATTTTTAAAATAGTTATTTAGTGAATTAAGAATTTTAAAAAGAAGTTCAGCTTTTGGAATGTCTATCAAATTATGATTAATGGAAAAATGTTTCTGAACAGGAAAGTATTTGACATTATTTATCTCTACTAGAGTAAGAACAGAACACTACAAATTAAATAATGATAAAGTAAGTAACACAAACATTTTTAAAATTCTGTACTTGTATTGTGGGGGATTTCCAGTAAAAGAATAATATTACTTTTTCTGGTAGAGCTCCAATTTTTAATTAACTACATGTATAATTCACAAAAGAGAGGCAATATATTTCAAAGTATATCTTTTTAAAATTTCTTTTCATTTCATATTTATTTGCACACAAAATTTGTATGCATTGTTTAATTTTTATAACATTAAATACTCTCCTTACCACAAACATGCAAAATATGTTGATAAGTGTATATTATATTAATAAAATAATAGACAATGGAGACAATAAAAACATCTGTGAAAAATTGACTTAAATATTTACATTATGTGCATGAAAATATTTAGACTATAATTTTCAGAATTTTCTCTTGTTGTTAGGTGCTTTCAAGTCCAGTATGACTCATAGCGACTCTATAAACAAAAGGTCTGAACCCTATCCTATGCTGCATTATACTCACACTTCCTGACACAATAGAGTCCATTACACCAGCCATCGTGTCAGTCCACCTGGTTGAGGATCTTCCTCTCCTTTGTTAATCCTCCACCCTTCCCAGAATTACGTCCTTCCCAAGGAATAGCCCTTTCTAGCAACATTGCCAGAAGTATGTGAGGCAAAGTCTCATCATTCTTGCCTTCAAAGAGCACTCAGGCTGCACACTCTCCAAGACATATCTGTTAGTTCTTTCGGCTTTTCATGAAATGTTCAGTGCTCTTGTCCAACACCACAGCTCAAAGGCGTCAATTCTTTTTCTGTCATACTTAATCATTGTCTAGCTCTCAGGTACCTAGCAAGTGATCAGAAAGATCATGGCCTCAATCTGACACACCTTCATTTTCCCTTAGCTTCACAAACACATCAATAATAACAGAATATTTTCTCAGTTGAAAATGCTATGATTTACAAAGAAGAATCAATTAATACTATAAATAGTTTTAAAATAATGAAATGAAAATGTTGACTCAATGGCAACTAAAAGAGAAAGTATAACTTACTGTCATTGCCATAAGAAGTAGGAAATAACTAGTAATGAACTTCTATTGTGTCTCCAAGGCTACAAGAGACTGTACAAGAAATTGTACAAGAGACTATATACATTTTTCTCCCTAGAAGCTGAAGGTGGAAGCAAACAAGAAAAGGTGCAATCTTTGGCTAAAGTACAACTTCCTATGGACTACACCACCAGAGTTCCTTGTTAAAAAAGACATGTTCTTTAGAAAAGTAAATCAAAATAAACCAATAGCATATATGGTTAGTTTAGAGCATGTGGTTACCATTTCTATTGTTATTGTTGTTAAGTGCTGTCGAGTTGTAGGCAGCTCATTGCCACCCTATGAATGACAGACCTGAACATTTGGATAACTTTCATTATCATTTTTCCAAGTTCATAGGATTTCCAGAGGCAAGCTATTTTGGAAGTGGATGCCACTCATGCTTCCAAGCTTATCTTAACCTGGGAGCTCCACCAAACTCTGTCCGTCATGGGTGACCAATATCACATTTGTCACATCAGGGTCACATAACAGCAACCACGAGTTATCTCTGTACAGTAAATCAACAGACCAGTGCTATACCACTTACAAAGTTCGACCAGAAACAATTAAAAGCAGGCCTGAGGGACGCAGATTAAAATCACCAACCTTTGGCTTGGTAGCATCACTTTCTGTCCATTAGGCCAACTGAGCTCTCTCTATGTTGTTGTTGTTAAATGCCATCTAGTTGTAGACTCGTAGC
Organism: Elephantulus edwardii; assembly: GCF_000299155.1. NCBI lineage: Eukaryota > Metazoa > Chordata > Mammalia > Macroscelidea > Macroscelididae > Elephantulus > Elephantulus edwardii. The sequence goes on along the minus strand of NW_006399824.1, from coordinate 9,677,515 downwards.
CACCTTGTGAACAAAAACCTGAACACTTGTGTAACTTTCTTCATTTCTACAAGTTCATAGGGTTTCCAGAAGCAAGCTACTTCGAAAATGGATGCCACTCCTGCTTCCAAGCTTGTATTTTATTACCATATACTTAATACTTAGGATAAAGACATTTTTGCTGTAATTATAGAAAAAAAATATTTTCGTTTTTCAATTTAAGTTTGGAGGAAAATTTTAGTTTCATTCATACAGGTAAAATGTCTTATGATGTAGCAATAACTTGAATATATAATTTTAATTACCAACAACAAGTGTTTATTTATTCTATTCATTAATGATATTTTTATGTTTACCAATAAATTATGCACAGATACAGAAATACACCTCTCCCACTTGCACAGTATATTTCCTATCCTTGTATTCCTATATAACACTATTATAGTGGTGGGCCAACATAGACATACTATTATTAACTGAAGTCCATAGTTAACATTAAGGTTTATATTTCATGTTGTAGAATTCTACAGGTAGGTCAAATACATAATCTCATGTGCTACTCTATGACACAGAATAATTTCACTGCCCTAAGTATGCCTTCGGCTTCGACTTATTCATCTTTCTAATAATTGAACCCCCAGTAAACACTGATCTTAATGTCTCCACAATTTTGCCCTTTTTTTGGAATGCATTATAGTTGAAATAATACTACATATAGATTTTTCATGTTAGCTTCTCCCCATTAACAATACAGGTTTAATTCATCTCTATCTTTTTATAGCTTAATCGCTCTTTTTACCACTGAATAATACTCAATTGCACTTACATACCACAATTTATTTGTCCATCTACTCATCAAAGGACAGTGAGCTTTAAAGGCCTGGTGAGTTAGGAGTTTTCTTGCCAAACTAAACATAAGAGGTTCAAATCCAATAGCTGCTCTGTGTGAACAGTTTTCTCTGTTTGAGAAATCTCTTCTCATAATATTTTAATTTTTATTTTATATTGGTTTACTTACAAAGTTTATATACATTGTGTTTCACACTATCTTTCATTCACATTGTTTCATAAAATAATTCCCATTCACTACATTTTGTAAAACTAATACTTATTGAAATATACCCAATATTACCCCCTCTTTTCAGATCTATCCCATTTCCTTGACCCATTCCCTCCTCCACCTATCAAATTGTGAGACCCTGTGATTTCCCCCACCTCATCCTCACCATTCTGCTCCCACCCTCCCTCACTTGGATCCTCATCCACATTTTACTACTTACCTTTCTATTTCTACAATAATGATTGTATACAATATTTCTTCTTGTGAGACTCAGTTCAATCAACATAATGCTCTCTAGTCTCTCCCAAGTTATGTAGTAATTGCTACTCCAAATGCTATGTAGTTTTCCACTGTGTGAATGTATTACAATCTTAATCTAATAAATTGTGGTTGGATATCTGGGCTAATTCCATGTTCTTATGATGGTGAATTATGCTACTATAAGATTTGTATACTAAACTATACTTGTGCATCATTTCTATTTTCTCAGGGTATATTCCACATGCTCTTTAACATTTGTTGCTCACTGTTCTGTTTATCTTTGCCACTGCTATGGAGGTGAGATGGTAGCTCATTGTGGTTTTGATCTGCATATCTCTTATTGCCAATGATTTTCAGCATTTCCTCATGTGTCTATTGGTCACCCAAATGCCTTCCTTTGTGAACGGTTTCTCCACGTCTTTTTATTTTTTTTTATAAAATGTTTATTTTCTACTGGTATACTTACAAAGTTCATATACATTTTTTTTCCACACCTGATCTTTCCCATTTCCTTGACTCACCCTCCCTTTACTCATCAAAATGTACAACCCTATGATTATCCTCTGCCCACCCTCACCCCTCTGCTGTTATACCCTCCTTTCCATGTATTTTTCCCATTTGTAATTGGATCATCACTCTTTTCCTTCTGGAAGCCCTGAAAAAATTTGTAAAGTTTTGTTATTAGACTCTTGTCTGAGATGGTATTGTCACATGATCTTTTCCCGGTCAGTAGGTTTTCTTTTCACCCTACTGAAAAAAGTTTTTCATTCACACAAGGATTTTATCTTTAGAAGAGGAAGAATTTTATCCTCCCTTGGTTGTTTATTTCTGACTGTACTTTTTAGTCTTTTTATACCATGGGCTAGGCCTTTTAAGCTTTATCTCACAATCTTTATGTTTTTGAACTTTACCCCCAGATCTGTTTGAAAGTCACTTTATGATCTGTTCGATCTCTTCTTTTGTGATTTGTCTAGTTAAGTCTTCTACATATGTCTGTGTCAATCTGCGTAGGATGTGCGTTTCAAGAAATTTGTCCATTCCTTTATGTTTTCAAATTTATCAGAGTATAGCTTTTCGTACTCTGATATTATAGAATTAATCTCATCTTGTTCTGTTGTGATATCACCTTTATTATTTTACAATAAAGTTATCTTATTTTTTAAGGCTTAAATGAGCTGTCTGTGTCTTTTCTTTTTTAAGTTTACCAATGGTTTGTCAATTTTATTAACTTTTTTCAAAAGACCAGCTCCTGATCGTATTGATCATTTCAATTCTTTTTCTGTTTTCTAGCTCATTGATTTCAGCTCTTATCCTCATAATTTCCTTTTTTCTCAATCTTGTGGGATTAGATGATTCTTTTTCTATTTGACAGAGGTGTTGAATTAGATCATTAATTTGCATTCTTCCTTTTATATGTGTGTGAATATTGATATGAACTGCTTACTGAGGACTGCCTTAGCTGCATCCCAGAGTTTTGTTATGTTGTATTCTCATCTTCATTTCCTTCAAGGATTTTTTTTATTTCATTCTTTCTTTCTTCTGTAACCCAATCGTGTTCTTTTGTTGCTATTAGGCTCTGTTGTGTCAAGTGCAACTCATAGTGACCCTATGAATATCAGATCTGAATCCTGTCCTATCCTATGCCATTTCTCCAGTAAAGTCCAGCTTCTCAAATAATTTACTCAGTATGCAGATTGAATAGGTATGGAGAGAGAATACAACTGTGACACACATCCTTCTTCATTTTAAACCTGCAGTGTTGCCCTGCTTTGTTTGCACAACAGCCTCCTGGTCCAGATGTGGGATTCCCATTCTTCTCAATGTCAGCTACAATTTTAAGGGTATTATTTAGCCTCCATATATGTGGTTTCATAAGCTTTACGCTTATGTAGTTAATTTCTAGTTCTATGACATTGCAATCTGATAAGATACTTTGTATTATTTCAGTGATTTTTTTAAATTTGTTGACACTTACTTTGTGCCCTAATATATAATCAGTTCTGGAAAATATACCATGTGCACTTCAGAAGATAGTGAATTGAGTTTTAATTGGGTGCAGTATCCTGAATACATCCACAAGGTTGAGTTGCCTGATTGTATAGTTTAGATCTTCTTCATCATTGCTAAGCTTCTTTTGAGTAGACCTATTATTTGCTGATAGTAGTTGGTTAATGTCTCCTACCACTATTGTGGTGTTGTATATTTCTTTATTCAATTCTGTTAACTATTGTTTTATGTATTTCCAGGTCTAACATTGATGCATCAATGTTGACCAAGGCTATTTCTTCTTGATCTCTTGTGCTATCTTTTATGGTGGTTTATCTTCATCTTTTATGGTGGTTTTCATCCTGAATTCTATTTTATCAGAGATAAGTATTGAGTCTCCTGGGTTGTGTTTTGTGTTTTTTTGTGTGTGTGGATCTCATTTATTTGGTATATTTTTTGCCAGCCTTTGATTCTGAGTCTGTCTTTCACTTCATTTTTTAAATGTTTCTCTTGTAGGTAACATATTTATGGGATTTGGCATTTGTGTTCATTCTGCTATTCTTTTTCTCTCAATTAACACATTTAGTGTGAGTATTTGCAGGCCAAGTTTAATTGTTCCTACTTTATTGTGTTTCTTTTTCTGTTATTTCTGTGTACTATGGTCACTCAACATTTCTATGGTATCTCTGTGTAAAGGACTTCTCTTACAATTTCAGTCTTCTTTTAACAAATTCAACAAGTTCCTTCTCTTCTGCAAAGGATCTAATTTCTACTTCATATTTGATGGAGAGTTTTGCTGAGTATAGGATCCTTCGCTACCAATTTTTTTCATGTCAACTTTCTGTATATATTATGCCTTTGCCTTATAGCTTATATGGTGTATACTGAGAAGTCAAAACTTAAACTATTTCCCCTTTATAGGTGACTCTTTATTTTCTCATGCTGCTTTTTGTATTCTATAATTAACTTTTAATTTGGAGAACTTGACTATGATAATTCTTGGTGTTTTTCTTTTTGAGTCTAGTCTATTCATTTTTCCACTGAAATTCTTGGATGTGAACTTCTTTGTTCTTAACACAGGGAATTTTCTTTTAGTACCTCTTCTACAATTTTCTCAGTGACTTCCTTGTCCCTCTTATGTTCTGGTATTCACATGTATATCGTTCTTTTGATGTCATCCTAAATGATTCCAATGATTTCTTCATTTTCTTGGTGTCTCATTCTGATTTTTCTTCTAGTACATTTCCAATGAGGCTATTGTCTTCCAACTCACTGAATCTCGCTTTCATCTCTTCTGTTCTACATTTTTGTCTCTCCAGATTGTTGTACATTTTAGCTATTTTGTTCTTAATATTCTGGATTGTATTTTCATGCTTTTCTATTATTTCTAGTACTGTATTTTCTCTATCCTCTCTGTCTTGTGATTATTTTTTAGGTGCTTATACCTCTTTATGTACAGTTTCAATTCTTTCTTCCATACTTTGCATTTTCCTTTCTAGTGGTTCAAGTTCCTCCTCATTGATATGTTTCTTCTGGTTCCCTGTCTCTGTAGAATTAAATTTATTAATGGCTTCCATTTTTTTGTCTATCATTTGCACCTTCTTCTATAGCTATTTCTTCTGGTTCTCTGTGTCTGGAATATTAATTGGGTCTGCTTTTTTAGGAGAAGGTTTATTTTGTTTTTCATTATGTTTGATGCTGCCCGTTGATTTCTTGACATTATTTAAATTTTTTCTTAGTTGATGTTAGGCTGTTATAAGTGTATGATATCCAAGTGGAGGGTAATGTTGCATGAAGGGAACGTATATCAGTGCTCCCCCTTTCAGGCCAAGGACCACACTCCTGAGGGCCCAAGAAAGGTGACTGTTGTTTTTCAGAAACTGTGGCTGATCCACACAGGTTCCCCTTTGCCTTAAGGAATCTCAACCTTCTCCATGTGTTTCAGTCAGTAAGATCCAAGGACAAAGTACCTAGATGATGGAGTACAGGCTTATATCTTCTCATGTGATTTATAGTACATGAAACTCACTAGAGGGTCAGCTATGAGTTACTTCCAACTCAGCAGCATGACAACAACATCAAAGAATAACTTGACTGTGTTCCATTTTTAATAATTATGAATAAAACGTATATAAACATTTTTAATAGCTTTTCATAGATTCATCTCCTAGGAGTATAGCTGTTGGAGCTTACAATGAGCTTATGTATCATACAATGAACTTATACGCTTAGCTTTATAAGAAACTGACAGATTTATCCTCAAGGTAACTATGTTCCAATTGTACTATCCTCTTCATCAATCATATGCACTCTTTGTATTCTCAAAAAATTTTCAGTTTAGATTATAAATTGTATTACTATTCTGCATATTAACTAGTATATAATGCACTACTCCAAATTGTTTCCCAGAAGATAACCTAGAGTACAAAAATGATATATACTTCATTTTTTATATCATATATATATTCAATATGTCTGAATAAGTTAAAAATAAGAAAGACAAAGAATTTCCTCTCTTGATTTTAAATGTAGTGTCCTTTTATTATAGTGCCTGATATGTGTCATATTTTGTTGGAAACTCAGGTAAATCAACATTACTCTTATTCCACAAAAGTGGTTTTGAAAGAACTATTACTTATAAAAGTTAATTGTAACCAATCATCACAGATTACTGTGTTTCCATCCTACAAAACTAGTAGAAACAAATTCTCAGTTCTTATTGGACTTCTCAGCCCAAAAGAAAGAGTGAGATCAATCTTTCAAACTTACTAGTGAGAGAGATTTTATGGTTTGGTGGTAAGGAGAGGTAATCTGACTGAAAAGGCCTATGGTTTGAATTATTCAACTGCTCTGAAGGTCAAAGATAGGAAATCTCCTCCATTGTGATTTACTACTTCTGAAAACCCACTGAAAGGTCAGCTATGAGTCAGATATGAATCAAAGGTACCCAACAACAATATTATTAGTGGGAATAGAAGCGAGACCACCCAATTCTAAACTAATTTCATTTGAATATTTTCCTCCTGATAGCAACTGCAGAACTGTCCCAAGAGATGCAAAATCCTGATTATAGATCTTTATTAAATCACATCCTTCTCCTGGGAATATTTGGTAGGATCAAACTTCCCGCTTTTCTGTTAGCAGGTTAGATCTTTAACCACTGAACCACCAAGGCTGCCAGAAGAGAGACAGTGATATCTGTAAGTGATTCTGCCAAGTCAGAAATGATTTAACAGTATAAAAGCACTGTTGTTGCGCTGTTGTTGTTGCTATGTGTTGTCAAGTCATCTGCTATTCATAGTAATCCTATATACAATAGCTCTGAATGCTGTCCTATCTTAAGCCAATCTCACTGTCTCCAACACACCTACTCTTATTCCCCTAGTTACTGTGTCAATACTTCTCCTCCAGGGTCTTCCTCTCTTACACAATCCCTTTATTCTTCCTAGCATGATGTTCTCCTCCAGGGACGGGTCTCTCCTGGCAACATGTCCATAGCATATCAGCTGAAGCATCACAATCCTCGTTTCCAAGTAGCAACTTGGTGTCACTCCAGGACAAATCTGTTTGTTCACCTGGCAGTCATGGTATACTCAACACTCTTCTCCAGCAAAATAAATCAAAGGCATAAATTCTTCTTGTGCCATTCTTTGTCATTGTCCAGCTCTTTGATATGTAGCAAGTAATTGCAAAAACCACTCACAATAAGGCACATCTTAATCTCTAGAGTGATGCCATTGCTCTTTAAAATTCTGACAAGATCCCTGACTGACAATATTTCCAATGCAAGTCATCTTTTGATTTCTTGACTGCTGGTGTCAAGAGTGTTGATTGTGGAGCTGAACAAGCTAAAATTATTAAAAAGATCAATCTCTTCTCCATCTATCATGGTGTTGTCAGTTGGTGCAGTGGTAAGAATATTTGTCTTCTTGGTGTTGTGCTTCAATCCATATTGAAGATGACAGTCCTTGATCTTCTGCAGTAGTTATCTCAGGTCCTTCTGGCTTAGGAAACAAGGTTGTGTTATCTGAATATATGTTTGTTAATGAATCTTCCCCCAGTCCTGATGTCACACTCAACCACATAAAATCTTGCCTCCTACATGAATTGTTCCACATATATGTTGAAAAAGTATGAACACAGAATGCATTGCTGACAGACTTTTTTCCTGATTTTGAACCCTGTCATGTTTCCTTGCTTTGTTCTAACAACTGCTTCCTGCTCCAAGTATAAGTTTCCCTTGAGAACAGTCAAGTATTCTGGCATTCCCGTTCTTGCAAGGTTAGCCACAATTTGTTGTGATCTATATTTAGACTTTCCTCTGGTACTCTCTACTTTCACACGCTCCCTTCAACATTCTCCTTTGGGATGATTTCTATTAGTCACTGAAGAAAACAATTTCTTTCTTTATGATCTTTGTTATTGTGTACCTTCAATCTACTTTAACCCATTATTATACCATTAAATTGGTAAAACAGAATTATTTGGCAGGAAACAAAATAAACATAAGAAAAAATCATATATGCTGTATTTGAGTTCCAAATCGTTCATCTATTAACTAATGATGCTTTGGTAAAATACAAAAGTGAATCTACGAGGGCGACGCAGCGCGAGGGCGAGGCCGCCAGACCAGGGAACGCCGGGGGAACGCACGCCCCGCCAGCCGGGGGAGCGCACCCCGCCGCCCGCCAGACCGGGGGAACGCCGCGAGAGGGACCCAGAAG
>NW_006399824.1:9627048-9662992 GCF_000299155.1 Elephantulus edwardii | reverse complement strand
GTGCAACAATGAATGAGTGGAAGCCCAAAATCTCTGTAAATGTTTATGAAAATTAATAAAATATAATTATAGAAAAAAAAAGTGAATCTACCTATAGGAAAAAGCAGTTCCAGAAATATGAGTATTTGTGAGAACTCTGTAAGTATTCAGTATTTTCTATCTTCTCTATATATAAAATTTTACCTCCTGTACGAGAAATTTGGTTTGATGGATACAAATAATATAGGCTAGGGACAAAATGTGTTTTTACTTTATTATTATGCTCCACAATATACTACTGATGTTAAACTTTCCAATTACTTCTGAAAAATCACAATAATATATGGTGAAATGTGAAACCATCCATCTCACAAAAATCTTCTACCATCAAATTGATTCTGACTTCCTGAGGCAGTAAATCTTTACAGGAAGAGATGGCTCATCTATCTCCTGTGAAGTAGCTACAGAATTCAAACCAATGACCTTTCGATTAGCAGTGCAGCATGTAATGAACTAGGCCACCAGAGCTAGGCAAGGCGTACAGGCTTAAACCAAGTTTAATACATGTGAAACATATCTTAAGATACCGTAAATACATCTTTTGTCAGAAAGTTTATTTAATCTCGGGGTCAGAATTTCTCTGAAATATAACGGCAGCACCTCTATACTTTCCCATTATGCTGAGTAAACTGTTAGAGCTGTATTTTGGCTGTCTTATAAGATTTGTGTGTTGTTTACAACTCCCTATACATTTATCTTAAGCCTATAAGATTGAAAAAGTGTTCTCAAAATGGGCCTTGATATAGCTGTATTACCAAATTGAAGGAAAGGAGAAAATCTTCTCCTATTTCCTTTTCAGCCTTCCAGTATCCCCAATCACTTGAACACTTGATTGTGAAACTTAAACTTGGACTAGGAGCCTGTCAGCAAAACAGAGCAAGGAAACACTGCATGGTCCAAAGTCAGAAAAGGAGTGTGTCAAGTATGTGTCCTGTATCTATAACTTTTCAGCCTGTATGCAGAACAGATCATTTGAGAGACTGGACTTTATGTGTACAAATGTGGCATCAAAATTGGAGGAACACTCATCAAACATCTGTATTATGCGGATGATGAATCTGTCCTTGATGAAACTGAGGAGAACCTGAAGCACTTGCTGCAGAGTGTTAAGGATAATAGTCTTCAATATAGGTTAAAGCTAAACATCAAGAAGATGAAGATTCTCACCACTGAGACCATTTGTAGCATCATGATAGATGGAGCAGAGATCATGATTGTTAATAATTTCTGCTTGCTCGGTTCCACAATCAACATTCTTGGCACCAGAAGTCAGGAAATAAAAAGACAAGTTTGCACTATGAAAATCTGCTGTCAGAGACATCTTAAGAGTGTGTATGAGCAAGAAGTCTAAAGAATAGACATTAAGGTGTGGTTGATCTAGGCCATGATACCCATAATTACTTTCTATGTGTCAGAATGCTGGAAAATGACTAAGGATGACAGAAGAATTGTTGTCTTGGAGTTGTGGTGCTGGAGAAAAATATTGGACATACCATGGACTGCCAAGAGAACTAACAGAGCTTTCCTGGAGAGAGGTGGCCAAGCTACTCCTTGCAGGGAAAGATTTTGAGATTCCATCTCACATGCTTTGGACACATAACCAACAGGGACCAATCTTTGGAGAAGTATATCAGTATATCATGCTTGAAAGGGTTGAGGGATGGCACAGGAGAGGAAGACCTTGAGTGAAAAAGATTGACTGGAAAACTGGGATAGGTGTATCAGAGACAGCGAGTTTGGCACAGGAAACAGCAGGGTTCAGAACTATTCTGCATAGGGTTGCTACGAATCATGGTCAACTCAATTATACATACCATCCAACAAAAGGTTTAGTAATATGTTTCAGAGTATTGCAATTTCTGCATCTGTTTCTTCTAAAATGCCTCTAACGACATTTATTTTTAGTTCATTGCAAGACCTAAATAACAAAATTACTGGTAAATACCGACAGTGGAAAAGGAGAAAATGTTCTCTACATTATCAACAAAAAGCGTAAAGGTGAATTGGCTACAGATGATAGTGGTTGGACTACCTGCTGTAGATCCTGTGGAATTTACTATCTTATACATAGACAGGTGATATTTACTCTAGAATTTTAGTGCTTTAGTAGTTACATTGTTACCCTGGGATTATGTCCAAAGTTACTAATGATTGGAGCTTTGATTATAGTTCTCCCTTTAAAACACAAAGGCAAGACTTAATTTGAGATGACTCAGAGTGTGAACTTCCCTTTTTCTTGTACAAAATATTTTGGTAGCAGCTGTGCTTGCTGGCAGCAATTTCATTCAAATGTTGACCTAGCTTGACCCAAAAAGTCCCTTCCTGTCAACCAATTTTTGAAATAACCTTCTTACTAGCAGTAAATAATATTAGGTTTGTTGTTGTCGTTGTTGTTATGTATCGTCGAGTCGTTTGTAATTCATAGCGACCCTATGTACAAAAGCGCTAAACCCTGCTCTATCCTGTGCCAGTCACATTGCCCCTGACACACCCATCCTGATTACCCCAGTCACTGAATCAATCCACCTCATAGAGGGTCTTCCCCTCCTACGCTGTCCCTCCACCCTACCAAGCATGATGTCCCTCTCCAAGGACCTGTCTCTCCTTACAACATGTCCAAAGTATGTCAGACAAAGCCTCAGAATCCTTGAGTCCAAGGAGTAGCCTGGTTTAACCCTCTCCAGGATGAATCTGTTTGTTTTCTTGGCAGTCCATGGTACATTCAATACTCTTCTCCAGTACCACAGCTCAAAGGCATCAGTTCTCCTTCTATCCTCCCTAGTCATTGTCCAACTCTCTGATGCATAACAAGTGATTGTAAAGACCATGGCCTGTATCAGGCGCACCTTAGTCTCCAGAGACACACCGTTGCTCTTGAGTACTTTAGAGAGGTCCCTAACAGCAGACTTTACCATCTCAATATATTTTTTGATTTCCTGGCTGCTGGTGCCAAGAGTGTTGACTGTGGAGCTGAGCAAACTGATGCTGTCAACAATCTCAATCTCTTTGCCATCCATCCTGATGCTACCAATAGGTCCAGTGGTGAGAATCTTTGTCTTCTGGACATTGAGCCTCAGTCCATACTGAAGGCTGCAGTCCTTGAACCTCTGCAGCAAGTGCATGAGGTCCTCCTCAGTTTTGGCAAGCAGAGTTGTGCCATCTGCATAACGCAGATTGTTAATAGATCTCCCACCATTCCTGATGCCGCACTGCTCCTCATAGAGCTCAGCCTCTCGAATAATCTGCTCTGCATACAGGTTGAAAAGGTATCGATAGGACAAATCCTTGGCGTACACCCTTCCCAATTTTGAACCATGGGGTGTTACCCTGCTCTGTTCTGACGACTGCCTCTTGGTCCAAAAATAGGCTTCGCATTAGCACAATTAAATGTTCTGGGATTCCCATTCTTCTCAGAGTCAGCCACAGTTTGTTATGATCCACACAGTCAAACTTTGCATAGTCAATGAAACACAGATAGACATTTTTCTGGTAATCCCTGCTTTCAGCAAAGATCCATCTAACATCAGCTAAAATATCCCTAGTAAGATATTTCTTTAAAATAGTAAAATTTTACTGACTTTTTAAGCTCTCGGCTTTTCAAAAATATTTTGTTATTTTTATGCAGAAACAAAATCATCTAAATAATTGCAATATAATTGGTTGTTAGGTGTTGTCCAGTTAAGTATGACTTAGAGTGACCCCATGAAAACAGATTTGTATCTGTCCTATCCTGTACCATCATCATTTCTGACATGCTTGAGCCCTTAGGGGCAGTCACTGTACCAATCCATCTGGTTGAGGGTCTTTTTCTCTTTCCTGGACGCTTTGCCTTTTCAACATTATATCCTTGTCCAAGAAATTGCCTCTCTTAGCAACATCCTCCAGTGATTCTTGTCATCCTCTCTTCAAGCATTTTGACTGTACTTTCTTCAACATATATCTGTTTGTTGTTTCGGTAGTCCAAGGGATATTTATTACTTTTTCCCCTAACACTAGATCTCAAAGGGTGTTCTTCTGACATCCTTATTCATTAGCCAGCTCTGAGATGCATAGCTACTGGTAGAAAAGATAAAATGAAAATTAGTCAAAATCTTTTCATAACCAAAATTGGTGTTCATTTTCTATGCTCCCTGGCAGACGTATCAATTATTACTTTTTAAGTGTAGACAAATTCTCAAACTTTGCGTGTGCCCCCACACCACACACGTATAGGGCCTTTAGGTTCATGCTCCAGTTGTTTCTCTTCTCAACTTTAATTAGGAGTCTTACTAGAGAGTTACAAGAATCTCATCTATTACAGCCCACTGTTAGTTCTTCCTCATACCTGTTAGTCATTCAACTCACTGTGGTCCTTAGGCATCAGGTTTCGTTTATTGTTATAGTCAAAGTAAACTCAGAATCAACTAAAATAAGTGACGTATTTGGCAGTGATTACAGCACTTTGTAGAGAAAATGTCCCATCCTCTTTTACATGTCCTGTAGACTAGATACTTGTCATTAGATAGCTTCCATTTACTTATCTTTGTATGATCACTTATACAAAGTGCAGCTCTTGGAGGCTTTGTACCCATAGAGACTGTGAACATAGTAATAGAAAAAAAAAAACAGAAACAAGACACAAGCATTGGGCCAATGCAGAAAGCTTTTGTAAAGAATTGTTATGAATAACACACAAGGATTTAGAGCAAGATTAGGATTAAAGACTAGGATTAAATTTATTTTTATAATATAAATTGAATTTTTAGAATAAGAGTTTTTTTACAACCAATTGAATTTATACATACAGAGACACACCTTGATCATTAACAAAAGTATTGTCGAAAAGAAAATTTACTATCTATGATGTGTTCCTCTTTACTGTGCATAACCTAAACATGTATTTGTATGTATTAATACTGTCATTCATCATCCTCAAATCAACAACCTCATTAAACTGATGAAAAAAAATGAGAAACAGGTTAGTTGAAATTTAAATAAGAAATATTAAACTTCAAAATCTTGCTTCCCGGTGTGAGAAGCATTCTTTCTCTACCATAGACCTACAGCTGTTGATGATTTGCAAGACCATGCTGATCTGTGAGACTCTCTGTCTGCAGTTAAGGCAGTTGGAGATTAAAGAGGCTAAATGACTTAAAAAAACGGCAACTTTTAAGAAAATGTCAATCCATCTCATTTGTTTTTCTGAATTATGCTGTCCCTACACTTTTCAAGCATGATGTTCTTTTCCAATGATTATTCCCTTCAAGCAACATGTCCAAAGTATGTAAGAAGAAAAAAAATCACCACCATTGCCTACAAGGAGCACTCTAATTCCACTTTCTCTAAGACTGATTTGTTTGTTCTTTTAGCAGCCCATTGGATATTGACTACTCTTCTCCAACACCACAAACTAATGGCATCGTTTATTCTTAGTCCTTGACCAACTTTCAGATGCATAGAAAATGATTGAAAACACCAATTTAGATCAGATTCACTTTAACATCATTTTTTTTGGCACTATAGAGAGGTCCCTGACAGTTGACATTCCTCATACAACATATGTTTTGATTTCTTGACTATTGGTAACAATCATGTTGATTGTGAATCCAGGTAAGATGAAATCACTGACAAAACTAATATTTTCTCCATCCATCATAATTTTGCCTATTGACTCTGTAGTAAGAATTTTTGTTTTCATAATGTTGAGATATAATTCATACTGAATACTTTGATCTTCTTCAGCAAGAATTTTTAGTTCTCCACACTATCCGCAAGCAAGATTGTGTCATCAGCATGAAGCAGTTTTTTGTTAATGAGCTGTTCTCCAATATTGATGCCACTTTCTTCTTCATAAAGTTTAATTCCTTAAATGATGTACTCAGACTGAATAAAAATGAAGAAAGGATGTAGCCCTTGGACTCACCTTTCTTGATTTTCAAACATCTTTTCCCTTGCTCTGTTCAGAGAACAGCTCCCTATTATAGGTACAGATTTTTATTAGCACAATAAAAATTTTGGATATTTCCATTCTTCTTAATGTTTGTCATATTGTTTTGGTATTCTACACAGTTAAATTCTTTGTATAAGCACAGAGACATTATTTTGGTATTTCTGTTTACAAATATACATATCACATCAGCAATGATATCCCTGAGGCCACTGCCTCTTCTAAATCCAGCTTTAATTTCTGACAATTCTCTCTGTTAATGTACTGTTCTAGCCCTTTTTGTACAATCTTCTGTAATATTTTGGGATTGTGAGGATGGCACAGTATAGGACAGGGTTCAGATCCGTTGTTTACAGGGTCGCTATGAGTCATAATCGACTAACAGCAACTAAAAACAACAGCAGAAGCAAGTAGATCATATCAGCATGTATTATTTTTTAGGGATGCTGTTGTTGCTTGCCATCAAGTTAGAACCAACCTATAACTGATTAATTTTGAGAATCAGAACAAATAAGAAATTTTTTCCAGTAAGTAGTTCAGCCATAGCTTGTTGTGATCCACACAGTCAAAAGCCTTTGCATAGTCAATGAAGCACACACACACACACATTCCTCTGGTATTCTCTGCTTTCTGCCAAGATCCATCTAACATTAGTTATAATACCCCTAATACCACGACCTCTTCTAAATCCAGCCTGTACATCTGGCAGTTCTATATTGACACACTGCTCCAATCGATTTTGGATAATTTTCAGCAGAATCTTGCTTGCATATGATATTAATGATATTGTTCAATAATTTCCTCACTATGTTGGGTCACCTTTCTTTCTAATGGGAAAAAAATATCTTTTTTCCCCCCAGTCAGTTGGCCTGCTGGTTGTCCTCCAGATTTCTTGACACAATTTAGTGAGCAGATCCAGGGCAGCATCTATGTTGAAATTTTGGTATGCCATCAATTCCTGGAGCCTTGTTTTTTGCCAATTCCTTCGGAGCAACTTGAACTTCACTCTTGGTACCAGCAGCCAGGAAACCAAGAGACAAACTGTATTGGGAAAGTCAGCTGTGAGGGACCTCTCAAGAGTACTGAAGAGCAACAACATCAGGCTGGAGACTAAGGTGTGACTAATCCAAGGTATAGTCTTCGCAATTGCATGATATGCATCAAAGAGTTGAACAGTGACTAGGGATGATAGAAAGAGAAGTGATGGCTTTGAGCTGTGGTGCTGGAGAAGAGTGTTGAATATACCATGGATTGCTAGGAGAACAAACAGGTTTGTCCTGGAGAAGGTGAAGCTGAAATGCTCTTTGGAGTCAAGAATTCTGAAGGTTCATCTGATATACTTTGGGAATGTTGCAAGGAGGGACTGGTTCTTGGAGAAGGACATCATATTTGGGAGAGTGGAGGATTAGCGCAGGAGAGGAAGACCCGTGATGGGATGGATCAATTCTGTAATTGGGGTGGTGGCAATGAGTGGGTCAGAGACAACAAGGTTGGCACAGGATAGAGCAACGCTTAGGGCTCTTGTACATAAGGTTGTTATGAGTCACAAGTGACTCGACGGCACATAACAACAAGTAGTTCAGATATGTCTTCCTAATTTCTTGATACGGCTTGGAAAGCATATCAAGGGCTGCATCTACTTATTACAATATGCCAGTTGATATTATAAAAATGCCTGGGGCTTTACTTTTTAAAAAATAAATTACAATTATTTTAAAAACTGTAATTTTAACTAAAATTTACAAGAAAGCCTTATTTTTTTGCCAATGTCTTCAGTGATGCTTAATTTCTTCTTTTATTGCCATTGGTTCTTGGCCATATTCTGCTTCCTGATATGGTCCCATAACAGCCAATCCTTTTCAGTACAATGACTCTGTGCATTTTTCCATAATTTTTTTAGGCTTCCTGGATCATTCAAGATTTTTCCCATAGCATACTTCTTCTGTATTGCACTGTGAGACTTGAATTTCTTTTTTAAACGTTTCAGCTTGAGAAACACCAAACAAGGTCTTCACCTTTTGTCTTCTTACTCTAGCTTCTTGTACATTTTGTTATAATTCTTTCATGTTGATATAGTTGTTATGTGTCTTTGAGACAAGTATGACTCATAGTGATCCTATGAAAAGCATATCCGAACCCTGTCTTATCCTGTATCATTGTCACAATATCTAACATGTTCAAGCCCATTGCTGCAGTCACTGTGACAATCCACCTGGTTTAGGATCTTCCTCTCCTTCACTGTTTCTTTACCTTTCCAAGTATGTCTCCTCCAAGGAATAGTCTCTTAAACCAACATGCTCAAAGTATGTGAGAAGAAGCTTATCATCTTTGCTTCCAAGGAACACTCTGGCTGTACCTTCTCCAAGACATAAGTGTTTATTTTGGCAGTCCATTAAATATTCCACATTCTTCTCCAACATTACAGTTCAAAGGTGTCAAAGTTAAAGTTAATGGAATAATAAACAATATTGTAAAGGCTAGAAAAACATCAATCTAATTGTTGAACTTTGTTTGAAGTTACAGAGAGGATTAAAAACAAACAAACTCAATGCTGTTGAGTTTGCACAGAACTATAACTGATTGATTCTCCAGTGGGTTTTCAGAAGGTGCAAACTGCATAGAAGAAGATTGTTCCAAGTTATGCCTGGTGAATTTTTTTTTGGGGGGGGCTATAATATTTTCACTTTAAACTATTTCTCTAAATTTACTTTATGTAATATGTGTCATTTGTAATTAAAAATTGAAATATGTATATAAATAACAATAGTGTATTTAATTATTTCTACAAGGATAAAATGCTTCAAAACTAATCATAATCATTTATTTCTGTTATTATTTTATCATTTTTAAGTTTTTATCAAAACCAATGTCAGTTTTCATACTATTGAAATATATTTATTATTGAATATATATTATTATATGCATTTCAAAAATCAATTCCCTTTTATTGATTATTGAAATTAGAATATAAATTCATTTTTTCTTTGTTTTATTTACTTTGCTTTCGTTATTGATTAAAAATTATTTCCACATAAATTTAATGGTGTTTGTAATATATATTTTTTTCAAAATATAAGCACACACATACATAATTCTTTATTAAGTACATTTTTTTCTGATTTTTTACTTGATCTAGCATTCTAGTGTGTCTGGTATGATGTGAATTTCAGAGGTGGAGGTTGAAATAGCTAGTAATAAAAACTTGTTATTTTTTTTAAGTTCTGAAAAGAAAATATTGAGTGGTTTTCTGTGACATTTCCTATCTAGTAAAGAAGGTACATTTTAAAGTCCATTGTTTGAAAGTCAGTTCAGTCCATTCCAGTTAGTTTTGTCTCACATAAGCTTATTTTATTAGCAGCAAAGAGATTATCTCTGATTTAAAAGCAAATTCTCAGTTCAAATAGCAAAACTTTCTCTCAAATGGCTAAGACATTTGGCTAAGACAATCTTCCTGTTAAGTATTTCCCATATCAATGAGCATGCAAGAAGCCCAAATAATTTGGATATTGTGAAAAGAGCAAGTGTAAAGTTTTGCTGATTTGTTTATTATCTTCAAGTCAAGCACAATCATAATGACCCTATGAACAAAAGGACTGAAGCTCCTCTACAGCTATCAACATTTGTAAACGTTAATAGAGTTTCTGGCTGCATGTTGTTTAGGAAGTGGATGCCACTCCTGCTTCCAAATCTGTTATAGAATATTATTGGTTGAGTCGCCTGTGATGGCTATATCTGACCTTTACTAACTAAACAAATGGGAATTGTAACCGGGAATTGTAATTGTCAGCAACATCAATAACTCAAAACCAATTCTCATTATGTCAGACATGACCCCACACTCTTGTTCCTCTTTCTAGTCATCTCAACATTGACCTTACTGCTTTATTGAATCCAAAATCTTATGTGGTATCACACAGACCACACAGAACTATACTAGTGAAGTCAAAAGCTTATCATCTAGATTACTAGTAGGATATTGTCAGGACAGCTTCCAAAATGTGCATACAGGCATCTCAGTTTTGGAACTCATGGTTTTAGACCAGTGTTACAAAGTTCTCAGTCCTTTCAATATTGGCTCTCCCCACCCTCAATTATCCAACAAACATGGGCTCTTAGCTGAGCTCTCTTGGTTTGTGCCCACCCGCATTCCCCCATAGGGGGTTAGCAGACAGCTCCACCTCATGTCAGTCCCTCTGATTCTCAGCTTCAGCTATGGTGGCTGCTGCTGCCTGAAGTGTAGCTGGAGCAAGAATGGTGGGTTTTAAAGAGTGCCCTACACTTTCTTGCTACTTCTTCATTAGTTGAGGAGTTCTATTTGCTGCTGGAGCTGCTCAATTTATTGGTAGTACTGGCCAATCACCTGGTAGATTGGTTAGAGTGGTGAATCCCCTTGCATATGGGCTAAGACTACTTGTTCTTATATTCCCACCAATCTGCATGGCTGAGAGAGTTTAGTGACTAGGAAAGCCATATTGAATGATAAAATCCACAGTTATCAGTTTATATTCTTTACCAGTCAGAAATATTAACAGCTCTGTTCAGAAATATTAACAGCTCTGCGAAATGGTTGACCTTTTCTGAGGTCTTCACATACAGCAGAATCTTACACTGTTGGCTTCTGAGATTTTCCTTGATCTGCTTCATCAGGTAAAATATGGCTGTTACAGAGATATCCTAAACCTGTTTCCCATTTGTTCAGAATTTAAGTGCTATTTTCTACTCAGTTTTACTAATAGAGCCTTATTAAACAATTCAGACTTGATGGATTCTAATGAGGGTAAGAATGTTATTACTGTCCTTATTAATGTTTTGAATCTGATTTGGACTAAAGTGCAATGTGCATTTCCCAAATTAATGATTGCAGTCTAGTAAGAATTGACCACGTTCTTAGGTCAGTCAATAAAATAGTCAGTGATTCATTAAAATGATGGTTATTATTAGGATAGCCAAGTGTGTGGGAGGGAACAGAAAATAGAATGAATATCAGTGGCTGGCTGTTAAGTGGCAGACCTCAGATCATTCTGTGTGTGCATGTGTGTGTATAAACACACTTAAAAAAAACTCAACAACAGCAACAAAAATGTAAAGGTATCAAAAATGGTTTTAATGGATTTTTCCTTGAACTAGTAAATCTTAAGTTGATGATGAGCTCATGTTTCCTTTTTTAGAGAAATCGTAAAGTAATTATGCATGTCAAGCAGAAGATCATTTGGGTTTAGCTTGCAAATGTAGTTCTTCATCAACTAACTCTCTATTTTACTGTTCAGCAAAAAAAAATGGCATTTGATCAGCTTGATTGCAATTTCACATTTCCTACATGACATATATTCACCTGGGGCAATACCCATAAAAAAAGAAAAGAAAAGAAAAAAATATCACCGACTGTAAGTTCAC
This sequence comes from Elephantulus edwardii, assembly GCF_000299155.1. Lineage (NCBI taxonomy): Eukaryota > Metazoa > Chordata > Mammalia > Macroscelidea > Macroscelididae > Elephantulus > Elephantulus edwardii. The sequence goes on along the minus strand of NW_006399824.1, from coordinate 9,651,633 downwards.
TACAGTTTCTGACATGCACAAGTAACCACTAATTGTTTGGTCTCTAACCAGATCCCTTTAGGCAGTAAGAGTACAAGGTGCCCCTGTTAGAGTACTACTTACCCTGGCAAGTCAACTTCTGGGAAACAGAGTGCATAAAAATGTAATCATAACTGTTTAGAATTCCAAAATATCTATAGAATTTCATTAAGCCCTACTACAAACACACTAAGCCAGATACTCGCCTCATAAAGAAAAATATGAATTATGGAAAATCAAATGTTTGACTGCATGTGGCAGCAACATGTTCTAGAACAGATGTTCTGTTGTCTAGAAAGCAGCCCAACAGGGATACAATGAGAAGAGTGTAGATTGTCCAAACAGATTCATTTCAATGGATGGTTTATGGTTCTCTTTCCTTTTAGAGAAGTATCTTTAAAATGGAGGGAATCTGTTGGTTTAGTGGTAAGGAATTGTGTTGCCAATTCACAGTTTAAATATACCAGCTGCCTTACAGTAAAAAGATGGGCAATCTCCTCCCATGATATTTACCGCCTCTGAAAAGCCCACTGGAGGGTCAGCTGAGTTCATTCTAATTCAACAGTACTCAACAACAACAATATCTTGAACTGTATGACATAAAACAGTTAACTAACATTAAAATGTTTTCATTACTACAAAGCCAGAAACCAAAAGAGGAGGTCATCAGAAAGAATAAAAAATGATTTGAGGAAGTATTCGTAGCCTAGTGGATCAAAGGTTGTACTGCCAATCCAATTTTAATACGAATTAAGTTCAACAGCTGTTCCTTAGGAAAAAACTAGCCAATGCCCTTCCCTGTATCTGCAGCTTCTGAAAGATTACTGAAGAGTCAGCTACAAGTCTGTTCCTTCTCAATGGCAATGAGTTTTTGAGTTTATATTGATTGTATATAGTTTGTTGTTGCAAAAGGAATTGGAAAATTTTTAAATGATCTTTGGACTGATATGGGGAAATTGCTTCTAAATGCAAGTAGGGAAATTTATTGTATTTGTACTAATTGCAGCAAATACATCATGAAGATTAGTTATTTAATACAATCTGTGGCTATAATTCTCTTCATAAGCTCTGGTGACATATTTCATAGGGAGTGGCACTGGTAAGGAAAGGTGATGATTCTTTGGCAGTTTGAATTCACTATCAGCTCTGTTGGAGAAAAAGATAATTTCCTTCCTTGTAATTTATAACTCTGGAAAATCAGAGTGTTAACTATTAATCATAGTTGACTTGACATCAATATTATTGTTGTTGTTTTTGTTGTTGTTAAGCAGCCTTGATTTGACCAGGACAGCAATCCTATGAACAATGCATTTGAATCATACCCTATTCTGTGCCATCCTCATCATCTCTGATTACTTGAGCTCATTGTTAAATTCATTGGTCAATCTATCTCTTTGAGAGTCTTCCTTTCTTTTGCTGACCCTCGATCTTTCCAAGAATGATTTTTCTTTTCAAAAGATCAGCCCCTCCTCACAATATGCCCAAAATATGTAAAATGAAACTTACCTATCCTTGCCCCAAAGAAACATCATGGAGGTAATAACAAATTATTATCAGACATCCATGAGAAATCCCAGGTATATGAATAAATCCTAACCACATATGATTCCAATTAACGAATGTTGCATTTTAATTTGAGAGGCCATTATGACATGATCCTTTTGGGAGGACAGTTACTCTCATTACTGGATTTGTTAAGTTCAGAATACACTCTTTGTCTTAAGCCCATGATTACTTAGCAGGGAGGGAGATCTTGATCTATGTGTCCAGTAAAAGGCGAATAATATAACCATATGAAATTAAACACTTTTCAGTGAAATTAATAATTCAGACAAACAATTTAGTAATATTTGAATTATTTAAATAGCAATTATAATAAATCACATTCTCCTTAAATCATTTAAAACATCCTTTTGTGTACAGTTTTTTAAAATAATGGGAATAAAAATATTTGGAAGTGATGGGACTATTTTAAGTTAAGGTATTTAACATTTCCATTTTCTATTTTGTACATACCCATGGGGCTCAAAATTGGATGACAACTAAAAACAATAAAAACTGTTTAGAATATAACTAAATTTTACCACCATCACCCCTTTTTTAGGACTCTCTGAGGACCAGTCAGTAGCTAGGGAGTTGCATTGGTAACGCAAAAGCAGCAGCTCTTTGGTGGTTCTAACACATCAGCAGCTATGAGGGCAAAAGATGAGTAGTCTCTTTTCCTGTGTGATTTACAGCTTCCAAAAATCATTTGAAGAGTCAAACACAAGTCAGCTCCAATGCTATGGCAATTAGTTGGCTGTTTCAATTTAGCTTTTTTGTTTGTTTACTTGGTTGTTGTTGGGGGTTTTTTGCACTAGTTTATTTATAAAATTAGAATACATTCTTTTCCAGAATGATTCCATCAATTTCCCTCAGACCCCCACCCATCAAATTGTACAACACCATGATTAATCCCCCCCCCCCACCTGCACATCTTCATCCATCTGTTTCTATTCCCCACCCTCTTGGATCCTTATACTCATTCTATAATAATGGTTTTATATCATATTTGTCGTGTGGGACTGAGTAATTTGTAGTCTGTATGTGAAGGAACACTGATGTATTTCTAGTGGCTGAGATCCACCTGCAGAGAGCAAGGCAAGACAAGCAATCTCTCCCTCTTAAGATTTATAACCTCAGAAACTCAATGGACTGTCACTATGAATTGTAACCAACTCGACAACAGTGAGTTATTTGTGTTTTTGTGGGGTTATTTTATGTTTTAGAGAGAAAGGAAAGAAAAAAAAATAATAACAATCCACATCCTAAATCTATAATCAGGCAATAATATACAAGAAAATATTTCCAACAGAGGTTTTTATTGTTTTTTTTTATAATACCTAAGTAAAGGAAATTATCTGGATGTGTGTGACAGCGGATTATGTTGCTGTTGTTATGTACTTTCAATTTGATTGTGACTCATAGGGAATCTATTAACAACAGATCTGTACCTGGATCTATCATGTGCCACCCTCTTCAAAATACTTGAGCCCATTGTTGCAATCATCTTGTCAATGTGTCTCGTTGAGGATCTACCTCTCTTACGCCAACTCTTTCACCTTTTCAAGAATGATGTCCTTCCTTATCCACAAACTGATCCATTCTAATAAAATGCTAAAAGGGTGTGAGATGAAGCTAAACCATTCTTCCTTCTGAGGAACACCCTGGTGACACTTTCTCTGAGATAAAATTGTTCTTTCGAAAGTTCAAAAGATATTCAGTACTCTTCTCCAATACCACAACTCAAAAGCATTGATTCTCATATCATCTTTAGTCATTGTCCAAATTTCAAACGTGTAGCAAGTAATTGAAAACACCATTGCTTTGGTTACCTAAGTCTCTAAACTGATATCCTTGCTCTCCAGCACTTTGCAGAATTCAGTCACAGCAAAGTTTCCCAACTTAGTGCATCTTTTGATCTCTTGACTGCTAGTACCCAGGATGATGTTTGTGCATCCAAGTAAGATGACATCACTTACAATTTCAATCTTTTCTCCATCATGATGTTCCCTTGTGATTGTTTTTGATTTCTTGCTATTGGGATACATAATCCATATTGAAGATTGTAATTTTACTAATCTGAACCAAATCCTTTAATCCTACTCACTTTTAAATGACAAAATCTATATCTTTATATCTATTCAATCAGTATGCTGAGCCTAGTGCTCGAAAAGGTAGACTTCAAGAAGGGCAATGGACTTCTGAAGAGCTGGACTTCAAAATCAGAGGAAAACTTATCAACAAACCATTATTCAATGATACAACCTTGCTTTCTGAGAGGGAAGAGGTCTTGCCTTGACAGTGAACATATAAAAGAAGTTATAGTACCTCCCAATAAGAGTGTCTTAGAACATCTTCTAATGGTAAAATTCTTAAGAAGATAAAACTGTTCTTACAGGTACTATGATAAATTTGAAAAATCCTTTAAAAATGCAAAAATAGATAAACTAGGGAAAGATCAGGATCACTATGCCCAGGTAGAATCTCTTATTTTTTTTTCCTGACAGAGGTGCCTAGGAAAATAGAAGTCGCAGCAAAGAAATCAAAGTGAGCATGCAATATTCTGAGTGAAGGTACTTTAGAGTTTCCTGATACCACCTATTTTTGCTCCTATAATCTTGGCCCTGTGACGTTAAACTAAAATGTACATTATAGTTACCAAATTTAAAGCATCCTGGATCTCATTTAATTGAATCCAAGCTGTGAGTGATTCAACAGGGCTGTATTGGTCAGCTTTTGACTGTTGCCTGGAGTGGTAATAAACATTGCAGTAGCAATTGTTCTGGTTGCCTATTGCTATATAACTACCTACAAATGTAGCACTATAAAACACAATCCATTTTATTTTACTCATGAATTCTGTGGTTCTGGATTTCAGACATGTCACAGCTGGGACGACTTATGGCCCAAATTGTTATTTCCGGAAATAAACTTGAACTGGAATTTCTACTGACCTTGCTCTGCAATTGCAGTCTTGCCACACCCCCATCAAGATGTGAAGCTTAACTCTTCACTTACACAGTGTTGACAGAAAAATTCATTCTCAGTGAATGAGACTTGTTTTGTAACTATCATTTCTGTGAGAGAAGACGATCATTAGAGACTTAAGATAAAGCATTGAGATTCTTATGGTAGAAATCTTCCATCCAGAGCGCCTTGTTTGATTCCAACCCAATGCACCTCATAGGCAGCCATCAATCAGTGGAGATTTTCATGGTGCAGTGATACTAAACAGATATAAATGGGGCTTTAAAACTAAAATTTAAAAAAGGGAAGGTCTGGGGATTTATTTCCAAAAATTAACCAGTGAAATCCTATAAATCAGAATAACCTGATGTGCAATAAGTACAGTTCAAGCTCTGCAGAGAATGTTTCCTTCCGTTATGGTGGTGTCACCATCAGTTGGGAACCCATGTTACAACAGCCAACAATGTAATAAAAGAAATCTAATTATACCGAATTAAAAAATTCCCAGTTTCTTTGCCATGTCCAGCCTACCCCCTCACTTATCTTATTTACTTAACTTTCCCTTAACTCAGAAAAATCATAAACACTCAATGGAGGTGCTATGTCTCACATCATCAGAATAGTTTCAAGAACTGTCTATGATAAAAATCATCAAAAAGTTTAATCCTCAAAAAGTTTCAAGAGATAAAATATTTCCAAGGACTTGAAAGGTGTTAAGGAAAGCCAAAACATAATTATTTCTATAGGAAAATTCTGGCAGAAGCCAGAATAGGCAAAGGGAGAGGAATAAAAAACAAGAACTGGGGACACAAGTGAGGAAAAATGAATAGAGACAGGGAAAGGAAGAAATAAATGTATGTGAATAAACACTGTTTTAGCAATCTCTTTTAAACAATCTCCTGTACAAGGTAAGTCTTCAGAGCTAAGTATCTCTACCAGTCATCACCTTTCAAATCTTTGTCACTGTTGTTATGTGTCCGGAGTCACCTGAGATTCACAGAGATCCTATGCACACTCTGAACTCTGACCTTTTCTAAGTCAGTCTCATTATCTCCTATCCACATACTCCCATTACCACTGTTAGTGTTTCAATCCATCCCATCCAAGGTTTTTCTCTTTTGTGCTGTCCCTCCACTCTTCCAAGAATAATGTGCTTTTCCAAGGACTAGTCACAACTGGCAACATGCCCACATTTTGTGGCATGGAGCCTCAAAATCCTTGCCTCTAAGGAGCAACTTGGTTTCATCTTGTTCAAGACAGACGTGTTTGTTCTCTTGGGAGCTCATGATGTGTTCAATATTCTTCTCCAGCACACCAACTCAGAGGCATCAATTCCTCTTATATAATCCTTAGTTATTGTCCAGGTGTCTGATGCATAGTAAGTAATTTTGTGAAGGCCATAACCTGGATCAGACACATTTTAGTCTCTAGACTTTATATTTTAATTTCCTGACTGCTGGTGCCAAGAGTGTTGATTTTGGAACCACTCAAGCTGAAATTGTTCACAGTCTCAATCTCTTTGCCACCTATCATGGTGCTGCCAATTGACCCAATTCAGTGAGAATCTTCTTCTTCTTTTTAATTTTTTTTATACTGGTTTACATACAAAATTCATATACATTGTTTTCTTGATACTGAATAGTCCTTGACCTTCTGTAGAGAACACTTCAGGCTATAAAATACTGAAAATGTTTCTGAAACAATAAATACACCTGATTTACTTTTTTCAATGTTCTTTACAAAGGGAAATCAAGTTAATGAGTAGCTGAAGTAGACATGGAACCATGTGTTTGCACAAACAAGAAGAGCTTCCCTATCACTTTGTCGTCGCCTCGTACAGTATCAAAAGAACTCAGCATCTGACCATCCCCTACCAGTAGATACAGGGTCATAACGGTGACTATCTTTGTTCTAGAGTGCAACTCAACCAGGCATGTTACTTGTGTTTAAATTTATCATTCAATCACAATAAATTTGAAGACTGATAATATCATTAAAACCATCATCAGCTTTAAAGACAAAAGATGTATATAGGCATTGAAACCAGAGTGATTTGAATTGAACTTTTCTAAATTCCATTCTAAATACTCAGACATTTGACTGTGTGGATCTAGCAAATTATGACTAACATTAAGAAGAATGAGAATTGTATTCTACCGAGACCAAGAAACTGTCATCCAAACAGAATATAGAAATACTGCACTTCATGGTTTAAATAAGGAAAGGTGTGCATAAAAGCTGTATTATTTCTCCATATCTATTGAAACTGTGCACTGAACAAGTCATTCAGTAAGCTAGATTTTATGAAAAAGAATGAGGCATCAGATCAGTGGAAGACTCATAAACAACCTGCATTATGCAGATGTCACAACTTTGCCTGCTGAAAGTAACGAAGACTTGAAGCACTTGCCGCAGAAAAACAAAGATTACAACCTCCAATACGGATCACATTTTGATATCAAGAAAACAAAAATCATCAATATTGGGCTAACATCATGATAGATGCAGAAAAGAAAGATTGAAGGTGTCTGTGATTTAATTATATTTAGATCCACAATTAATACCCTTAATACCATCAATCAAAAAAAAATCAAAAGACGTTTTGCAGATAGTTAAATATGCTGCCAAGGACTTCTCCAAGTTCTAAGGAACAAAACAATAATTTTAAAAACTATGGTGCAATTGATGCAATCCATATTATTTTCAATTACTAGCTATGCACATAAAATTTGGCAGATGACTAAGGATGATAGAAAAAGAATCAATGCCTTTGAGTTGAGTTGTTGGAGAAGAGTATCCCATGGACTGTCTATAGCTAGTCATTCTATAGTTGAATATCCTACGGAGTGTAAAAAAGAGCTCTGTCTTGGTCTGATCAATCCTTACTCATTGACTCAACTATATCCTTGATTTCAGAAGCCAGTACAAAACGCTAAATTATCTGCTGAAAGAGATTTTACACCTCACTGTGGATAATTAAACTTCAATTTAAGGAATCTAATTTGATAACTATTAAGCTGTGATGCCCTTGGGAAGAATTTTGACATAAAGAGAAAGTAATTCCCTTGGGATCAGAAATAAGAGTTCTAAAGTTACCCTGTAATTAATAGATCAAGCTATGTTACCTAGGGCAAAGTTCCTTAACTTCCCAATTTCCATAGTTACTTATTAGAATTGATGATATTGGATAAAATATTAGAAAATAAACAGCATAAGGGCACAAACAGAGTTGATGAAATGCTTATTATTTTTTTCATTAATTGAGCTAACATTTAAATAAATAATTTAGAAAAAGAAATGTCTGTTTTGCAGAGAGGACCATTTTAATGGCAGATATTTCAATTTTTAAAGTGTTTGCATAGCAGTCGTGCAAATATAACATTAGTATTTGAAAACTTACAAAATCAAATGTGGAAAAGAATTTGTTTCTGAAGTTGCATGTATTTATTTAGAAATAATAGAGGTTTGAAGGTAGATGAAACCACGGTACAATATTGTATTTCAACATGCCTAGTATATGATTTTCACTGGTCTAGAAGAAGTTAGATTAATTGATCTTCCACAATATTGTTGTTGTTGCTGTTATTATTGCTGTGTGTCATTGAGTTGGAACCAACTCATAACTGACCCTCCAGCTGATTGTAAAAGACAGTAAATCGAAGGGGAAGAGGTTGTCTAGCCTTCTCCTGTGGAATACTGGTGAATTTGAAACATGAGCCTCTGTGTTTGTAAAACAGCTTTTTACCACTGAGCTATCAGTCATATAATCATCTTAGTGATGGAATTCAATTAGTTGAAGGGGAGTTTTCTGGTTGTATCGCCTACCCCTAATACACAAATAGAGGCTTTGTTAAGGTTTGTTCTCTTTCTTGAACCTACACTCTTCTCATCATCTAAACTTTGGTTCTTGAGATATGAGCCTGCAAAAAAACATTCAGGGTACTTTCTAACCAGTAGATACTGTACTCAACAATTGCACAAAACTGTTAGTCAGGAGAAGCCTCTGGTCTGCCACTTAATCTACAGATTTTGTTTTTGTCATCATTACATACAACCAAATGAGCCAGGAAAAGTCTTTACAGAACTGCCTGAATCACAGATATGAGACTTGACAGCTCGTACAATTATGTGAAAGAGGAGACCACCGGTGTGACAGAGTTTGGTGGGCATAGGGAGGGGTGAAGTAATTAGAAAAGATTCAGTGGAGATCTATAAAGATGGGCATAGATCTTTGGTGACTAATTTTAAAAGAAACAAAAAACCTACAAGAAGTATTTTTTTAAGAGATTGTAATCAATAAATTACATTGGTTAATGGTAATAATCTACGACAAATAAATGATTATCTGCAAAAACAAGTAATCTTTATAAACTTTCACAAAAATGAAATTTAAAACAAAAAAGATTGAACAAGAAAGGAATTCCAATAATGTGAAAATAAATACATTAATAATAATATTTTTACTTAAATAATGGCAACAATATTTAAGTGATGACATATGAATGATGGAAAAATCACCCTAAAAATAAGTATTCTTCACAACAGTACTCTTAACAGCAAAAGTAGGAAACAAATCAAATATACATCAATAGAGGGTTAAAGACAAAATTACATGTACGTGTATATATGTATATGTATATATGTGTGTTTATATATGTATATATATGCATATATATATATGCATGTCCTGATTAAAACTAAATAAATTTAAATGATCTCATGTATACTCTAATGAAGTTAAAGGAATAGACTTGAGAAGACTTGTAGGTCCTTTCATAAAATCTGCATTATTAAAAGACTTGGGGGAAGGGATTATATAACAATGAAAGGATTTTTCTTTTACTTTTCAAAGAGAAGAGCAGCTGGGGGGAGGAGTGGGCAGGGAGAAAAGTGCAACTGTGAATGAATGGAAATCCAAAGTGTCATAAATTTTCATTAAAATTAATAATAATAAAAAATAAAAACCTATGCATTTGAATTTTGTAAATAAACCAGTAGAAAATTTAAAAAATTAAAAAAAATATTTTAAAGTGTATTATTTGTTTAGCTTGGAAGCAGAAGTGGCATCCACTTCTGAAACAGCTTGCCTCCAGAAACCCTATGAACCTGGAGAAAGGATGGAAGTTGCACAAGCTCTCAGGTCTTTGCTTCATAGGGTTGCTATGAGTCACCTACAACTGGACTACACTTAACATGTACAATTGCCCCTAGGCTTTCCAAGGCTAAAAGTTTTACAGAAAGAAGTAGACTGCCACTTCTCCTATATAAGTCAAATGCAGAAGAACACATCTTCATGATCTCACTCCTACAAATATCTAATAGGCAAATGCATATAGAAAAAAATTAATTAAGGATTAGCAGGACCTTGAGAGAAAGAAGGGAGAGGAATTTATTGTTTAAAGGATGTTGAGGCTCTGTTTAGTGTTAACAAACGGTTTTTTTAAATGAATGGTGGTGATGGTTGCACCATAATGCTGAATGTAATTAATGTTACCAACTGTGCGTATGAAATGGTTAAAATGGCCAATTTTGTTCTATATATTACCACAATAATGTTTTTTAAATAATTTTCCATGTTCTTTTTTTTTTTTTTTTTTAGAACATAATTCACTTTATTTGTTATAGAAAATCCACTAGGTGGTGGCCACAGCTGGAGCCTGAGTCCTCTGCACAGAGACTCTGGTGTGAGTCTTTACAAGATGATCTGTGAATTCCTGGTAGGGGGACTTTGTGAACACCGTCTCTTTCCAGAGATCCGGGGTCAGATAGCTGTAGGTCTTTGAGATGGCATCAAAGGTGGCCTTAGCAAAGTTGCCCAGGGTAGCCGTGCAGCCCTTGGCTGAGGTGTAACAGTCATCAATTCCAGCCATCATCTAAGCTTCCCAAAATAGTAGAAAGAGATTGTGGATTAGTGCACAATACAGAAATACAGAACAAGGAATATGGGAGAATAATAAGCATCCAACTATCCAGCGGAGACATCTTGGTCCAAATATTTTACTGTGTCAGACAGGCTTATCACTATCACAGCATTAAATATAGCAGACTATCTTTAGTTAGTGGCATTAAACATTAAAATGAAAACTAATCCTTCTATTCTGGATGTTGGCTCACTAAGAAATCTGCCTATTAAATTTTCATCTCCCATCTATCTTGTCAATGAGAGAATGCATCAGTTAGAAGACTCTATCATCCATCCCTTCTCTTTGGAATGTATAATTCTCATCATAAATACATTGACATTCTGGCCTTTGTACATCAGCCTCTGTGAGAGAAGTTAATAAGTCTGCCTTTCAGCAAAGTTAGAGCCACTATTGGAATGATGACAGACAAATTTCTCAGTCTGCAGATGGAATGGCCTGAGGTTGAACTTTGGTAAGTTCACCTAAGAACCGCTACCTCATGGCATTTTCTATGAAAGTCAACCAGTCACCCGTGGCATCATCAGACCTTGATCTAAATCTTGCAACTAACCTTGTACAGTGTTGTCATGAAATTTTCAGGATTTTTAAAAACTTGGTGAAAAAAGTTAATATTAGACAAATATAACTGCACATAGGTGAGTTCTGGTAATTTGTGGCTGTGATTCTATCCCTAGTTACACCTCTTACTTTATACAGGGAGATATAATTATTATGTTGTTGATATTATACTGTGATAGACAGATTGACTAGTCATAAACAAAAGTCAGCTGATTATACATTTCTAAATAAGAATATTCAGTGCATAAATAACCATAGATGTAGTTTTGTATACCACATTTTGAAAATAGAAAGCTTCACCCATATGTAACTCATTAAATTCATTATAACCTAAACACTATGGACATTTGCATATTCTTGGCTACAATTTGAGAATTCAAGAAGAAAAACTGGAGATGGAAAACATAATTATAATTTAATAAATGCTGAATTGATATTGCTTTTGTTGTTAGATGGTATTAAATCAACTACTACTCATAATAACCTCCTGAACCACAGATCAAAATCTTGTCCTATTCTGAGGCAACCTTAGGAACTCCACCATTCTAAAGCCCATTGTTGCAGTCACTATGTTAATCCATTTTATGAATGATTTTCCATTCTTTTTCTAATTCTTTATTTTCCCCCAGCATGATGTCTTTTCCCAAAGACTGGCACCTCCTGAAAGTGGCCAAAGTATGTGAGATGAAGTTTCACTCTCCTTGTCTCTAATCCAATATAGCTATGTTTGTTCTTTTGCGAGTCCTAGTATATAAGATACTTTAACTCAACACCACAGTTCAAAGACACCAATTCACCTTTAGTCATTCTTGTTCAATGGCCAATGTCCACACAAGCAGCAGGTAATTGAAATTACCATTGCTAGAGGAAGGCACACCTTAGTCTTTATTTAAATTGGCATCCTTGCTCTTTAGCACTTTGGAGAGATCCTTGGCAGCACCTATACCCACATGCAACATTCCTTTTGATTTTTTTTACTTCTGCTTCCATTGGTGTTGATTGTACATCAGAGTGAAATGAAATCTATCAAGATGTTGTCAATTATTTTTGTTTTCTTGATGCTGAAGTACAATTTCATTTTAACAAGTAGCTATAATTAGCAAATATTGGGGGAAAGTATGAACCTTCTTTCTAAGACATTCTATCATCTGTGTAAAAATGTCTCTTTTTTATAAAACAGTTGTTGTTATGTACTGTTGTGTCTATTACAGTTTATAGTAACCCAATGAACAATAGTTCTGAGCTCTGCCACATCCAGAGGCAATCTCATTGTCTTTGACACACCTGCCCCATTGAAGCAGTCACTGTGTCATTCACTTTCTCCAGAGTCGTCTTCTCTTTACTGACACTCTACCCTTCCAAGCATGTTGTCCTTCTGCAAGGAGGGTCTGTCCTGGCAACATACCCAAAATATGTGAGTTGGAGATTCCATATCCTTGCCTCCAAAAAGCAATCTGGTTTCACCCTCTCCAGAACAGAACTGTTTAGTTTCTTTCTGTGTATATGTTGTTGTGCATGGTTGAATCAGAACCGAATCATAGCTGACCCTCTGGTGGGTTTTCAGAGGCAGAAATTGCAGAAGAGGAGATTGCCTTTCTTTCTCCAGTGGAGCAACTGGTGGATTTGAACTGCATGCCTTTAGGATTGTAGTACAGCTTCTTACCACTAGGCCACCAGAGCTTCCTTTTTGTGTGTAGTCATACTTAATGAAAAATATTGAATTTAAAAATGAAGGATTTTATGCCCACCATTTCCCCCTCCCTTCCCAAAATTTATTTATAGATAGTTAAAATAGAATTAGAGGAAGATAATTTGGAGTAAAATAGAACTATGCAGTTGGAAATTCTTATCTTATTTAGATAAAAATTGTATTCATTGCAAGGAGAAAAAATTAAAATATTTGGTCACATTTTTTGACTGTATGAAGCCCACCACTCTTCCAACTGATTGAGAGACAGCAAAACATTCCTATAAGAATGACTTTTATTCCACTAATATATTGTGGTTGGATGAATATTATTGTAAGATGTAAAAAGCTCTTCCCAGTAGTATCAAATATAAAAATATTGTCTTTTAAAGTAGTTCATTGCAAACCAGTACACAGTTCTTCAGAAGTACTAGAAATGCTTCCATGTAGGAGAGACAACATTTAAATTACACAATTTAATAATGATTTTATCCTTAATATATTTTATTCCGCTTGCCATATTTCCACAGTTTAGCTTTATATGATTATGTATTCTGAACCCTAACTCAGCACTGTCTGAATATAAAACAAGGGAATTAGAGCTTTTATATCAGTACAGTTATGTGTTGGTAAATTTGCTTATATGTACCAGTCTTGAAAAAAGTAATAAATCTGGAGATTGGGCTTTAGAGTCCAGTTTATTCTCACTTTGTTTTGTAGTTCATATACACATATTTTCACTTGATTTTGGAATGGGACATATTAATGTTTGAATGAACATTAAAATAAGTTTCACAATGTTGCCTAATGGGTAAGTGCACTTACTAATATTATTTATTGTTCACATTATTTCATATGATCAGTCCCATACTGTATGCTTATAAAATTAATCACCCTTGATCTATGCCCACTATAACCCTGTCTTTCCAGATCCCCACTGGATCTTTGCTAATTCCTTTAATCTCTTCTACACAAATTCTGTGACCTCAGGATTTCCTCCCCTCCACAGCCTCCACTCCCCTGCTTGATCCCTGTCCCTCTTTGGACATTTTTACACATCTTACTAGTTATCCTTGTATTTTTACAATAATAGTCTAAGGCAATATTTGTCCTTATGAGCTTTGCTTAGTTCACTTAGCATAATGCTCTCCAGCCTCTCCAAATTTACACTGATTTTTTTCATATCATTGCTCCTGAACACTACATAGTATTTTATCATGTGAATGTACCATAATTTCTCAATCCAATTATTCTTGTTGGACGTTTGGGTTACTTCCATTTTCTTCCTATTGTGAATAATGGTTGCTATGAAAATTGGTGTACAAATCTCCATGTCTCAGTTTTCTCAGGACATACTCATAGCAGTGGAATACCTGTATTTTTACATCTATATTCATGATAGTTATTGTTCTACACTTTTTTTTAATGTTTTTTGCCTGATATTGGTATTAGGGTTATGCTTGCTTCATAAAGTGACTGGAATGACCTCTTCATGTTCTACATTTTTAAAAAATATTCTTAGTAATATTGGTTTTCCATTGACTCTGAATGTTTGGTAGAATTCCGCCATGAAGCAATCTGGTCCAGGACTTTTCTTCTTGGGCGGGTGGAGAGGGGTCTTGTTTTGACCTGCTTAATTTATTCTTTTGTTATGTATCTCTTCAAGAGTTCTACATCTGTCAGCATCAATCTGGGTAGAGTATGAATGTCTAGAAATATCCATTTCCTTTGGGTTTTCAATTTTATCATGTTGTTGTTGTTGTTAGTGGCTTGCAACTCATAGCGACCCTATGTAAAACAGCCCTAAACTCCCCTCTGTCCTGTGCCAATTGCACTGTCTCTGACACTCCCATCCCAATTATCCCAGTCACTGAATCAATCCACCTCATAGAGGGCCTTCCTCTCCTGCGCTGTCCCTCCACCCTCCCAAGCATGATGTCCCTCTCCGAGGACCGGTCTCTCCTCACAACATGTCCAAAGTATGTTAGACGGAGACTCAGAATCCTTGCCTCCAAGGAGCCACCCGGTTTAACCCTTTTATCATATTATATTTTTATAATATTCCAATATTATCTATTTCATTTCCACTTTTCTGTTATGACATCAGCTCTTTCATTTCTTATTCAAGTTAGTGTGTCTACTCTCTTTTCTTTTCTTATATTTGCCAATAATTTGTCTATTTTATTTACCCTATCAAAGAACCATCAATTGATTTTGTTGATACTTTCAATTGTCTTTCTATTTTATTTTTTCTCACTGATTTCAGCTTTTTCCCCCATATAATTTCCTTTCTTCTACAGGCTGTGGGGTCATAATGTTGTTCTTTTTTTTTCATGAATGTGGTGTTAGCTTAAAAATTGGCCTTTTCCCCCAACCCTCATTGTGTTAGTCCCCTCTGGTCTTCAACTACCTTAACTGCAGACATATGATTTTGCAAATCATCAACACCTGTGAGAGGAGAGAGAGACAGAGAGAGGGAGAGGGAGAGGGAGAGGGAGAGGGAAAGGGAGGGGGAGAAAGAGAGAGAGAGAGAGAGAGAGAAACTTACACTTACCACACTGGGAAGCAAGCCTTGATGGAGATTAGAGCAAGACCCTCTTGAGAATGGGACCTTCATGGTGAGACCCTGGTGATGGTGATAGAAACTGTGGCATGAATACAGAGAAACTGTGGCAAATTTTAGCAAGATTACGACCTGAGATAAAGGTCACAGTTAAAGGCTTTTGCTGTTCTTGTCAGATGATGAAATGAAAAGGTGGGTGTTGAACTGCTACTGGAGCCTGGACTGATTGAAGAATTGTTCCTTTGGACTGCTGGACTACCCCTAGATTTGCATTGGGTGATAGTTTTTGCCTCTACCACTCTCCAACTTATTTCTCTAATAAAGCCCATTCTCAGTACTACAATTGTGAGTCAAGTCTGTGATTCAACAACAAATATTCAAACTCTTGCTGCTAGTGTGGCTCTAGAGGTACCATTGGGCTGGGAATGAGCTCTTTATCTGCTGTCCACTCTGGGACAGGGAGGGGATATTCTATTTTCACTCTTCATAGCCTTTCAGAGAGATATTCATGGCCCTGTGCCCCCTATGTCCATTTTTCTCTATTTTCTCAATGGAAGTGTTGCGTTAGGTTACTAATTTTGCTTCTTCCTTTTTTTATTTGTTTATGAACTGCCTCCTAAGGACTACCATAGCTGTATGCCAAAGGTTTCGCTGTGTTGTATTTTCATTATTCTTTGTTTCAAAGAACTTCTTTATTTCATTTTTAACTTCTTCTAAAACCCATTCATGCTCTAGCAGGATATAATTTAGCTTCCTGTGGGCGGTTCTGTAATCTTTATCATCTTGTAATTAATTTCTAGTTTTATAACGTTATAGTCTGAAAAGAGAATGTGTATTATCTAATGCTTTTGAATTCATTGCTTGTTTTGTGTCCTAGTACAGGATCAGTTCTTGAGAATATACCACTTGAAGATAGTAAACTGACTTTTAGTTGAGTGCAGTGCTCTGAAGACATTCACAAAGTTAAGTGGAATAATTGTGTAGATGAGACCTTCTGCATCTTTGTTAAGTTTATTTGAGTTGACCTGTCTTTTTTTTTTTTTTTTTGAGAATGATGTGTTAAATTCATTCCACTATTGTGGTTGCCATGGGAAAGTCTGCTGTTAGGGACCTCTCCAAAGTGCTGAGGAGCAGTGGTGTCTCTCTGGAGACTAAGGTGCGTCTGATACAGGCCATGGTCTTTGCAATCACCTATTAGGCATCAGAGAGTTGGACAATGACCAAGGAGGATAGAAGGAGAATTGATGCCTTTGAGTTGTGGTGCTGGAGAAGAGTACTGAGAATACCATGGACTGCTAGGAAAACAAATAGATTCATCTTGGAGAGGGTTAAACCGGGCTCCTCCTTGGAGGCAAGGATTCTGGGGCTTCGTCTAACATACTTTGGACATGTAGTGAGGAGAGACCGGTCCTTAGAGAGTGACATCATGCTTGGGAGGGTGGAGGGACGGCGCAGGAGAGGAAGGCCCTCTATGAGGTGGATTGATTCAGTGACTGGGATAATTGGGATGGGAGTGTCAGAGACAGTGCTATTGGCACAGGACAGAGCGGAGTTTAGGGCTGTTGTATATAGGGTCGCTAAGAGTCGCAGGCGACTCGACGGCACATAACAACAACAACAACATTGTGGTGTTTATTTCTGTTAACAGTTGTTTTACGTACTTTTTTAGTCTGTCACTTAGTGTGTAGATGTCAAGCAAGATAATGTCTTCTTTTTTAAAAAAAAATATCAAAATGTTTTAATTTTTTTTTCTATTGCTACACATTTTCTTCCCTCCTTCGCTCTACCTTCCCACATTTGTCCTGAAATGCAATTCTTGTTCCAGATAGTTGTCACATATATAATGCCTATATATTCTTTTGGGACAGTTCTTCCACTCAGCTGATGTGATGCAGTATTCATCATCTATCCACCCTTTTCCCAATCTCTCCTAACCCTCCATGTCTGTTTGATTTTATAACAGCAGTATTAGACAATATTTGTTCTTGTGTGACTGAGATATTTTACTCAGTATAATGTCCTTCAGACTGCCCAATGTTCTGTAATGTTTTACAAGTGCATTGTTTTTCAATGCTGTATAATATTTTATTGTAATATTTCAAATGTATCTTAATTTTTCTTTTCATTCATTTATTGATGACATTTGGGTTGCTTCTATCTCTTTACTGTTGTGAGTAACATAGCAATAAACATGGGGTTGCATAAATCTTTTATCTTCAGGATATATTCCCATTAGTGGAATTGACGGGTCAAATGATATTCCTATTTTCAACCTTTTAAGAAAGGGCCAGACTACCTTTCATAGTTCCTGTACCATTTTACATTCCCACTAACAGTGAATAAGACTTCTAATCGCTCCACTACCTATTTGTTGTTTGCTGATCTGTTGAATTTTATTATTGTTACTGGTGTGAGATAATATCTCATAATAGTTTGCAATGTCTTCTTGATCTATTTTGCCTTTTATCAGTATATAATACCCTTCCTAATATTTTAGGGTGGTTTTTGTCCTGACACCTGTTTTATCAGAGTGTAATTGTCACTCTCGCTTTTTTGGGGTACCATTTGCTTGGTATACTTTTTCCAGCCTTTTATTTTTTGTGTTTTTTTTTTACTCTGTCTTTTCCTCATTTTTTCGTTTATGTGTCTCATGTAGGCAACATAATAATGGGCTTTAAAAATTTATTCATTCAGCTACTCTTTTTCTCTTAATAAGTGCATTTAAGCCATTCACATCAAGTGTGAGTATGGACAATACAGATTTTATTGCTGTTTATTTTCTGTTGTTTCTGGTTACTATGGCCCATCAATTTTTTTTGGTGTCTCTATTTGAAGGGTTTCCCTTAGAATTTCTTGTAGAGTTGGTCTAGTTTTTGCAAATTACTTAAGTTCCTGCTTTGCTACAAATGGTCCAATTTTCCCTAATATTGGATGGGCAGCTTTACTGGGTACAGGGTACTCAGCTGGTAATTGTTTCCTTTCAGCCTTCTGTATATTCCATTTCATTGTCTTATTACTTATATGGTTTCTGCTAAGAAATTAGAAATTCATCTGAGTTTTTTTTTAATAGAAGCTGCTTTGAAGGAAATAGCAAAAAATAAGGCCCTAGGAATAGATGGTATACCAATTGAAGTATTTCAGATAACAGATGTTGCCCTGGATGTGCTCACCAAGTTGTGCCAAGAAATCTGGAGAACAACCACTTGGCCAACTGACTGGAAGAGATCTATATTTGTTCCCATTCCAAAGAAAGGTGACCCAACTGAGTGTGGAAATTACAGAACAGTGTCATTGATTTCACATGCAAGCAAGATTCTACTGAAGATTATCCAAAAACGATTAGAACAGCACATCAGCAGAGAACTGCCAGAAGCACAGGCTGGGTTTAGAAGGGGTCGTGGTACTAGGGATATTGTTGCTGATGTGAGATGGATCCTGGCTGAAAGCAGAAAATACCAGAAGAATGTCTATCTGTGTTTCATTGATTATGCAAAGGCATTTGACTGTGTGGATCATAACAAACTGTGGCTGACTCTGATAAGAATGGGAATCCCAGGACATTTAATTGTGCTAATGCAAAACCTATACTTGGACCAAGAGGCAGTAGTCAGAACAGAGCAGGGTAACACTGCATGGTTCAAAATTGGGAAGGGTGTACGCCAAGGATGCATCCTGTCTCCATACCTTTTCAACATGTATGCAGAGCAGATTATCCGAGAGGCTGAACTCTATGAGGAGAATTGTGGCATCAAGATTGGTGGAAGGGCTATTAACAATCTCCGTTATACAGATGACACAACCCTGCTTGCTGAAACTGAGGAGGACCTCATGCACTTGCTGCGAAGCATCAAGGACTGCAGCCTTCAGTATGGACTGAGGCTCAATGTCAAGAAGAAGAATCTCACCACTGGACCAATTGGCAGCGTCAGGATGGATGACGAAGAAATTGAGATTGTTCACAGCTTCAGTTTGCTTGGCTCCACAGTCAACACTCTTGGCAACAGCAGTCAGGAAATCAAAAAGCGTATCGCGATTGGACAGTCTGCGGTTAGGGACCTCTCTAAAGTACTCAGGAGCAACAGTGTCTCTCTAGAGACTAAGGTGCTCCTGATACAGGCCATGGTCTTTGCAATCCCTTGTTATGCATCAGAGAGTTGGACAATGACTAGGGAGGACAGAAGGAGAGTGGATGGTTTTGAGCTGTGGTGCTGGAGAAGAGTACTGAATGTACCATGGACTGCCAGGAAAACAAACAGATTCATCTTGGAGAGGATTAAACCAAGCTACTCCTTGGAGGCAAGGATTCTGGGGCTTCGTCTGACATACTTTGGACATGTTGCCAGGAGGGACGGGTCCTTGGAGAGGGACATCATGCTTGGGATGGTGGAGGGACAGCTCAGGAGGGGAAGACTCTCTATGAGATGGATTGATTCAGTGACTGGGGTAATCGGGGTGGGTGTGTCAGAGGCAGTGCGGTGGCTATGACTCGCAAATGACTTGCCGGCACATAACAACAACAACATTTACTTCTTAAGGAATTCTGGTGGCTTCTTGTTACTGTTGTTGCTAGGTTCCCACAAGTCAAATATGATTCATAGCAACTCTATGGACAGCCTATCCTTTCCTAATCTGTGCTTCCTTCATCATCTCTGTTACATTTGAGCCATTGCTGCAGTCATTGTGTCAATCCATCTTATTAGGGGTCTTTCTTTCACTCACCCTCCATTCTTTCAAATATAATAAGACTTTTCAATAAAAAGCTTCTTCTAGCAAGAATGATGAAGCTTCACCTCACATACTATGAACATGTTGCTAGGAAGTGCTATTCCATGGAGAAGGACATGATGCTGGGGTGAGAGGGTAAGCAAGGAGAGGAAGACTTTCAAGTAAGATGATTGACACAGTGACTGCTTCAATGGGCTCTTGTGCGTCAAGGAAGTGTGAGGATGTCTCAGGTTAGAACAGAATTTGGATCTTTTGTTCAAAGGGTCATTGTGAGTCATACTCAACTCAACGGCACCTAGAAACAACTAACAAGAGGCAACATGTCCAACGTATAAAAGAGGAAACTTTACTATCCTTGTCTCCAAAAAGCAATCAGCTGCATGTTTTGTAAGAGTTACCTGTTTATTCTTTTGGCAGTTCATGGGATATTCATAACTCTTCTCCAAATTCACTATTCAAAAGCATCAATTATTCTTCTGTCATCCTTATTCACTGGCAAACTTTAAGATGAATTGCAAGCAATGGAAAAGACTGTGACTTGAATCAGGCACACCCTAGTCTTCAAAATGGTATCGTTGTTCTTCACTAAAGATTCACACTATCAATGTAAAGGTGCATAGTTAGATTTCATTAGATGCTCTAGGGCAGAAAGAAGAACAATCTCCTCTTTCTTTCAGAAGCCGTATAATTACTGCCTCTGAAAACTTGCTAGAGGATTTGTTATGGCTTGGTTCTCTCTCTATGGTACAGAAAAACAATTTACTTCATAAGTACATTTTAAAAAGAGCAAGGCCTCAGAATATGCTTAAATTTTAATTGTTTATATTGCTCTTAGCTTTCTGACATAACACCTATCCTTGAAGAAAAGATGAGATTGTGAAACATTTTTATCTCTGCTTCACACTGAATTCTAAATGTTGAAATAGACTTCAAACTAAAGGTTATAACAGAAAAAAAGTCTATTTGTTCTTTATTGACTATACAAAGACATTTTACTGTGTGTATCATAATAAACTAGATATTCATAAGTGTTTATACTTTCCCCCCCATATCTATTCATTCTGTATATTGAGCAAATTACTCAAGAAACTCGACTAATAGCCGTCATCACAATGGATGGAGAAAAGATTCAAACTGTCAATGACTTCATCTTCTTTGGATCTACAGTAAACATAGTTGTTACCAGCAGTCAGGAGATCAGACTATATACTGCCCGAGAAAGTCTGTAGTCAGAGTTCTCTCCAAATTATTGAAGAGCAATGACATCAGTTTGAGGACGAAGATGCACTTGATTCGATCCATGGTCTTTTCCAATCCTCACTGTGTATCTTGCTTTATCCATTGAGAGCTGGATAATTAACAAAGGTGACAAAAGAAGAACTGATGCTTAGAGAAGTTCTAAAAGTGCAAAAGGAGTTAGAGCAATACAAAAAGAGAACTCTTTTCTATTAGAAAAAAAATCTCGAGGATAGTCAAAAGAAGAAACAACTATTCTTGGAGAAGGTGTAGCCAGAGTGCTCCTTGGAGGCAAGGATGTGGAAGCTTTGTCTCACATATATTGTTCATGTTTTTAGAAGAAGCTAGGGACATCATGCTTGGCAAGGCAGAGTATCACTGAAAGATAAGGAGACTCTCAACCAGATGGATTGATATAGTGACAGCAACAATGTGCTCAGGCATGTCATAGATTGTGAAAATGGCATCAAGTTCTTCCAGTCAGCAAGATTGTGTACTCTGTATAACACAGGTTGCTGATACATTGTCTCCCAATCTTGATGCCACATTTTCTTGATGGAGTTGAGCCTCTCAAGTTATTTGTTCAGCATATTGATTGAATAGGTATGTAGAGGATACAGCAACCCCGATTCACATCTTTCTAGATTTTTAAGCCATGATTTGAAGCATTGTTCTGTTTGGACAACAGCCTTTTGCTTAGATACAGGTTTTACACAAACACAATTAAGTGTTCTAAGATTCCAGTTTTTCTCAATGTTTCTCATTATTTGTTATTATCTATATAGTCAAATGCCTTTGCATAGTCAATAAGCATAATACACTTTTCTGCTATTCTCTGCTTTTTACCAGGATTCATTAGACATCAGCAATGATATCCCTCTTTTAAACTCTTTCTGAACTCATGCAGGTTTTCTGTCAATGTACTGTTCAAACCATTTTTATATAATCTTCAGCAATAGTTTGTTGGCCTGTGATATTAATAACATGGTTCAATAATTGCCACATTCTGTTGGATCCACCCTTTTTAAGAATGGGAACCAGTAAGGAAATCTTCCAGTCAGTTGTCCAAGTAACTTCCTTCCAAATATCCTGGCACACACTGGATTGCATTGTTAGTAGAAATATGCCAATTGATGTCTCATGAATTCCTGAGGCTTTTTTTTCCTGATGTTTTCAGTGCCGTTTGAATTTACTTCTTCCTTTATCACCATTGGCTCTTGTTCATACAGTACTTCCCGAAATATTTTAGTGTCTGCCAGTTCTTTTTGGTACAATGATTGTGAATTATTTTGATCTTCTCTTTATATTCCCTGGATCATTCAAAAATTTTCCCCTAGCATCTCTCAGTATTGTACCTAGGGGGTTGAATTTTATTTTCAATTTTTTCAGCTTGCATAATACCAAGCTAGTTCTTCCCTTTTTGTTCTCCAGTTCCAGTTCTCTACATATTTCACTATATTATTTTACTTTGCTTTCTCAAACCACCCTATCAAATCTTCTGTTCTTTTACTTCAGCATCTCTTCTCTTTGCTTTGGTTGTTTTACACTCTAGTGCAATTTTAAGAGTCTCTTGTGACATCCATTTTGTGATTTTTTTCCCCTTTCTTCCCTGTCGGTGCAATGGAATTTTGCTTTCCTCATGGATGATATAATTCCACAAATTATCTGGTCATTGATCATTGGTGTTCAAAGCCTTAAACCTTTCCTTAAGATGATTTTTAAATTCAGATAAGATGGAATTAATTTCATATTTTGGTTCTGTGGATTTGTCTTAATTTTCTTCAGCCTCAGTTTGAACTTACACATAAGTAATTGATGCTCTATTCCATAGTCAGCATCTGTCCTTATTTTAACTGCTGATATTGAGCATCTTCAAAGATATCTTTCACAGATGTAGGCCATCTGATTCTTATGTATTCCATCAGGTGAGGTCAATATGCAAAGTTGCAACATGTGTTTATTTAAAAGAAAGCTTTTGTTAAGAATAAATACTCAAGCATACGAAATTCAGTCATTCAATTTCTGCCCTCATATCTGTTACCAAGTCCATGCTTTCTCAAAACCATTCCTTCTTCATTGTTTCCAACTTTTGCATTCCAGTCTCCAGTTATCATTAATGCATGTTATTACATGTCTGTTCAATTTTAGAATGCAAAATTTAGTAGGAATCTCCAGTTTCCTCTTCTTTTCTTCCTTGGCTTTATCTATTCTTGAATATGTTTGAATAAAGTCAGATTAACAGGTCTTCCTTGTAAGTGTGTGGATAGTATCACTCACAACATTGTACTTCAGAATAGACTTTAGCATTCCATTAATACCTTTGTAATTATTTTCCCCCTATGGTTTTATGATTGTGTTTTACAAGTGCTCTTCCAAACTTAAGAAGCTTTAGTAGCCTAGTGGTGAGTAGCTTTACTGTCAACCCAAAGGCATACGGTTCAATTCTACTAGCAGCTCTGCAACAGTAGGATGAACAATCAATCACCTACTGTGGGAATTACTGCCTCTCAAGTATGAGTTGGTTCTCACTTGATGGTACATCGCCACCACCACAACAGCAACTTCAAAATTTAGGGAGTTCTGGTGGCCCAGTCAGTAATTATGCTGCTTAGCCAAAGATGATTTATGTTGTGTTATGTGCCATCGAGTCACTGTGACTTGCAGTGACGCTGTGCACAATAGTCCTGAAATCTATCCTATCCTATCCTATCCTATCCTATCCTATCCTATCCTATCCTATCCTAAGCCAATCTCACTGTCTCCAACACAACCTTTCCCCTATTAATCAACACAGGCACTGTGATGGTCTATTTCACTCAGGATCTTCCTCTCTCGCATTGTCCCTCCACCCTTTGGAGCATGATATCCTTCTCTAAAAATTGTTACCTCTTGACATCATGCCCAAAATATGTCAGATGAAGTTTCAAAATCCTTGCCTCCAGAGCAGTTCAAATTCATCAGCTGCTCCACAGAAAAAGGATTGTTTCTCTTCTCACATGTGACTTGCAGCCTCTGAAAACCTGCTGGAAGATCAACTATCAATCTGGTAACAACAATAACTTTAAAATTTAGCAACATGAGAAACTAGGAAAGCCAAAGCCAATTCCATAGATATAAGGAGACTAGTTTATTAAATGCAGTATGCTATATTGGATTAGAAATGTGCCGTGGGCTGCTCCAGTCGGGAGGGGCTTATAAACCTGAGGTCTAGGGTCTCGAAGAGGGAACACGAAGGTGGGTAGAAGTTCGGCGAAGGGACGATGAAAGAACACAAGACAAACAGTCAAGTGATCTTGATGATTTTAATTCTGAGTCATTCTAATTCCCCTTCTTCTTTCTTCCCTTGCTTTTCCTTTTCCTTTTCC
>NW_006399824.1:9605820-9623203 GCF_000299155.1 Elephantulus edwardii | reverse complement strand
TAAAGAACACAGCCTTTTTTCCCTGTCCCACATAGAAAACACAAAGAGAAAATAGAAGAGAAATTACAGAAAGGCCAAGAACAATCATGGAGAAAGGACATGTTCTGAGAGGCTGACTTCCTTGAAGTTTTCGCCTCAATTGGGTGATTTTGTCATGCAAACGCCCTTGGAGTTGGTGTGGCAGAAAGGCATTGTTGTTATGTATCATGAGTCAGAACAGACTCAGAGTTGACCCTCTCTTAGATTTTTAGAGTCAGTTAAGGTCATGTGAGGCTATTGCCCATCATCTTTCTTCTGTACAATGGATGATGAATTTGAACAATGCGACTTTGAGTTAGCAGCACAACTCCTGACTCTTAGGCCGCTGGAACTCCCTAGACAGACGTTGTTGTTTTGTGTTGTCCAGTTGGAACTTAACCGATAGCTGAGCCTTCAGTAGTTTTACAGAGACAGTTAATCTGCATGGAAACATTTGCTGATCCTTCTCCCGTGAAGCCCCTAGTGGATTTAAACCACACGTTCCTTTCGGATTACAGTACAGCTCCTTATCACTAGACCACCAGGGTTCCCTCAGACTGGCATTAGAGAAGATGGGGAAAAATAGTGAAAATGCTGGTGAGATTTCTATGAAGTCATTGTTGTTGATTGCCTTCAAGTCAAGCATTACTCATAGTGACCCTATGAACGAAAAGCCTGAAGTCCTCTACAGCTATCAACATTTGTCAAAGTTCATAGAGTTTCTGGAGACATGTTGTTTAGGAAGTGTATGCAATTCTTGCCTCCATAATGTAATTCGATTTGTTAATTGTAAGACATTCATGCTGGTATCTTAATTTTGACAAGTATGATTTTCTGGAATGATATTAACCTAAGGATTCCTAGAGGAGAACAATATGCAAAGAAGCTACACTATTTCTGTAGTTTTTCTTTAAATTTACTCATAAAGCCAAGTGAACAAAAAATATGATCAGATGTTGAACTCATATTGCCTTTGTTGTGCTCGTCCAATTATAGATAATTCTGTGAAAATATTAAATACATATACAAATATTTGTCTTACTAAAAGTATTATCCTAATGCTTTCATGTTATCAGCAGCACCACCATTTTGTTTTCTTTTTAAAATTATGATATTTTTCCTTAATATTTTTAAAATTTTTATACTGGTTTACTTATAAAGCTCATAAAGTTTGTATACATTGTTTTTCCACACTGGATCTTTTCCTTTTCCTTTACTCAATCATCCCTCTACTCGTCAAATAGTGTAACCCTATGATTAAGTCTTCATGAGACTGAGTTAGTTTACTTAGCATAATGCTCTACAGTCCTTCCCATATAAAATTGTTGTTGTTATTGTTATGTGCCATCGAGTTGTTTGCAACTCATAGTGACCCTATGTACGACAGCCCTAAACTCTGCTCTATCCTGTGCCAATCGCACTGTCTCAAACACACCCATCCTGATTACCCCAGTCACTAAATCAGTACAAAATCATAATACATAATATTTCATTGTGTGAATGTACCACAATTTCTCAGTTAATTTTTATTATGATTTTAAAGAAAATTTACAGATGACTTGCATTTCCATTTATTACTGCGCATTTTCCTCCCTACCCCTTCAGTTTTCTTTTCTATTAAAAATAAATTCAATCATTGTTGTACAATTTCTTCCCTCTCTCCTGTCCACTTTGCTTTTCACATCCTACTCTAGGCTATTGTCATGCAAATAACATATATTTATTTTAATCAATTATTTATCTCATGTGTTCCAATGTAGTGCTCATTATTTAGTTCTTCTTTTCTTAGTTTTATCTCAACCCCCAATATCAGTCCTGTTTTATAACAGTGGCATTATGCAGTATTTGTTCTTCTGTAACGGAGATATTTCACTCAGCATAATGTCCTCTAGGGTCACCTATTTTTGTTTAATATTTCATGAGTATTTTGTTTTACAGTGCTGCCTAGTTTTCCACTGTGTTTATGTACCACAGCTTCTCTATCCATTCATTTATTGATAGGCACTTGGGTTGGTTCCATCTCTTTGCTATTGTGAGCCACATAGTAATGAACATGGTGTGCATATCTCCATTTGGGTGGCAGTTCTGGCTTCTTTAGGGTATATTTCCAGTTTGGAAGCAGGAGTGGCATACACTTCCTATATGAACTTTGATAAATGCCTATAGTTATAGAAAAGCCTGAGGCCTTTTTTCCCATGTGATCTCTACGAGTTGTGCTCACCTCAAAGGCAATCAGCAATAACAACCTTTTCCCAGTAGTGCAATTGCTGAGTCAAATGCTATTTCTATTTTCAGCTTTTTGAGAAAGCACCATGCCTTCCATAGTGGTTGAACCATTTTATATGACCACAAGCAAGGGTTCCAATTTCTCCACAACCTCACCAGCATTTGTTGTTTGCTGCTCTGTTGACCTTTGACATTGTTAACTTGAAGATGATATCTCATAGTTATTTTTATTTGTATCTCTCTTAGAGATAAGGATTTTGAACATTTCTTCATATGTTTGTTTACCATCTGTATTTCTTCAACTGTCTGTTCATATCCTGTGCCCATTTTGCAATTAGGTTGTCTACCTTTTTCTTGTTGTGGTGCTGGAGTATTCTATAAATTCTAGATATAAGTCCCTTATTAGACATGTCATTACCAAATTTTATTTTCCTAGTCTGTGGCTTTCCTTTTTACCCTTCTTGGAGAAGTTTTCTTATATGCATAGGTATTTGATTCTTAGAAGATCACACTCACCTATTTTATTCTCTCTTGGTTGTAGGTTTTTCAGGATAGCAACAACATTTTTATAGGCAGAAATGGTCATAGGTATGATAAAATATACACTGTGGTTACATCCTAAAATCTCTTAACATTTCCAAACTAAATTTAAAGCTCAAATCTGTAGAAAATCTGTTTGCTTAATTCCTGTGTTTTAGTTTCATCATTTTTCTTTTGCACCACAAGATTCTCACCATTGGACCAATTGGAAGCATCAGGATGGATGGTGAAGAGATTGAGATTGGTTACAGCTTCAGTTTGCTCAGCTCCATGGTCAATACTCTTGGCACCAGCAGTCAGAAAATAAAAAAGAACAAAACATATTGTGATGGGAAAGTCTGCTGTTAGGGACCTCTCTAAAGTACTCAAGAGCAACGGTGTGTCTCTGGAGACTAAGGTGCACCTGATACAGGCCATGGTCTTTGCAATCACTTGTTATGCATCAGAGAGTTGGACAATGACTAGGGAGGACGGAAGGAGAATTGATACCTTTGAGCTGTGGTGCTGGCGAAGAGTATTGAATGTACCATGGACTGCCAAGAAAACAAACAGATTCATCATGGGGAGGTTTAAACCAGGCTACTCCTTGGAGTCAAGGATTCTGGGGCTTCGTCTGACATATTTTGGACATGTTGTAAGGAGGTACAGGTCCTTGGAGAAGGACATCATGCTTGGGAGGGTGAAGGGACAGTTCAGGAGGGGAAGACCCTTTATGAGGTGGATTGATTCAGTGACTGGGGTAATCAGGATGGGTATGTCAGAGGCAGTGAGATTGGCACAGGATAGAGAAGGGTTTAGGGCTTTGTACATAGGGTCGCTATGAATCGCAAATGACTCGACGGCACATAACAGCAAACAACAACAACATCACAAGATATATGTGATAATACCTTTCTTATTTTTCTATAAAGAAAACATCTTGTTTAAATTATTTATATAACAATATTCATACAATGATAATCAAAAGGTTAGTTAACATGGTTATATTTGATAGATATTGATATAGTCAGAGAATATGATTTAGCAATAATTGAGAGAACAGGAAAACATTTACTTTCTAATTAGAACTCATAGATAGAAACTGATTATTCTGAATATGTCAATAATAACATGTTTTTTGTAGCACAAATACTTCATAAATTGACATTTTATTCTTTTAAGCAGTGAAATGAAACAACGTGTATTATAAAGAAACTATAGAATTAGTATAACATATTACAAAGTATAATATTGCATTAGTTATTTAAAACTTTCAAAAAACTACTTAATTAAAATGAAATTAATGATAAACCATCAAAACTGAAATTAATGATATGTTGTTTTTAATCATTTTAAACTTTTCAAATTAAAACAAAAACAATTACAAATGTGAAAATTACTGCTGTCCTACCAGAAAAGTAGCAGTTCTACCCAGGATTTGCTATGAAAGAAAGTACAGAAAAAGCACATTATCTTTTTTTGTTTATTTGTTTTTAGTGAAAATATTTTTTCTTTATCTCTGAATTTAGAAAGAGCATCCAGAGTTAGGTTATAGAAACCTATTAAGTTTGGTAATGTATTTTGGTACACATCATTATCTTTTGCTATAAGATCCACAGCTGTTCTTCCATCTGCATTCAGCAAATATTTTCAGACCATTTTTCTGATGGAGAAATAAGCCATTAGATTAAGGATACGATCTATCTGTGGAATCCCCAAACATAAAGAAACATAAACATTTTTAAGTTAAAAAAAGGAATCATTCTCACATATTACTAAGTATAAACAGTGAATATTTCATGTAAGAAAAACTACTCGGTTTATATACTAGAAAATTGTCAGTATTAAACTAGGCTGTTTTGCAAGTAGGTGTTTCCACATTTAAGTGATTCTCCCTTGGGTTTTGAAGGCTATCAATATTTACAGCTGAAAATTACCAATCTTTCTCCCACAGAATATCTGATGGACTGGAATCACTGACCTTTGGGCTGACATATCACATACTAGACCACCACGACTCCCATAAGTAATGGACATGTTAGGATATGGAAACGAATTTTTACATCTCTCTTCAAGTCTCTAGGTAAAATAATATCTAAATGGTCTAGAACAGATGACTGTTTTCTTCTTGTTAGATAATCTTCAATTTCAAATCTTTGATTATTTAATACATACTGTGAACTGCCAAGAAAAATCATCATTCATGACCAAAAATCTTTCCAGTACAATATAATTAAAAATGTAGAACTATTCTGGGCTGTCTCAATAGCATTTGTAAACAACTGTTTCATGCTACCACTCATGATGTTAATTTCAATTTGGAATCATAATTTTGAGAAAATAATTATAATAAATTTAGCTTTAACTTCTTTTTATCATAGAATGAATTATCATAAATTAATGGTGTCTCCTCAAAATAGACGTATGTAATACTGTCACGTGAAAGGTGAAAGTTAATAGAGTGATTTCCCAAGATCTGATAGACTAAATAGTTGCAAAAAGATTAGCAGTAGAATGCAATAATCCTTTATCCCAAAACAGAAAGTTTTCCAAGTGTGTGGCCTGTAAAGTAAAATGGTAGATGAGTGAGCTGGGAAGAAAAGGCCCTCCTTTTGGACATGGATGCCTGTACCAGGAAGCTCCTTCACCTCAGGGAAGGCCTGAGTACATAGACCACTCCCAGGAATACCAGACCCACAGATGAAAGAAAAAGGACTTTCCCCTAGAAGCAAGAAAGAGAGGAGCTTCATTTAGAGCTAATGCCCTGACTTTGTACAACTTCCTAGTGTCCAAATTCCTAAATTGTAAGAAAATACTATTAAAGCAATGCAATTTTGGTTATTTTTTAAAGCATCACTAGATAACAGAAAGAAAAAAAATAATACGTAGGGGTTTTTATTTTTATTCATTTTAATGAACATTTACAGAGATTTTTGGATTTCCATTCATTCATTGTTGCACTTTTCTCCCTGTCAGTCCCTCCCTCCCAAGTTTGCTCTTCTCTTTGAAAAATAAAAGAAAAATTCCTTCATTGGTCTATAATCTCCCTCAATAATTACATAGTTTTAAGTATAATTCAAGCTACTATAATTGTAACAAGGGAGCTCTGGCAGACAAGTGTTAAGAAGCTGTGCTCCTATCTAAAAGGCAAAAGATTTAAATCCACCAGCTGATCTGAGAAAGAAAGATGGATAATCTAAAATGTGAGTAACTGCTTCTGAAAATCCATTAGATGGTCACCTACAGGTCAGCTCCGACTCAGAAGTACACACAACAATAAGAAATTTACACCTGAAGAATTAATCACTGAAAACACTATGATGCAAAATTCAATTTTGATGTACATGGAGTTGATACAAATCAGAGATGATTCGACAAGAACATAATAGTATCACAAAATCTTAAAGATAAAAATTTCCCTTTGATGGACTTATAAATAAAAATAACTTTATGTCAGGAAAAATTCAATTGATTAACTAAAGTTTTATAATTTTTAACATCACATGGTGCCTGTGGGAAGGAAATAAAAATTAGTTTAGACACTATTTATTTTCTTTCCATAATCATCATTTAAGAGTTCGTTGTCTTATTGTACCAGGTATCTATCTGTCAGATGTATGACATATTCTTAAAGATTGTGTTGGGTGTTACAATTCCACATTGATATTATTGTGAGTTTAGACAATCTGAGAACACAATATGGTCTCATCACAAATTACAGCTCTCCTTTTATAAAGATTATCTTAGTAAAACATTTAAAAATAAATACTTCACATAAATATCTTTAAATAAGTCTGATTTATTAGCATATCTAGACTAGTATACAACAAACATTTGGGGTTTTCTTTTTCTTGTTTTCTTGCAATGCTTAAAAAGCCACTAAAATGTATTAAAAATATTTTTAGATTTATATATTAATTTTGATTAATTTCATTATAAAAAAGGGAAAAGATTCCTTATTTTATTGTATATTTTTTCCAGATGTATTCCTTTTTATCAATTTCATCTTTGTCCAATTTAATCAGAATATTTTTACCTTCCTATAGTTTTAGTAAATGATTCTTCAGTTTCCCTCTGTATTTGACATTGTTAGATATTTTGACAACTCTATTTTTAGGAAGCTCTAATGGCCTGATAAGAGACTATGCTCAATCCCAAAAGTATGCAGTTCAAATCCATCAGCTATTCCACAGGAGAAGGATGGGCAATCTCCTCCTGTATGATTCACTGCTTCTGAAACCCACTGGAGGGTCAGCTATGGGTCGGTTCAAGTCAATGACATACAATAATGATGGCATCCAAAAACATACAAGTATTACAGAAGAAAATGAAAGTCTTTGTGTTGTGGTGCTGAAAAAGAGTACAAAATATATCTTTGACTGCCAAAATAGCAAACATAAATGTCTTGGAGAAAGTAGAACCAGGGTGTTCCTTAAAGGCAAGAATGGTGAAGCTTCATCTCATAGACTTTGGACATGTTGTTAGAAAGGGCTTTTCCTTGGAAAGGGATATCATCAGGCTTGGAAAAGTAGAGGATCATCAAAAGAGATGAAGACCCTCAAAAAGTTGAATTGATACATCCAATACAAACAATGGACTCTATTATGCAAAAAATCATGAGGATACACAGGAAAGAATAAGTTTCAGATATGTTGTTTATCGTGGTTGTTGCTGATTGTCCTGAGTAAAGCACAACTCATAGTGACCCTATGAACAAAAGACCTGAAGTCTTTCTGTAATTATCGTCATTTCTCAAAGTTCACAGAGTTTCCAGATGCATGTTGTTTAGGAAATGGATGCCACTCCTGCTTCTTCCTGCTACTCATAGAGCCACCATGAATAGTACTTGACTTAGTAGCACCTATAACAACATCCAAAAACTATTTTAGCATACTTTCATTTTTTACTGCTTAAAAGGTAATCCCTTAATGACTTTCAGTCATTGATTGTGTATTCTAGTCTTAACCCAATCATCATTATTTCCCCACTCCTGTAACAAATTTCTTGTCTGGTATATTGCTACAGCCATAATTGATATGTAAATAGCCATTTCTTAGTTCGAACCATTGATAACTTCACTCTTATAGCCTTTCCTAATCATACGTTGAGGCCACTAATCTTCTAAAGGATCCTGACACTTCTATATTATTAGATTAATTCTCCTATACTCGGGTCACCTGCATTTTACAAATGGCATAACCTTGCTTGCTAAAATTGAGAACTTAAAGTGTTTGCTGCAGAAGGTCAAAGACTACAGTCTTCAAAGTGAATTACATCTCAACATAAAGAAAACAAAGATTCTCACCACTGGGCCAATTGGTAATATCATGATAGATGGAGAAGATGGGTCTATAATCCATCTTGGCACCAGCAATCAGGAAATCAAAAGACATAATGCATTGGTAAACTCTGCTTTCAGGAACTTTTCCAGAGTGCTGAAGAGCAAGGGTGTCAGTCTGGAGACTAAGGTGTATTTGATCTAGGTCATGGTCTTTTCAATTACTTGCTATGCATAAGATAACTGGACAATGACTAAGAATGATTGAATTTATTCCTTTGAGTTAGAGTGCTAGAGAAGACCATGGAACACACCGTGGACTGTCAATAGAACAAAAAGTTCTATCCTGGAGAGGGTGGAGCCAAGTTGTTCCTTGGAGGCAAAATTTTTAAAGCTCTATCTCACATACTTTGGTAATGTTGTCAGGAGGTACCAATCCTTGGAGAAGGACATCATGTTTGGAAGATCAGCACAGGAAAGAAAGTCTCTGGGTGAGATGGATTAACACAGTGACTAGGGTAATGGGAGCAGGAGTGTCAGAGACAACGAGGTTGGTGTCATAATAAAATGATAAAATGACACATAACAACAATAACTCAAGTATATAAAAATCACTCTTTACTTGTTCTTTACCACTTAAAAAAGTTTGATTGTTTTTCCTATGTTTAATTCACAACAGGTTTCAAACTAGTCTTAGATGTGTTGTGACTCACCTTCATGAATTGCTTTTGTGACAAATTGGTTTATTTATTAGTTTTGCTTCTTTAAATTTCTAAGTAATTTTTTCAATTGTGATGTTAAAGGAAGTTTACAGAAAACATGGATTTCTATTCATTCATTGTTGCACATTTTCCTCCCTATAGTTTTGATTTTTATAAGATGTTTTATACATATCCTCTGTTTATTCATTGTTTGACGAATGTTCCATGACACATTTTCAGTTAATTCCATTATGTATATACTATGGGACACACTTCAACTGGAACCCTGTTTAAGTCTTGTATCATTTTTGTTGACATTTGCTCATAATTTTTTTATTAAGCCTCCTAACTGTTTGACTCTACAATCTTCATTCTGTATCTTCTATCCTGCAGAAGAAATGGTAATGTGGGATTCAACATCTGCATGTGAGCAAGGACCATAAGTGCAGTGACTTAACTTGAGAATTTATTCATTTGAATCCAACTGTACCCTAACTTCTTTAACAGTAGACTTCCATCTGTTAAATTCCCCTTAAAACTCATGGGACTGATACTTTTTTTTTTTTTTTTCAAATACTGAGAGGCTAAAAGTGCTTTATTGGTTTGCTTTCCAAATCAGGGAAAGAAAAACAAGACATCAGCTCATTGAACAAACACACAGAGGTGCTTCTGAAGCATGAGACAGAAAACCCACTTCTCTTTGCTTTCATAATTGTTACTTTTTTGCTTGAACTCTCTCTCTGACTCCTGGGTTGGTTTTTTTTTTCCCTGATAAAACATTTAGTCTATTTTATAAAAGAGTTTGGGTTCAAATTTTATCTAAATTATACCATAAAAATTAATTTCTGTCATTTTTTTCATTTTGCATATGTTGATTTTTATTGCTACAAACTTGTATGGTATATTTACTCTTTTTTTCTAAACTATAGTATAAAGCCATTTTGTTACTTCCAGCTCACGGCCATCCTTCATCAGGCATCAAAGGCTGTGTGTCTTATCAAGAGGAGACTAATATTTTTCTTCAGGAGTAGCAGTTCTGCTTACACTGATGATTGTTGGGTTAATAGCCCAAAACTTAACCTCCTACTTAGACACTATGGCTCCTTACACTATACTATACTCAGTCTTTGCAAGAAAGTAGCAATCAACTCGTAATTGATCTGCCAGTATGTTTTCAAAGTCAGCAAATAGCGTGGAAAGAGATCACACATCTTCATCTGGAGATAGATCTTGTGGAGCTGCTAGTGTTGTGCTGACATCACCTTTGTGTTCACATCACAATTCCCTGCCCACTAGACCATGAGAGCACCCTTGAATTATACAATTACACTGTGTTGTTTTGCTGATAGGTGCCACTGAGTCATAGACAACTCATAGCAACCATATGAACCAAAGTCATGAGCACTGTTCATAGAGTTTCCGGAGGCAAACAATTTCAGAAGAGGATGCCCTCCTGCTTCCAATCTTGTTTTAATCGGGAAGTTACACCAAACCCTGTCCACCATGGGTAACCATTATCTCATTTGGCACATCAGTGTCACAGTGTTTAGCATCACAGCAACAATGAGTTACCTCTGTAGAGCAATGCACAGACCAGTGCTATACTACGTAGAAGAATGTTTGACAGAAAAACAGTTTGAAACAGACCCGAGGGCTGCAGATTAAAATCACCCACCTTGAGTTTAGTAGCTTAACTTTCTGTCCACTAGGTCAATGTAGCTCTCTCTATGTTGTTATTGTTGTTATTGTTGTTAGATGCCGTCAAGTCTTAGATGACTCACAGCGACCCTACGAACAAAAAGCCTAAGCAATCTTCATAGAGCTTCTGGAGGCAAGGCATTTAGGAAGTAGATGCCACTCCTGCTTCCAATTACACTATTCAGTACTTGAAATCACAGATTTCAATTCATTTTCTGAACAGAAGTTGGCCAGAGTGTGTAGTGTCTCTTTTCCCCACAGCAGCTAAGAGACAACCTGCTGGTGAATTCAACCTGCTGCTGCTTCAGTTCTCCCATTAACTCCATTCTCATTGCATTTTATATCTACCTTGGCCTCTTCTCTTGACTGCAGGTAGTCTGTCAGCATTAGTTCAATATAAGAGGTGAATGAGCAAACCTTAATGTAGCCTCAGAAACTTCGATGATCTCAACAACCACCTTCTTCAATTGCTGCAGGCATACTTGGCACTGTTTGAATCATGCCATGGTCTTTTGCTGGGAAATCGATGTTGCTTTCACTTCTTGGCCAGTAGAAGTTCTGAAGTCACTCAGGTTACGCTGTCCAGAAGCTCAAGATATGGTCCCCTCTACTCTTTCGCCTAGAGCTTCTCTTATGTGTAACAAAAAGTTTGGTGGAAAACACAGGATGATCATCAGCAAGTGCTTCCACTGCCTCACTCTGCAGCACCTCCTGGAGGGCATTTGTGATTTGTGTCCCTGAATCTATGGTGCAGTTTTGTTTCTATAAATCCCATGTTGATAGAGAAGTCTTATAAGTTAATTATTTTTTCTTAAAATGTCTGGATAAGCATCTAGATAATATCATCATGTGTTTTAATCTTAAATTGTTGTGTGACATTACTTGGAAAGATTCTGACCACTGGTCCATTGGCAGCTTCATGATAGATGATGAAGAGATTGAGATTGTTGACAGCTTTAGTTTGCTTGGTTTTACAACCTACACTCTTGGTACCAGCACCAGGAAATTAAAATATGAATTGCATTGGGAAAATCTGCTGTCAGAAACCTTTCCAAAGTACTGAAGAGCAATGATGTCAATCTGGAGACTAAGGTGCACCTAATATAAGCCATGTATTGCCATTACTTGCTATGCATCAGAAAGCTGGACAATGACTAGGGATGATAAAAGGGAGTTGATGCCTTTGAGCTGTGGTGCTGGAGAAGAGTACTGAATATATCATGTATTGCTAGAAGAACAAACAAGTTCATCCTGGAGAGGGTGAGGCCAGGCTGCTCCATGGAAGCAAGGATTCTGAAGCTTCGTCTGACGTACTTTGGACATGTTGCATGGCAGGATCAGTCCTTGGAGAAGGACGTCATGCTTGGGAGAGTGGAGGGACAGTGCAGGAAAGGAAGACGCTTGATGAGATGGGTTGATTCAGTCACTGGGGCAATGGGGATAGTTGTGTCAGAGAAAATAAGATAGGCTGTTGTACATAGGGTCACTGTGAGTTGCAGGAAACTCTAACAACAACAATAACATATGAAGGATGTCATTTAGCATTTCTGACAAGCTTGCTTAGGTTTTATAAAACTTTCCTTCATTTCTGTTTTTTTGAAAATGTTCTAATTTTGCAATTATAGTTTGAAAAATAATTCTGTTGGATATGCAATACTTGATTGGGGATTTTCCGCCCCAATCTTGGAAAAAGTATGGCATCTTATGGCCTTTTTTCTGCTTGTTTTCTGTCAAGGAATCAGAACTTAGTCATATTCCTTAGCTTAGTTTTCTTCTGTAAGCATCAATTTATTTTTCTCAAGCTTTTCTCAAGATGTCATTCTCCAAGGACTGGTTCCTCCTGGCCATGTGCCCAATGTATGTGAGCTGGACCTTCAAAATCCTTGCCTCCAAGGAGCAGCCTGGTTTCACTTTCTCCAGGACAGGCCTGTTTGTTGTCTTGGCAGTCCATAGTATGTTCAGTACTCTTTTCCAGCACCACAACTCAAAGACAATACTTTTTTCCTATCATCCTTATTCATTGTCCAGCTCTCTGATGCAGAGCAAGTAATTGTGAAGACGATGTCTTAGATCAAGTGCATCCTAGTCTCTAGATTGACATCATTGCTACTCAGTTCCCTGGAGAGAACCTTGACATCTGACTTTCTCAAAGCAATTTGTCTTTTGATTTTCTGGTTACTGGTTCTAAGAATGGTGATTGTGGTGCAAAGCAAGCTGAAGCTGTTAACCATCTCTATCTATTCTCCATTTATCATGATTCTGCCAATTGGCCCATGAATTAGAATCTTTGTTTTCTTGATGTTTATTTACAATCCATATCAAAGGGTAAAGTCCTTGACCTTCTGCAGCAAATGTCACAGGTCATCCTCAGTTTTAGCAAACAATGTTGTATCATCTGCAAATTCAAGTTGTTAATGAGCCTTCTTCCAATCTTGATGCCACATTCCTCCTCCAAGTCCAGACTCCCAAATTATCTAGTCCTCATATAGATTTAAATGGTATCCATCCAGTGTTTTCTTACTCTGTTCCAACAACTACTTCCAAGTTCAAGTATAGGTTTTACATAAGCAAAAACAACTTTTCTGCAATTCCAGTTCTTCTCAAGGTTAGCCACAATTTGTGGTGATCCACAAATGCCTTTGCATACTTGTTGATACCATCTTCCAAACTTCTGTTCTGTTTACCATGCCCTAATTGTGTAATGTTTAATAGTTTAGATATCCGCTATTATCTTATTTGAAAATGTTACTTTTCATGTTTTTTACTTTCCTAATTTCATATCCTTTAAGCTTAAACTACTTTGTCATAAGTATGGTGCTTCTTACATTCATATATCATATTTCACTGTCTTTCTTAGAATTATTCCCTTTTTTCCATTCTTTTCTGATGGAAATATGAGTTATTATACATGCTCTTGAAAATCCTTCAGAATTTATATCCTTTTATATTGGAAAAAATTTCTGTGACTTCCCAATTTCACACTCTACACTATGTAAATTCAAATTACAATTGTATATCTTATGTGTCTGTGTTTTGCTGAAGTGCTGCAAAAATTCAGCTACAAAATATTTCTGTTATCAAAGAAAATTCTCTTGTCTTTCTGTTGAAACTGTCTTCATAAATCCAGAATTATTCCTTTTTATGTGTTCCCTTACTCCTTAATATAGCCTTAAAACAATCAAAGTATGAAGTTCTAATAAAATAATAAGTTTTTAGCTTACATCCTTTAGGTTCCAAAGTTGTCGTTGTTAGGTTACATTGAGTTAGTTCCAATTTATTATATTTTAACTCTTATCTCTAAATAATACTGTACAGTGTGATATTTTAAATCAAAGTATATGAGAGTGAAATTATTAATAAAAAGTAGATTTTTTTTCTGTTTTCTTTAGCTCTAAAAATAAATCTACACAAATATTCAATGTATTTTAGAAGAAAGTATATTTTAAGGGAAACAGCTGTAACTAAAAAATAGGAAATCTGGTTCAGTCATATCATACCCTTTTCATTTACTGTATGATGCCTTCTGAAAAATACCTTCTCCTTTTTCAGCTTCATTTCCACCTGGGAAAAATAGTAGGTATGTACTAAATTGCCAAAAAAAAAAAAGAATCTTTTCATCTTTGTTTTAAAAATGAGAGAAAATTTATGTAAAATTAACATCTGTAATAAAAAATTATAAAAATATTTTACAATTGTATCCATAGTTTTCAATGTTCACATTTTTAATTAAACTATTAAGAATTATAGATTATTCTGAGGAAGAATCTGACCTCTCTTTGATTATACTTATGATTCTATCCAGAAAGATTGTTCACAAAATATAAAGATGTGAAATGACAGAGTCAATGGATGACACATATTCCATTTTAGAGCAAAGAAAATGTTCAGGGATGCCTTTATTTTCTCAGGCTGTGCAAAGGTCAACATATTGAGAATTATCTTTAATATTTTTCTTGCCTGATAATCATCTTTTTGCATATGTCATACAATTGTCTGGATACGAAGTTTTTTAATACAGTAAGTTCATCAGATAAAAGGGTTCATATTCTATTAATCATTCAGATTTCATTCAATTGTCTTTTGTATTTTATGTGTTTCTGAAATTTCAATAAGTGTGAATCATGAATCTGATGCTAGAATAGAAAACATAATAGAATAACAAAAAGCCTCCTGACTAAGTGTTCTGGACTTAAGTTACAATTATTTGTCCTTCATTTTTTGTTATATTTATTTCTGACAGAATTGGGATACATATTTCCATATCATATACTCATCATTTAATATCAGATTGAAAAAAATTATATTTGTTTCAAAATCTGTAATTATTGATTAAATCCATTTAGTACATTTTTCCAGAAATATATAAAAATTTATCAGATGTAATGCCACTGGTTTAAAAGAGGACTGGCGGCCTTCAGTCATGGGAACTGTTGGCCCCCTGTTTTTCACACTCTCTGTTCTATATCATTCCTGGCTGTTTGTCTCTTTATTATAAATTTATTCTATTCTTTGGGACCCTTGGTCTGCAACATTCTGGCACCCAAACTTGGGACAAGGTGGTGGTTTTACTTTGGACAAGGTGGTGGTTTCTCTTTCTTTCTCCTTTTCGAGCAGACACCAGGAACCAAAAGGGAATTCGCTCAGGTGTTAAAACTGATAATGCTCCTGCTTATAATTCTAAGAAAACACAAGAGTTTCTTTAAAAATGGAACATTAATCACATTACTGGTATTCCATATAACCCCCAAGGACAAGCTATAATAGAAAGGGCTAATTTAACATTACAAACTAAGTTGAAAAAACAGAAGGGGGGAGATATAATGGGACGAATATCATCTCCTCGAACTCTCTTACAAAAAGCCTTATTTACTTTGAATTTTTTAAATGCTAATGAAAAAGGAGAAACTCCAGCTGAAAGACACTGGGTATTACAATCCTCTAAAGAATTGAATCAGCCTATATATTATAAGGAACCTCTAACTAATGAATGGAAAAAGGGATTTGTAATTAGGTGGGGGCGAGGATTTGCTTATATCTCCACAGGATCAGAACTGCTGTGGGTGACCTCTAGAAACGTGAAACCCAGAGATGAGCCAAAAGAGGCCACACTTTGACGAGGATGAAGCTGCAGAATGGCAGATGGAGGAGTGACAGGGAATGGCAAAGGACGCATGGACAAAGGAGATTAATCAGAACTGGCTTTGATGGGGACTACGGCAACATGACAATGGAAGCTGATCCTCAAGGAATGCTGCTTTATTGGAAGTGTTTTTGTGAACTTACTTTGTTTTCTCCTATTTGCTTTCTTATATTTGTTTGATTATATATACAAGCAAGAATGAATCCTGAAGAAGAAAAATTATACTCATCTTGATGATCACAAAATTGTGATTTAAACAAAAGAGGGGGAAATGAGGGAAGCCGAATATCAAAATTAATAATAGTAGACCAAATGCTGTATCGGGAAATGAGGGAGGCTTAATACAAGCTGAAGGTCAGCTTGTGAAACTAGGGTGTTCCTTAGGAGTCAACATTGTTCTTAGTTTTTATCAAATGAACCCCTCCCTCTTGATATTAACATAAAGAGGAACTTGGCCTTATCTGTAAAAAAAAAAAGAGGACTGACATTGGGTTTGGGGGAGACTGAGAAAGGGGGATAAACAATGTGTACTGCATTGAAACAGATGAGAGAGAGAACTGTTTAAAAGGGATATATGATTAAGTATTATTGTTATGACAGGAGTTCAGAATGAAGGCAACATAGTGGAATGGACTTGGTGGGGGGACTGTATAACAATGAAAGAATTTTTCTTTTACTTTTTAAAGAAAAGAGCGAATTAGGGGGAGGCAGGAGTGGGCAGGAAGAAAAGTGAAAAACTGAATGAATGGTAATTTTTAAAAAAAGTTTATCAGATGTAATCATGATGTTTTTCTTTTCCACCTCTCCCCCATCCACCAGCAATTTTCACTTCATAAAAGAATAATTATAAAACCCAAAAAGAAATAATGATCAATCATGTTAAATATTCACTATTGTTATTGTTGTTTTGTGCTGTTGACTCTTCTACAACTCATAGCAACTCTATGTAAACAGCCCTAAACCCTCCTGTGCCAATTTTATTGTGTCTGACACACCTACCACCATTACCCTAGTCACTGAATCAATCTATCTCATAAAGAGTCTTCCACTCCTGCACTTTCCCTCCACCCTCCCAAGCATGACATTCCTCTCCAAGGAATATGTCAGACAAAGCTTCAGAATCCTTGTCTCCAAGGAGCAGCCTCGTCTCACCTTCTCTAGGATAAAACTGCTGTTCTCCTAGAAGTCCATAGTATATTCAATACTCTTCTCCGGCACACACAGCTCAAAGGCATCAAATAATCAAATAGTGATTACAAACTTTAGATAGATAGATAGATAGATGAAAGTTAACAGGAAAGAATAATTTAGAGAAGAGTAAATAGTAGAAGAGTTTGTTAAATTGTGATTTGAATGAAAGTTTATAGTGAAAATTAGTTTTAATTTAACCAACTGATAGGGAAATGCAAAGGGAATGCTAACAAATTAAAACAATCAGAAGCTATTCTGGGCAATGATATGTGATTGTGGCAATACAACAGAAGAAAAACAAAGATCAAACCACCCAAGGGCCACCATAAATCCATCAGAAGCTGTGCACCATCAAACGTGTAAAACCCTGAAGGAATGGAAATCCACGTTCTTTAGAAATGTACAATAAAATCTCGATTAAAATTTTTAAAATGTGTAAAAGCCAACTCCCAGCTGGAAGGGAAACTCACATGAAGGGTCCATTTAAAGGTCAGCTCCATTGGTTGTGCACATGTTGGTTCCAACACAAAAGTACAAAAAAACTTGTATATATGTATATATATATTGTTGTTGTTGTTATGTGCCGTCGAGTTGCCTGTGACTCATGGCGAT
>NW_006399824.1:9601714-9605720 GCF_000299155.1 Elephantulus edwardii | reverse complement strand
TTCTCACATTGTTTGGAGCCAGATTTGACCCTTAGCTGACCCTCCAGAGGGTGTTCAGAGGCAGTAATCATATGGGAGCTTGCCCCTCCTTCCAAGGAGCAGCCGGGCAGATTTGAACCATGTGCCTTTGGGATTGCAGATTCTTACCAGTAAGCACTGCTTGTCATTAGGCTTTGACTCATAACATATTGTTGTTGTTATTAGCTGCCATTGAGTCTTGCATGACTCATAGGGACCCTGTAAACAACACATCTGTCCTGTGTCCTATCTTTTGCCAGGCTCACAATGTCTGACACATTTGAGTCCATTGCTGTAGCTATTGTGTCAGTACATCTCATTGAGAGTCCTCCTTTCCTTCGCTGTTCCCCCCTTCCAAGCATGATGTTACTGTCTTCATGGTCTACTGTGCTTAAACCCATTGTTGCAACCACAGTGTCAGTATCAATTACAAAATAAATTTTGTTTTATTTACCGTAGAAAGTTAGATTTTTTTCTTTACTATTTTATATTCAATGTATTTTATGATGCATTTGATTATATCTGTTTTCCATGATTATATGCTATGGAAATATAAGTGAGCTACATAGATTTTCTGTAGTTATTAATTACTCACTAGGACTTTTTTAAATATATTTTCTTATTTCGTTTTTGTTCCAAAAGTATAAATTTTGATCTCAATGCTTTTAAACACGTGAAATGCATTTGGCAAGAACACATAGTGTTCTATCAATTTCATTTTTCTTCTTGGCAACATCCCTCCTAAAGCTTCTGCTTTGAATGATTATTCTCTAGGCTGGCTGCACAATTGCTGTTCTGTAATCTGTCTTCACTTTCATCCTGCAAAATTCTTTAAGCTTCCTTCTGTGCTGTAGTCTGTTTAAGTTAGATGATGTACATCCT
This sequence comes from Elephantulus edwardii, assembly GCF_000299155.1. Classification (NCBI taxonomy): domain Eukaryota; kingdom Metazoa; phylum Chordata; class Mammalia; order Macroscelidea; family Macroscelididae; genus Elephantulus; species Elephantulus edwardii. The sequence goes on along the minus strand of NW_006399824.1, from coordinate 9,604,820 downwards.
CCTCTTAGTTTCCTACAAATTTATGTATACTCGATAAAATTCTTGAGAGTTTTCAAGTCAGAAAATGTCTTTGCTTACCCATAGATTTTTGTTTTTGTAGTAGAAGTGACATTTTATATGGGAAATAATGTCTAAAAATTCTGAGATACTGTTCATGATCTTCATATTTCCTTTCTGGTTGTTTGAAAGGCATTAATTATATATTTTTCTTGATCTTTAATTTTGAAAAGTGATCTTGAATTGTTACTTTTCAAACTCCCTGCCTTTGTTTCCTCTATTCTCTTTCCTTGCCGATCTTATTGATTGGTTGTTGGATTTCCAAGTAGTACTATAGTTGTTTTTGGTTTTATTTTGGGTTTTTTTTTTATATTCTCCATCTCATCTGATTTTTTACATTCAATTTTAGATAGCTTTACCATATATTTAATTATTATTCTGAAGTTTTTGTTTTTTACTACTTTTCCATTTAATAGACATGAGTGAAAAAGAAAATGATTTTTAAAAAAAAAACAAAAAGGACCTAAGTGTATTCTCAAGGTGTGGATTTCAGGTATTTAATTTCACTAATGCAATATCCATACTTATCTGATGGCAATAATAACAATTTTTAAAGTTTTATTCTGTTTCTAGCATTGCTTTTCATTTCAATATTTGCATCCACCTCCTTACTTTTTCATCTGTTTCCTTTTTTTCTATTTTTTTGTAAAAAGGTTGGACACTTGGCTGTCATTTTATTTCTTTAAAAACATAAATACTTAAAAGTTTCCTTAGAAGCATTGATCATTTACATGTAGAGTTAACTCTTGGATTTTTGTGCAGGGTGAAATTATTTAACAATAGGGGAGATGAGGTTCAACTATCAGTCCTAGGAAGTCATGCTCTTTAATCATTCAGTTCCCTCAAAGATCACACAGCAAGCTACTGCTTGGGAAAAGAAGTGATTAAGTCTGCTTGTCAGCTTTATTAATGTTAAATGGAGAAAGGAAACTGAGACTCTTTCCACTTAGTTTGTGTCTTGGGTTAAATTATCTACATAAGCAAAGCCAATATGTTTGTATATGTACACATGAACGAAAGGGTTACACGTCACAAATCCATGGATCTGGTGACAAGCTGTAGATTTTTGGTGGCTTGTGTTGTTGGATTCACAGAGCCGGACCCCAAAGAGATCTGACGCCAGCACCAGTCACTCACGAGAGACCGTCCTTGATGCAAACAGCATGAGATTTTATTCCATCCAGCGCGCTGGGGCACAACTCTTGACCTACGCAGAGGCAGAGGAGTTGAGCCCCGAGCTAAGGGTACATACAGCTTATAAAGGCAATAACCCACGCAAACATGGGCTAACACACAAGGAGGGTTGCTGATTGGTGTATTTGAATATACACTGAGGTAGGCAGTTCTGATTGGTAATAATTTGGCGCACGGGGGTAAGCAAGGAAAACTATCTGATTGGTACATTTAAAAGCAAGTTGGCGCGCGCGGCAAGCGGGGTCTGCGCAAGGGGTGGGGGAGTGGGGAGTAAAGTTCAGAAAAACAATTCCTGGAATTTCTCTTATCTGTACTCGCAGATATGGGTGAGCCCTTTTATGGCCTTGTTTTTCTAAAAGAGGGCAAAAGTCCTGTGAGGTTTTATGGTTTCTACCTGAGAAGGGTTAAAAGTTAACTTCTTCATAATCTTTCAGTGTCATTGCAGGAATGGATAGATTGAAAATCTGCAGGCCAACCAGCAGACTGAAAACCTTTGCTGGCTAACAAGATCACAAGAGTTCATATATTTGAAATCTATAGTTCAGGCTCTAAACCAGTGGTAGAATTCTGTACACTTGTGTTCCAAGAACAGGAGGTCAAATAATAAGAAGAGCACTTTAGCAAGATAACAAGCAAGACCAATCTTTTCCAGTGTTCATTTCTATCATAGAGGCAGGCTACACCATCAAGGAAATGTCCTCTCAGCAGATTAGTGTCTCTCTTTGTGCATCCTTTTATGATTTATATCTTTATTTAATATTTTATTAAAATACTCACATACTAAATGATGCCAATCCCAAAGGTATGAGAATTTCTGGGGAATTATCTAAGTAAAAAGGTGTTCTAGAATCTTACCCAACTAGACTTAACTATAAGTGACCTCACATTTTTTTATAATGTCTTCTCTTAATTTTAATATAAGGATGTTGTTGTTGTTGATGTTAGGTGCCATGGAATCAAGTACATTTCATAGAAACCCTATAAACAGTAAACTCAACCCTATCCTATCATGTACCATCTTCACATTTCATGACACATTAAAGCCCATTGTGGCAGTCACTGTGTCCATCCACCTGGTTGAGGGTCTCGTTTTTAATATTTTGTCTACCTACTTTAAATAGTTGTCAGAGATTTGTGCTTATTCAATGAAAGTGTTTCTGTGTCTATTTAAGTACAACAAATAAGAAAAGAAAGGTATGTTAAATAGGGCCCTCTTAGAAAAGAGACTGAAAATTTGAAGACAAATAGATGAAGGTTTTATCTACAACATGGTGAATATGTGTAAAGAAATTAAAAAGGATTACTATGCAGCCATAGACTGGCAACATTGGAAGATGATGACACTCCCAGCCTTACAGATATGAGTTTACTCAAACCAGAAAGAAGCAGAAGGCAGCCCAGAAGATGATATAACTGAAGAGTATAGAAGCAGTAATCTCAATGCCTAAGGTGGGAGAAAAGGAGAGTTGGTAAGAAATACTCTAGCCTCCTCATTTTATGGACTCTCTTTGGTGCATCTCACTTGTTCATTCAAAGGAGAATTCAAAGGACAAGAGTTCTAGATGATGGCAGCACGAGGGCGAGGCCGCCAGCCGGGGGAACGCCGCCGCCAGACCAGGGAATGCTGCGAGAGGGACCCGGAAGAGACCCGGGAAGAGCAGCAGCCAGCCACCTGCCGCGGAACTCCAGAGGAGTGAAGACTGTGAGACCCCAGAGGATCGAAGACTGCCGGACACTGTGGGACCCCCCTGCAGCCCACACCTGTGTGACCCTTAGCACACAGGGGGCTGCTGCATAAACACCCAGCAGCGCACAAGCCCCGTCCCCATCTCTTGGTGATAGTGTCCAACCCCTG
>NW_006399824.1:9599188-9601614 GCF_000299155.1 Elephantulus edwardii | reverse complement strand
ATCTATATAAAAACAACACTCTTCTTTAAGGGCCGCACATAGCCTACCTTAAGAGGTCTAGGACTACCTCAGACAGGGACGAGATGGACTCCTGAAGCTTACAGGCCTACTAGCGCCCTGACTCGGGGATGAGATATCCTGAAGTTCCCAGGTCTGAGATAGTCTGATTACACAAATGGGAGAGGTCAGAGGGGACAGATCCTATACACAGGCCAGCTCCTACAACTAAGGATAAGGTTAACTTATGAGTTGTAGAATGCCATCTACAATTATCTGAGCTTGTGGAATTAATGAAGTTACTATGGATTGCTACACTTTCATAATAAGGAGGAGCAGCTTCTTAGCACAACCAGTATTGTTGTGCCTCTAGGGGACTAGTTGCATTTAGGACCCTGTAGGCCTCCTGAACCATTGTTATGAGCTTGACACTTTTACTCGAGGTATCAGTGAGAGGCTTTAGTGTGGTCTTAATGGCTGACAATACACTAGGAGGAGTTCCTTTAGATGAGACAGGTACGATCTTGGGGGCCATAACAGGGTTTGGGGATGAAACAGGATTCGGGGGCAAAACAGGATTTGGGGCCAAAACAGGATTTGGGCCTATCGCAGTAGGACGGGGGGTTGTAATTAATACAGGGTCCCCAACCAGGAACTGGTGAGGTACTGACAAATCTCCGGGTCGGTAGGCTTCTTGCAGGGGCCTTCAGACTTCTCTCTGCACTGTCTCTAGAGCTCTCAGCCGCTCAAGCAAAGGCTGGCTGGGTAGATTCTCAGCAGTATCCTGTAAATGGGCAGAGGGCAGGGGAACAGGGGCCCCGAACATGATTTCATAAGGAGTTAAGCCAAAACGGTTGGGAGTATTTCGGACCCGAAAAAGGTAAGCAGGAAGGAGGACTAACCAATCTTGTATGCCAGTCTCAATGGATAATTTAGTCAAGGTTTCTTTTAAACTTCTATTCATCTTCTCTACCTGCCCTGAGCTCTGGGGACGATATGCACAATGTAATTTCCAATTAGTCCCCAAGATTTTGGCCAGTTCCTGACTTACCTGGGCAACAAATGCAGGCCCGTTATCAGACCAAATGACCTTAGGTATTCTAAACCTGGGAAATATTTCTTCTAATATCTTCTTGACGACTACTTGAGCCGTTTCCTTCTTGGTAGGGAAAGCCTCAGTCCATCCTGAAAAAGTGTCTATGAAAACTAGCAAGTACTTATTTCCATACCTGGTGGGTTTTACTTCGGTGAAGTCCACTTCCCAGTATGCTCCAGGTCGGTCGCCTCTGAGCCGCTTTCCTGATTGTTTAGGGAACTTGGTGGCATTTACATGCTGGCAGGGCACACAACTCTGGACTACAGCCGTGGTCAACTCTTTTAGGTCTAAGATGTAGTAGGGTGACTTCTGCACTAGGAGTTTAAGGTTTTTCTCTCCTAAGTGCGTCAGTTGGTGTAACTGCTGTATATACTGAGTTGCTGCATCTTTAGGCAACACTACCTTTCCCTCTTCTGTCTCCCAGGTAGTGGGAGAGGTTTTTACGAACCCCAATGAAGCCATGGCTCGGGGAATTCTTGAACCCTTGGGGGAGCCTCGCCCATGTCAGCTGTCCCGACACCCCCATACTCAGGTCCTTCCATTCAAAAGCGAATATAGGTTGGCTCTGAGGGTGCAGCCACAGGCAGAAGAAAGCATCTTTGAGGTCTAAGACGGTGTACCACACATGCTCTGGTGATAGAGAGCTCAACAAGTTATAGGGGTTGGATACTGCTGGATGCATGTTCTGGACCCGTTTATCTACCTCTCTCAAATCTTGGACGGGTCGGTAATTGCCAGTGCCCGGTTTCTTCACAGGCAACAGAGGTGTATTCCAGAGGGACTGACACTTAACCAGTACCCCCGAGTCCAAGAGTCTCTGTATGTGAGGTCTTATCCCTTCTCTGGCTTCCTGACTCATAGGGTATTGTCTGACTGCCACAGGCAATGCAGCAGCCTTTAGCTCGATGACAACAGGAGGCTGTTGGCAGGCCAGCCCCATGCTGGCAGTCTCAGCCCATGCTTCTGGGTATGACTCTAGCCAACTATGTGGGTCTGGAAGCGTCGGGAGTTTTTTATACAGCCGATGCTCATCTTCAAGTTTCAGAGTCAGGACACCTAGAGGGGTTAAGTCTTGGCCTGCCACCTGGCGCCCATTCGGAAGGAAGCTTATGTGAGCCCCTACTTTGGTTAAAAGGTCCCTTCGTAAGAGGGGAGTCGGACATTTAGGTATTACCAGGAAGGAGTGGGTGACTTGCCCGGTTCCCAGGTTTACAATTTCGTTGGTGGTCCATTGGTATTGGCGTTGACCAGTAGCTCCTATCACCCATGACTTTTTAGATGACAAAGTGCCTGTGGTCTGGGTCAGAACTGAGTGCTGAGCTCCGGTGTCTAC
>NW_006399824.1:9573964-9585803 GCF_000299155.1 Elephantulus edwardii | reverse complement strand
CACTGACAAAGAAGAGTAATCAGAACTGGCTTTGACAAGCACTGTGGCATTTGGACAAGAACAAACTGGGAGGAGGGTAGAGAGAATAGTGCAACAATAAATGAATGGAAACCCAAAATCTCTGTAAATGTTTATGAAAATTAGTAAAATATAATTATAGAAAAAAAAGTGTTCTAGATGATGTTGTTTTTAAATGATAACTTCACTTGGACACAGAGATAAGCAAACAAAAGAGGGAATATATTTTGAATAACAAAGATAGCACTATAAATTTAAAAGGCCTTTGCAAGTTTTAGACAAGTAAAGTTTTTTGTATTTTCTTCCCACACATAAAAAGGTTTGAATATCCTGAAGTTTAAAACTCAAGAAGCAAAGTTCAACATAAAAATGAGTAGAGGTGATTATAGGAGATATCATTCCTTTCCAACACTTTTCTAATTATACCTTATTCAGAGGAGCAATTGCTGAACTGCAATGCATTAATTCATCACCAAGGATTTTTGCTAAATTTGCAGATACTGAATAAGTTTAGGGTGATGGCTGAGATCTTGCATTTCTAACTGGCTTCCAAGTGGTGCTGATGCTTGTGGTCAGAGGAATGCATTTAGAGTGCAGACAGTCAATTAACTGACTTGTCTATTACTTTTGAAACTCTTTAACCTTAGTATAGAAACTTAATCTTAGCAAATTGTCTCCTTTGAAATGGTAAGGTTAACCAGTAGGCTCTTAGCATTGAAAGTAGAAATTTGTTCCTTGCTTATTTGCCCCTGAGAGAGAAGGAAACCACAGCTAATAGAGAAAGAGTTTTACACAGGTACAGTTCCTGGGTAATCATTCCTAGTGTAGTTCTCATGCATCTTGATATCTATTTCTGGTTTCCTTGTAGTTGTTCAATGCCTAGTATAGAATTCTTTTTAGATTAGAACTCAGGTATCCTGACAGCTATATCTGGCCTACTTTTAATTATCCAATGTCTTGACTCAGTTTTACCTCACTAGACATAGACATAGGGTGTTGTTGTTGTCATTGTTATGTGCCATTGAGTCACCTGCGACTCATAGCAACCCTATGTACAAGAGCCCTAAATGCTGTTCTATATTGTGCCAACCTAGCCATCTCAAATGTACTCATTCCCACCACTCCAGTCACAGAATCGATCCCTCTCATTGAAGGTCTTCCTCTCCTGTGAACCCCTCCATCCTGCCAAACAGGATGTCTCTCTCCAACCACCAGTCCGTCCTTGTGACATGCCCATAGTATGTCACAGGAAGCTTCAGAATCCTTGACTCCAAGGAGCATTCTGGATTCACCTTCTCCAGGACAAACCTGTTTATTCTCCTAGTGGTCCCATGGTATATTCAACACTCTTCTCCAGCACCACAGCTCAAAGGCATCAATTCTCTATCATCCTTATTCACTGTCCAACTCTGATGCTTAGCACGTAATTGTGAAGACTATAGCCTGGATCAGGTGCACCTTAGTCTCTAGCCTGACACCATTGCTCTTCAGTACTCTTGAGAGGTCCCTCACAGCTGATTTTCCCAATGCAATTTGTCTCCTGATTTTCTGGCTGCTATTACCATGTGTTGACTGTGGAACCTAGTGAACTAAAACTGTTAACTATCTCAGTATCTTCACCATCCATACTGATGGTGTCAATTGGCCCAGTGGTGAGAATCTTTGTTTTCTTGATGTTGAGCTTCAGTCCATATAGTAGTCTGCAGTACAACAAATTTATGAAAGCATAACTAGTAAATTTTCAACATTTGTCTATAATTTGTATAGTATAAAATTAACATTTACTTATAATTAATGTATGTTGATTTTTACTTTGTGAAAATATTGTCTCATCCTTTGCCGTCCTATCAATACTTTAATAAGACCTTTAAAAACATAGATTTTGGTGAAAGAGAGGACGACCTTCAACTAGGTGGACTGACACACTGACTACAGAAACGAGCTTCATTGTGTCAGAGATTGTCATATTGATACAGACAGAATTCAGATCTGTTGTTCACAGAGTCACTATGAGTTGTATTTGACTCAATGACACTGAACAACAAAGGAGCTCTTACCAATTGTTAGCAGGATTCTTCTTATGCAGGACTGTGCAAAAGTGGCCCAAAAAAAGGATTTGATACCTTGCTAACAATGTAAATAAACTGCATGGTACTCCTGGATGTGGAATATGTAAATACAGATTGGTTGGTCAAATTTTCTGTCAGTGACTAATATTCACTTAACACCAGCAATAGCATTTTCAACTGCTTTATGTACATAGAAGTTGGACAATGAATAAATAAGACCAAAGAAGAATTGATACCTTTGAATTGTAGTGGTGAAGAGTATCGGATATACTATAAGCCTGTAAAAGAACAAATAAATTGTCTCAATGGAAGGGCAACCATAGTGAATTTTAGAAGCTCAGATGGTGAGATAGCTACCTCACATGTTGTGAGCAAATTACCAAGAAAGATCAGTCCTTGGAGAAGAATATTTTGCTTTGAAAAATGAGGGTCAGAGAAAGAGGAAGACCCTCAACAGGGTGTATTGACAAAGTGACTGTGGTAATGGGCTTACACATAGCAGAGACTGTAAGGGTGGTACATGGATGGATGGAGTTTTGATCTATTGTATACAGGGTCACCCTGAGTCTGATTTTACTCAAGGGCATCTAACAACAGCAGCAATAAACTCAATTTAAAATGGGCCATCCTGGAGGTTAAGAGGGAGATTTCCACTACTTTTAAAAAGAAAAGCCTGAAGCAAAGCACATTCTTTGGACCTGAGTTAGATTCCTGGGCTAAAACTCATTGAGTCAGGAGACAGATGTTGCATCAAACAGACAAGAAGCAGCAGTGAGAGAGGAATGATGACAGCAGAGGCAGCAGAACCGGGGGATTGATGCAGTTATATTAACAGAGCTAAAAGAGCACTGTAACACTTCCTGGCAGAACTAAAATTGCTTTGTGACACTTGCTCAAGCAGGGCCAGAGCCAGGCCACAGAGCTGAAGGCCAGAGAGAAAATCACTTTCAGATATGCATGTGAAGCTGTCCTGGTAGAATCCTTATATATTAAGTGTTCTTGATCTTGAGTTGTTACCTGTTACCTATCTGATAAACTCCGTAGCTGTGACTGTGGCCTGTGAGTGTAGGGTGGCCATTGCGGTGAATTATTAAACACAGCAGAGAAGTAGAGAGTGCTTTGTGCGAGGAGGTTGCTGTCAGAATTGGTAAAATGGTTGGAAGCTAAAGGCACATCTAATGATAATTCTCCTTTCCTCTCCTAAAGTCAGAAGCACTCAGACACCTTTGCTTCAATGCATTTTTCTGTTCTTTTACTTCTGATTCTTTGAGTGAATATATTAGTTCCCCGGCTTGTATATAATTCAGTTGCATAGTTAGCAGACAACGTTCCTCATGATTTTGTGTCCCTATTATCCAGCTGATGTATCCATCCCTAGTTACTACATTGCCAACCTTTTCTAGAGGCTTACCTAAGCAGATGGGACCCTTTCTGAGATAAAGTGGCTGAGAATTTGTGTCTTCTCCCGACTGAGTGATCTCTAGCTGTCGACTGACCTGCTTAAGGCTTTTACAACTAGATAGCCTTATTTCTTGGTAAAATAATGTCGGTGGTATATTTCACTCTCCAGAATACCCCTAAAGATCATGCTGTTATTGGGTTCTCCTGAAACCATGTTTGCATTTACACCCCGTTCTAAGATCCTACCTCACTCCTGCTCTTCCTTTCAGAACTCCCCTCAGTAAATCAACTCTTAAAAAAAAATCACTCATCTATTCTCTAATGCAATGTAATTTAATTTTAATATAATAAGAGATAACATCTATCCACAGAGGGTAGAATTTAATTTGCATGTATTCTTGAAGTTGTTGTGTGAAGATGCGGAACTGACCCATAGCTGAACCTCCAGCGAGTTTTTAGAGGCAGATAATAGAATGGGAGGAGACTGACTATAATTTGCCCACTGCTAGCAGATTTGAGCTGTGTGACTGGGAGTGCAGCATAGCTTCTTATCTCTAGGATAACAGGGTTTGGATCAAGCAAGGGAAATTCTAGAGAGCTTTGTTGACCTAGAGGGTAAGGAGTTGTACCACCAACCTCAAGGCAGGTAGTTTCAATTTGCTGGTGGCTCTACACGAGAAAGATGGGCCATCTCTGTGATACACAGACTAAAAATCTGCTGGAGAGTCAGTTCTGAATGGCTTCTAACTTGACAGCAAAGAACAACAACAAAGGAAATTCTTGCAATTGTTGTCAAGTCTATCTGACCAGTGTTATAAATTAGTATAATCACTGTATGTGTGGTTAAACAGTTAATCTTTCTTTTAGTAGTTGTGTATTTGTTTGTACCACTCAAAGACTCATATAATTTTAGCAATAGAATTTAATTTGAATAGATTTAATCGAATTCCCCACAATTACAGTGTGACAATAACCATTTGCTATTAAGCATGTTAGCTTTACCTATTTTAGTGTCTACTCATAGACTGCTAAAGGAGTAAACAAATCTATCCTGGAAGTAGTGCAGTCAAAGTGTTCCTTAGAGGTAAGAATGGGAATACCCTCTCACATCCTTTCGGCATGTCATCAGTAGAGATCAGTCTCGGAAGAAGAATGTCATACTAGGAAAAGTAGAGGGTCAGAGAAAAAGAGGAAGACCTTGATGGATTAGTGAATACAACAGTGGACTTACATACAGTATAAATTCTAGGGAAAACAGAATCAAGTATGATTTATTTCTGTTTTATATAAGGTCACTATGAGTTGGAGTAGACCGAACGATATCTAACAACAGGGTCAAGTGTACACTAAAAGAAAGAATGAAAGGAGAAGAAAAATATTTTCCAAACTTATGAGAATCAACAAAAGCAGAGTTATCAGACAAGAAACTTAAATTCACTATTATAAATATGTTCAAGAATTATGAAAAACTGTGAACCATGTGCACAAAGAGATAAGGTCTATAAAAGGGATATGAAAACTGTTTAGGAAGGTAAAATTAAATCTTACGAATTAAAAAAAAACCACACAAACAACCAAAAATGTAAGAAATCAAAGCTACAAGTGACATAGACTGTTATAACAGACCCAACAATAAACAAAGCCAGGAAAATAAAAGGTAAAATTGAAGATAGATCAAAGGGATTTGTCTATTTCAGAAAACAAGAATAAAGTAAAAAGATCAGAGAATTATAAAGCTGCTGGATGATATAAAATTACCTAACATATGTGTACTTAGTGTTCCAGAAAAAAGCTAGAGAAAATGGTATAAGTATTTTAAGAAATAATTTTTGAGAATTTCACTCAAATATGAAAGGTAAATATGAAAAGTAAAACCATGTATGTAAAGATTGAGAGTACCTTAGGCAAAATTTTTAAGAAGAAAGATATGAAGACTAACCTTAGGATTTAGACATTTTTCAACATTCTTGCTTTCCTTCTTCCTGACAACAAAACATTATGTTACACATTTATAATGGATCTTAAAGGACAGAAACTTCCCATTCCTGTCCAAACAGGACATTTCTTCCAGAGTCTAAGACAGAACAGGACTTATCCTCTTCTTGCTCTGGAGGTTGATGAGTTTATTGATCCTTTTCACCCTAAATGGTTAAGTTCTTCAGGCTATAAAAGCCCGTTTCCTGTTCCAACCCTAGCACCCTAACAGTTGAAAGTTTTATTTAAGATAAAGAAAAGTATTCCCAGATAAATGAAGGTTGGGCAACTTTTTTCTCTCTTTTTGTTGTTTGCCCTTAGAATCAACCAGGACCTTAAATGGTACAAGTGGTTTGTAAAGATCTGCAAACCTAAAGGCTGGAAGTTTAAGCTCATCCACTGACTCTTCCGAAGAGAGTGTTTGGTTACCTGCTTCCGTAAATATTGCAGCCAACATGCTGTGTAGTATTCCATCATGTGAAAGGGTCATAATTTCTCAATCCATTTGATTGTTATTGCACATTTGAGCTGTTTTCATGTACTTGTGATGGTGAATAATGCTGCTATGAACATTGGTGTACACATCTCCTTTTGTACTTCAGTTCTAATTTTTTCAGGGTATATTCCAAGCAGTGGAATAGCTGGGTCTTCACTACCTTGGAAGAAATGGGAAAGCATTATGTTAAATGAACTAACTCAGTCCCATAAGGACAAATTCTGGATAAGACCATTGTTACCGAAATAAGAAAATAACTAGTAAAATATGTATGAGGATCCAAAATCCGAAAGGGGTAGCAAAAGGGTGAGGATGGGAAGGGCAGCTGTGATGTAATCATATGGTTGAAGTATTTATAGGTGGAGGGAGGGATAAGTAAAGGAAATGGGAAAGATTCGGTGTGAAATACAATGTATTTGAACTTTATAAGTAAACCAGTATAAAATAAAAATCTTATTTAAAAATAATTGCATCTGTTGTAAAGTGGGACTGACATTGGAGTTGGCAGGGGGAATAAGAGGGGCTTAAAAATATATACTGCTTTGAAACAGATAAGGGAGAGTACTGTTTAGGAGGAATATATGACTAGGTATTATTGTCATGGCAAGAGTCAAGAATGAAACCTGGGAGGGAAGAGGGTTTGTATAACAATGAAATAATTTTCTTTTTTTTTTTAGTAGTCAAAGAGAAATACAAAATGGGGGGAGAGAATAAACAATGAATGAATGGATATTAAAAAAAATAAAATTCAGAGACAGAAATAAAAATTACAGCCAAGTTAATCCTATGGAATAGTTCTACTCATTAATATATGTGGTCATAACCAGTCAGCCGCTGGCTAGATGGTAGGTAGTAACAGCATCAACCAGTAACAACTCAAATACCTGTGACTAATAATCTAGAATTATTCCTGGTTTTCTATTATTCTTCCAATCTCTTCTGTGAGCACTCAGGGGTAGTCATTGACAGATAGTTTACAAGTGACTATGCATTCTTCTTTTCAAAATAATATGCTAGATGGCACTCATCTTTTTGTAATTTGTAAACATTTCAGCTGATGTATATTTATCTTTTTATGTGGCATCCAACTGATCTTTTGATTCTCTGAAGAAAGTAAAATAGTGTGTGTGCCTCTGTACATCTCTGGGGAAGCTTGACCTCCTTTGCAATTAAGCTTACTTGGTAGGCTGATGGATTCATGAAAGTTATGATTTTAAGCTGTCCAGGTTTATTTGTTGAAGAGTGAGTGTGGTAGTTTCTACATCCTAAATGAAAAAAAAAAATTAACCTATCCACTTTATGTTACAGTCAACATTTCTTTTTAAGATACTGTTACTGTAGATTAGTCTTACCTCATTTCACTTTGGGAAGTGATTTTTGCTTATGCATTTCTATAATTTATCAAATCAAAACAATTATTGATGCTTTTGTATTCCTTCTCTAGTTTACAAGAAAATAGTTGAAGATAATCTATCGTAATTCATGCTTAACTTCCACTAAAGTATAAAATATTAAAGTTTCATAAGATTGTGTTGTTCTGTGAGGTCAGGAAAAAATATATGTTGGAAAGATATTGAGTGTATGGTAGGGGATAGATCTTGATTAGTAAGTTCGATGAGTATCGTTTTAAAAGAGATAGAAGATGCCTACTGAAGGAAGAATATGGCAGTTGTCCCACCACCCTCAAGCTTGATCAGTTCCTGAGAAACTTAATAACCCCTGAGCTGGTCACATCAAAGACCAGACCAGACAATGAATCCTGATAAGAGCCTGAGCTTGAGAGAAAAAAAAATATTAAAAAGCTAAAACCTAACTAAATTAACACGCCAAATTCCAAGAAGTACCATGTTAGTCCTCCCCAGGACCCCTATAAAAAGAAACTCCCCAAACTTTCCATATGACATTTGAATTCTGCCTGCATGCCATGAGGCTGGGTCACTTGGCATCCCTTTCAGACCGCGCAATAAAGGCCTGTTCGTGTCTTGGGACCAGTTTCTTTCTTTCTTTCTCTCCCTCGCGCCCCTTTTTTTATATCTATCACCTACTAGTTAGCAGCATTGTGCAAGAACACAAAGAGCTTTATAATTATATCCTGGAGCTTTGAATCTTTAAATTCTTACCCAAGGATTTAGAACAAAACGCTTAATTTCCGTTGCATAACACTTGTATTTAATTACTTTGCAAAGTTTTATAATTGCAGTCCTTGGTAGTAGTTAGTATACTTGGCTGCTAACCAAAACACTGGAGGTTTGAGTCTATTCTGAGATGCCTCAGAAGAAAAGTCTGGCAATTTGTTTCAAAAAGTTCATAGATTGAAAATATATGAAGCACAATTGGATTCTGAAATTTTATATATTTTATATATATATATACACATATACATATATATATATGTATATATATATATATAAAATCACAATGAACTGAAATTGACTTGATAACAACTTGTTATCAGTATAATAATCTTGTGACCTAATATTATATTTCAGTCCCATTTATTATTTTTTTCCTCCTGCGTAGGTTTAGAACAAAGCTTATGAAGTATTCTGTTCTGAAATGTTCTAAAATTTTCTGTCAAAAATATTTATAGCAAGCAGTGAACAATTATTTTTTAACTAATTTTTATACTTAATTGTGAATAATTTAACAAATCAATTTATTTTAAGATCATTTATTAGAATAAAATTTACTTCTGTCTGCAGGAGAACCCATTGCTGACATTCCTTTTTGTTAAGATGAAATAAAAAATTTAAAGTAAAATGAAAAATAAAATACACTCCTCATTTATCAATGTGGTTGATAAGTGATGGCTGAAAGAACAAGTTGTTGAAATCAGCATTGTGAAAAAATAGCGGATGACTGCATCACATCAATAAAGAAAGGATGAAAATGTTATCACGTAATTGCCAACTTTCCTCATTACATATCTGCCAAACTACATCAGTGCATAATCTCTAAACCATGAGAGTCATGTGCCAGCTGAATTGACACACGAGTTTTTAACATCATAGCCAGTATTACTTTTGCCTCAAAATTTTTCAATGTTGTAAACATTGTTAATGTGAAAAATAGTCCGATACTACCTTTTTTTCCTAAATGTAAACTATCAGACAATGAGATAATCAATAAATTGAGAGTAAGTGTACTTATTCATGCCAAAGAATTGAAGGTTTATTTTCTGTGGAGTAATTACATTTTCTACTGTGCTTGTCTTCAATTCTGTATAAAAGGATTTTAATTTTTCCTTGCTGCAAAGTATCGAAATAGCAGGGGGGGGAAATATATCAATCTACCACTGAATCATTCAGAAGCCCTAGTATTAGTGTTAACTGCTAACCTAAAGGTCAATGGTTCAAAATCATCAGGTATTCCATGGGCAAAAGATCTCTCAGGCTCATGAACTGATGAACCAGTCATAATTTGGAAATTACTCAAGAGTGGTGTTTTTTAAAAATATTTTAATCATTATAATAACATCAAACAAAATGTGATATAGCAAAAGCAACAGTTTAAACTAGCATTCAACTACCCAAGCTGACTATTAAATTACTCCATTAAGAGAGAAGTTTATCTAGTGGAGGAGGGAGACAGTGGGAACATCCGTCCTCTTGAAAATAAACTACAAACTTGAATAATATGAGAAATCCTGAGGAACCTTATGTTTTAAAATTTTATAGTGACAAGTGCTAAGTCTCTCAGGAAGATTTTTGAGAACTTATTAAGGGTATTCAGCAAGGGAAAAAAAGTCACATAACATAGGAAAGAAGGAAAATTCCGCTAACCTCTAGGGCACAGGTTCTCTGTCTAATTTTTGGTGTTAAGGGTTACAAATTCTATGTTTCTCGGAATATAAAGGAACTCTAGTGGCTCTGGTTGCTGAGAGTCAAGAAAATATGCTGCGATCAAAAAATGGTATGTGGTTCGAGGCCACCAGCTGCTCCACAAGAGAAGGATGGGAAACCTCTTCCCATGGAAATAACTGCTTCTGAAAACCCACAGAGAACCAACTATGAGTCATTGTCAACCCGACAGTACACAATAACAAGCGGCTCAGTGTCTTACGAGTTGGGTTCATATCTACCAGTCTTTCCATGGTAGAAAGATAATTTTCTCCAGTTAAGATTAATAACCGGTGTGAAAAACAATATATATGAACTTTATTAACTTTGTATGTAAACCAGTATAACATATTTTTTTTAAAAAAATTACAACCTTGGCAGCTTAATGGGATTTTGCCGTTATTCAGAAGTAAGTTGATGACAGCGGGTTTGGTTTTAGCTCTTCTTAGTAAATAGGCATAGGCTTATCCAAAATATCTAGTTGACAACAAGCTAGGTCCGACTATTGGTGACCTTATTAGTTCCATAGCAGAAATGCAATAAATAGGTATTTCATAGTTGTGACTTCTCTTTAGGAAGCAGACTTCCCAGGTGCTTCAATGTTGATTCAAAACTCCAACCTCTCTTTTAATAGCAGAAAAGCTAATCTCTGTATTTCTCAGGGACTATTGTTATAACATACTATGAATTGGAATTCCCTCACAGCTGAATCACCAATAAGTTTTCAGAGGCAATAAATTGTATGTGAGGAGATCACCCTTCTTCTTCATCCAGATCGCCCTTCTTCTTCATCCAGTAGCTGGCAGATTCAAACCAGCTGCCATTGGGTTGACAGTGCAACTCCTTATCATTAAACCACCAGAGCTCCATAGAGACTCTCAAAAGTTCACTACTATTTGTGGAGGGGTAAGAAACACTTTCCCACTGAAAACCCAACACAGAAAAAATGAAATATTTAAGTATCAAGCAGAAAGCATGGTGAGATTTCAAAGAATGCGTGAATTCATGACCTGGTCTTACAGTGCCTTCTACCTAAGTGAGAGGCTAGACCAGAAGAGCTGAAAAGCTATCCAGATCTCATCTAGATAGAGTCAAGGAGCTAGTAGGAGAGTAGCATGCAGAGGGGGGCATGATTGTGGCAAGAAATCTTTCTGTGTCTAACAAAGGACGTCGAATTTAGAAGTGAAGAATAGAGGAGAAACACTCATAACCTGTAAGTATTCTGTATATTTAGATCACACACTAAATCCAAGGCCAAGTGGCCCATGGATGAACAGTGTAACAGGAAAGGATATTTTTAAAGTAAAAAAAGATAATTGATTCTTGACAACCCACAGAAATATTTTTCAGTACCATCCCAAGAGAACAAATCTCTTTTCTGCACAGTCCTCACAATGTATGCTTCACTTAAATCCATTATTGCCGTCCGTGTGTCAATCTATATCATTTAGGATCTTTTATTCACTAACCTTCTACTTCAGTATGTATGATGTCTTTCTCCAGGAAAGGTCTCGAGATGGGCAACACATCATCCAGATTTTCTTATGTAATTCAGATCAATCTTTTGTCTCTTCTCACAAAATAGTTCTCATCCAGAGATGTTATGCTAATAGACTATTATTCAATGTTTTATTTTCAATGCTTATTATTAAATGTTTTTGTAATATTTAAATTATTTTATTCATTTTGAAATATTTTAATTATTTATTAAAAACTAATAACTAATACAAAGTTGCAAATGCAGAAAAGAATGAAGACAGGAAAAAGAATCCCTCAACATTTTCCCATTTGATATAGGCTACCTTAACTATGATGAGAATTTTAATAAAATCTAGTTTAATTTTTATTCATATTGTTGCTACCCAGCTGAGTTTAGTTGTATGCGCAATATTGTTTTCATACTCTTCTCATTGCTGTTTAAATGATTCTCTACATTATTTTAAACTTTGGAACACAGTTTCGGTAGTTGTACACTTTTGCAATTCATTACAGATGTTATCTATTTTTATAACTAGACATTTAAATTTTGTGTAACTATCACA
>NW_006399824.1:9562386-9573115 GCF_000299155.1 Elephantulus edwardii | reverse complement strand
TGTATTACTATTTATTTTTTAAAGTAAACATTATTTGTGGAAATATATTGATCTACAGAACATTGTAGAATTAGAAGGAAGTTACCAGAGAGAGGCATGAGTGTTTATTCCAGCAAATACAAAATATAAATTGTAGCAAATAAACACTAAGGGATATAAGATTTTCTATAAAGTAAAATTTTACATAGAATAAAATTTGCATTTTCTGAATAATCCTAAAAACATTGATGAAAGAGGTGTAAATAATGGCTGCACAACCCTTTATTGCCAGAATAAATCTAAATTAATGTCTGAGCATAGTTATAACAATTTATTCTGTAGTTGTACAACAATAAACACAAAGCCTATGGTTGCCTACTGGTAAGGTTTTGTGCCACCAACCCCAAGCTGGATTCTATCTACAGCTGCATGAGGAAAATAAGGCAATCTCCTTGAATATGATTTATGTTGTTGTTGTTGTTGTTATGTGCCGTCGAGTCGTTTCCGACTCATAGCGACCCTATGCACAACAGCCCTAAACCCTGCTCTATCCTGCGCCAACCGCACCGCATCTGACACACCCATCCCGATTACCCCAGTCACCGAATCAATCCATCTCATAGAGGATCTTCCCCTCCTGCGTTGTCCCTCAACCCTCCCAAGCATGATGTCCCTCTCCAAGGACCCGTCCCTCCTGGCAACATGTCCAAAGTATGTCAGACGAAGCCCCAGAATCCTTGTCTCCAAGGAGTAGCTTGGTTTAATCCTCTCCAAGACAAATCTGTTTGTTTTCCTGGCAGTCCAGGGTACATTCAGTAACCTTCTCCAGCACCACAGCTCAAAAGCATCAACTCTCCTTCTGTCCTCCCTAGTCATTGTCCAACTCTCTGATGCATAACAAGCGATTGCAAATACCATGGCCTGTATCAGGCACACCTTAGTCTCCAGAGAGACACTGTTGCTCCTGAGTACTTTAGAGAGGTCCCTAACAGCAGACTTTCCCATTGTGATATGCTTTTTGATTTCCTGACTGCTGGTGCCAAGAGTGTTGACCGTGGAGCCGAGCAAACTGAAGCTGTTACCACTCTCAATCCCTTAGTCATCCATCCTGATGCTGCCAATTGGTCCAGTGGCGAGAATCTTTGTCTTCTTGACATTGAGCCTTAGTCCATACTGAAGGCTGCAGTCCTTGACCCTTTGCAGCAAGTGCATGAGGTCCTCCTCAGTTTCAGCAAGCAGGGTTGTGTCATCTGCATAACGGAGATTGTTAATAGACCTTCCACCAATCCTGATGCCACAATTCTCCTCATAGAGCCCAGCCTCTCAGATAATCTGCTCTGCATACATGTTGAAAAGGTATGGAGATAGGACACATCCCTGGCGTACACCCTTCCCAATTCTGAACCATGCAGTGTTACCCTGCTCTGTTCTGACTACTGCCTCTTGGTCCAAGTATAGGTTTCGTATTAGCACAATTAAATGTTCTGGGATTCCCATTCTTCTCAGAGTCTGCCATAGTTTGTTATGATCCACACAGTCAAATGCCTTTGCATAATCAATGAAACACAGATAGACATTCTTCTGGTATTCTCTGCTTTCAGCCAAGATCCATCTCACATCAGCAACAATATCCCTCGTAACATGACCCCTTCTAAACCCAGCCTGGACTTTCGGTAATTCTCTGCTGATGTGCTGTTCTAATCGTTTTTGGATGATCTTCAGCAGAATCTTGCTTGCATGTGAAATCATTGACACTGTTCTGTGGTTTCCACACTCAGTTGGGTCACCTTTCTTTGGAATGGGAACAAATATAGATCTCTTCCAGTCAGTTGGCCAAGTGGTTGTTCTCCAGATTTCTTGGCACAACTTGGTGAGCACATCCAGGGCAACATCTGTTATCTGAAATACTTCAATTGGTATACCATCTATTCCTGGGGCCTTATTTTTTGCTATCTCCTTCAAAGCAGCTTGAACTTCTTCCTTCATCACCATAGGCTCTTGCTCATATGTTATTTCTTTAAATTCCTCTGTATCTGCCAATTCCTTTCTATATAATGACTCAGTATATTCCTTCCATCTTCTTTTAATACTTCCTGGATCATTTAATATTCTGCCCAAAGCATCCTTGATTACAGCAACTCTAGGTTTGAATCTGTTCTTCAGTTCCTTGGGCTTTAGAAATGCTGAGGAGCTAGAGTCAGAAAATCAAAAGGGCCGGAATATGATTTATAGCCTCTGAAAACCCACCAGGGAGTCACCTATGCATTGGTTCTGACTCAAGGACATATAAAAACAGCAAAGTTTATGTCAGTTTTGTATGAGATATTTGAAAAATTAACCTAAGTATTACATTTTAAAAGAACCAAACAAAAACACTCAGTTTGAAAAAGCAAGAGGATGTAGTCATTTGAAAGAGAATATTAATGAGAGATTTATGCCAAGTGTATTTTGGCATAGTATAGAAGGAAGCTGACTGCTTTCCATGTCCATTAATTATTAAGGGAGTATTCTGAAATTCATATTCTATAAAACATGCTTACTTATGTGAAAGAAACAATCTGACATGCAAGATTAATATTATTTTATACTCATAGCAGTTAACTGAATACCTTTAAAATAATGTATTATCATTTATAACTGAGTTTCTCCTTTATTTTTTTTCCATGAATAAAGAGTAAATCACCTTTTATGAAAAACCTAAAAGATTATTAAATAACTAATGGCTCTTAAAAAGATGGACTCTCTTTAAAAATACACATGAAGACTGGTTTGTTTCCAAAAAAATTTAGGAGGAACGATTTTAAAAAATTAGGTAATACAATCCATTATACAATTAGTTGATAGCAATTAGTCTAGGAATACTGTATCTCATTGTCTAGGTCACAAAGCTCATTTTACTTAGACGGAAATGACAGCAACTAGGGATTATATTCTTTCCACAGAAAATAAGTTATGGTAACTGAAGGATAATTTAAAATGTTAAATTAATCTTTAATTAGCAGAACATAGAGGGCAAGTTCATTATTTTTATATCCTTATTTTCCACATGCAAAATATATTACATTCATTTTTAAAAACATGTAATTGTAAATCATAAAATCCTATAAGTTCACTTTGAATATCATTAGCTTTATGATACAATTTATGGTTATGGAAATTTGCTAAAACACTATTTCATCAATTTTAGTATGTGTGCCTGCATATATGTATAGAGATTATAAAAGATATACCCAGTGGGCAAATCTTTCTGTTTGGTCCATCTTTAAAATGAAGTTTTTGGGCCCACTATTCTCTAAGGTCTTTTCTAGTTATAAAATAGAGAAAGTCTACACTGTTTTGTGGTACCTCAGTGAATTTCACTTAATGAACATTGAAAAGCTCTAATTAAAAAGTAGATAATTAGGATAATTTTTCTTCTCAATTCTCCAGAGTCATGAAAACACTAAAACTGCTTTAGCATATTTACTTTTTTTTTGGGGGGGGAATAATAACATTTTCCTAATGGAGGGCTTTTATATGTAAAATACTGGTCATATTCCTCTTCTTCACTTCGAAGTTTTTGTAGCTTTAAAGGCATGATTTCAGAGTTGAAAGGAGCCACAAACTATCTCTTGTGCCTGTTTTATCAAAGTCAGACAGGGATGGCAAGGGCAAGGAAGAACAGTGATTTCCTTTGATGTATATAAAAAAAGGCCTCTTCCATGACTTCAGAGGGCTGTGGTGGCTTACTGGGTAGGAATAGTACTTCCAATGCAAAGGCAGGTGGTTCAAATCCACCAGTTTCTCCCCAAGAGAAAGATGAGCTATCTCCTCCCTGATGATTTACTGATTCTGACAACCTACTAGAGGGTCAGTACCAAGTCAACAGTACACAACAACAACAACAAAATACTTTTACGATGAAGAAAATACTATTATGTTAAGCGTCAAGGTTGCTTTAAAGATATAATCCAATTAATAGAGACATAAATTCTGCCGTTTATATGAATTATTGTTTTCTTGCTATGTGCTATTAGGTCAGCTCCAATTTACAGCCATTCTGTGCAAAGTGGAATAACACTACTCTGCCTCACTTTGCGTCATCCTCACAATCACTGAATTATTGTGCATAGTGAAATGGAATTCCAAAGTTATTTTAAAAAATACGTGATCTCTCAGAGTAAATCATCTCTCTCTCTCTCTCTCTCTTTCTCTCTCTCTCTCTCTCTCTCTCTCTCACACACACACACACACACACACACACACACACACACACATATGAATGTACACTTGAGCTCTGGTGGCCTAGACAGTAGAAAGTTGCAGTGCTATGTCAATGATTGTGCCTCTCTGGCATTTCTAATCTACCAGTAGATCCAAAAATAAAGATGAAAGAAAAAGAGAGAAAAAAAGAAGAAAGATGGATAATATCTTCCCATGTGATTTCAAGCCTCAAAGTCAATGGACAGCAGGCTGTACTAGTCAGTTACGACTTAAAGACAGAAGAGTTTTGAGTTTGAAATAAATGAAAGCAGTTGCCACTGAGTTGACTAAAACGCATGTCAACATCATATGTGTCAGAATATATCTGTACTAAATGGCTGATTTTTTAGATGTAGATCAGCTAGTATTTTTCCCTAAAAGGAGTCTCCAAGTAAACTCTAACATCTGACTATTTTTTATTAACAGTTGAGTAGTTAATGATTTGCATGATCAAGGAACTAAGATCCAAAAATGACTGGAACAGTACATCAACAGAGAACTGCCAGAAGTCCAGGCTGGGTTTAGAAGGGGTCGTGGTACTAGGGATATCGTAGCTGATGTTAGATAGATCTTAGCTGAACTCAGAGAATACCAGAAGAATGTCTATCTGACTGCGTGGATCATAACAAACTGTGGCTGACTCAGAAGAATGGGAATCCTAGAACATTTAATCGTGCTAATGCGAAACCTATACTTAGACCAAGAGGCAGTCGTCAGAACAGAGCAGGGCAACACTGCATGGTTCAAAATTGGGAAGGGTGTACGCCAGGGATGTGTCCTATCTCCATACCTTTTCAACCTGTATGCAGAGCAGATTATCCGAGAGGCTGGGATCTATGAGGAGAAGCATGGTGTTAGGATTGGTGGAGGATTTATCAACAATCTGCGTTATGCAGATGACACAACTTTGCTCGCTGAAACTGAGGAGGACCTCATGCACTTACTGCAGAGGGTCAAGGACTGCAGCCTTCAGTATGGACTGAGGCTCAATGTCAAGAAGACAAAAATTCTCACCACCGGACCAATCGGTAGCATCAGGATGGATGGCGAAGAGATTGAGAGTGTTCACAGTTTCAGTTTGCTCGGCTCCACGGTCAACACTCTTGGCACCAGTAGCCAGGAAATAAAAAACATATTGCGATGGGAAAGTCTGCGGTTAGGGACCTCTCTAAAGTACTCAAGAGCAACGGTGTCTCTCTGGATACTAAGGTGCACCTGATACAGGCCATAGTTTTTGCAATCACTTGTTATGCATCAGAAAGTTGTACAATGACTAGGGAGGATAGAAGGAGAATTGACGCCTTTGAGCTGTGGTGCTGGAGAAGACTATTGAATGTACCATGGACTGCCAAGAAAACAAACAGATTCATCCTAGAGAGGGTTAAAGCAGGCTGCTCCTTGGAGGCAAGGATTCTGGGGCTTTGTCTGACATACTTTGGACATGTTGTAAGGAGAGACAGGTCTTTGGAGAGGGACATCATGCTGGGTAGAGTAGAGGGACAGCGCAGGAGGGGAAGACCCTCTATGAGATGGATTGATTCAGTGACTGAGGTAATCCGGATGGGTGTGTCAGAGGCAATGAGATTGGCACGGGATAGAGCAGGGTTTAGGGCTGTTGTACATAGGGTCGCTATGAGTCCCAAACAACTCAACGGCACATAACAACAACAACAACAGGAACTAAGAGATTATGTACATGCATATTCAGTGTGCTTGCTGAACAACTAACTAAATCATCTAAGAAGCTGAGCTACATGAAAAGGAATGTACAACCATGAATGGAAGAACACTCATCAGCACCTTGAGATACTCAGATGATGCTAGCTTGGTGGTAGAAAAGGAAGAAGACTTTATAGAAGTATTTATTGATTAATATAAAAAAGTATAGTCTTCAGTATTGATTATAGCACAACATAAAGAAAACAAAAATCCTTACAAATGTACCAATAAACATTATGGCAAATGGAGAAAATATGAAGGTCAAGATCCAGTTTGATTTGGATCTACTATCAACACTCATGATAGCAGTAGTTAAGAAATCAAATGATACTTTGTTTTTTTAAGAAACCTGCTTCTAAGGATTCCTTTAAAATATTAAAGAATAACATTGTCAAACAGAGCTATTTTGGAAAAAGTACAGTCATCATTTTTTAAAACCTGGATAACAAGATTCATTTTAAATACATTTGAATAATTTTTCAGAAGAGATACACTACAATTGAACAGTGATAGGAAAATAGGAAAAATATTGGATCAGAGACAAATTAAGACCCTCAATGAGATTAATTGATACAATGGCTGTACCAATAAGTTTGAGTTTGATAGAGATTGTGAGAACAGACCATGATTGGACAGATTTTCTCTGGGCTGTGCATAGAGTTGCATCTTATTTGAGAACACTTAAAACTACAGTATAGGTCTATTTCTTTTTCTTCTTCTTTCCTTTCCAGTTCCCTTCCCTGGTAACCACACACTCACACAACAATCATTCCCTGATTTTCTTTTAAATTTTTTAATGAGTTCATACAGTATTGGGGTTTTTTTGTTACTGACCTGTTTGACTAAATATTTGTGCAGGTCTCTCTTGGTTTCTCATACTAGTATTTTCATAGTTGTCCTTGCATGCATCTTTTATACCTCTGGCTAAATTTATTCCTAACTATTTAACTCTTTGGTGGCCTAGTGGCAAGTTGCACCTCTTCCTGAAGGCACACAGTTGAGAAGGATGGACAGTCTCCTCCCCGGTGATTAACTGGCTCTGAAAACCCACCAAAGGGTCAACTGTGGGTCACTTTTTACTCTACGTTACACAACAACAGTATACACATGAAGGGAGCTCTGGTGGCTTAGTGGGAAGAAGCTGCATTGCAATCCAGAAGTCACACAGTTCAAATCTACCTGCTACTCCAGGAGAAGCATGGACAATCTCCTCCCCTGCGAGTGATTAACTGCTTCTGAAAAGCTGTGGGTTGGTTCAGACTTGACAGTACACAACAACACAGTGTTATCTTTCTTTCTTCCCTTATTAAGAGTTCTTTTTGTTATTGTAGAAGAATCAGACCTTCCTTGTTTTCAAATAATTATCACTACCCTGCCATTTTTCTGAATCTTTCGAGTATATGCAGTAATTTTCTGGCTAAGTGTTTGGAATTTCCTACATACAGGAAAATATTTTCAGCCAATAAAAATAGTTTGACTTCATTTTTCCCAAAGTACATTTCCTTTTCCTCTTTTCCTTTATTAATTATAGCAACACAGTCTATGTTTTAAAGGCACGTAGTTTTGTTACTGCATTAACTTTGGCTGGGGGACTAGTATATTGACATATCAAGCAAGAAAAAGTAAGATGTAGCTTCAGATACTATAAGGGTCCCCCATGCATAATGTCTAGTGCATAGGGTTAAGGTTATTTTGAACAGTTTTGCTATTTATTTAATATCATATTTATAATCACAACCCTGTATACTATCAGTGTGTGGAGATAATGTCTGCTACTATTACTGAAGGACATCGGTTGTTGTGTGGTGTTTCGTTGTGTTTTCCCCCCATGGTTGGATTAGAAAACTGTTTCCCTTTGCAGTCCAGAGGGGAGCAAATGACAGGAAAATATCTTCTAACAGAGCAAGAAGGCAAGCAGCTGTAACCCAAAACCACCAGTAAGGTGATAAAGCGTCCTCCCTTCCCCTCTTTACATCTATGCCCCTGTTCAGCATGAAGAAGCCAAAGAGTCGGCATCCAATTCCCAAATCAATAAAACAGTTGGCTTAATTACTATTGAAAAATGCTTGTCATTCCTTTGTAGCATCTGGTCCCCACTGGATCCTCATCATTTCCTTCAGCTGCTCCCCCCACCGACCAAACTGTGCAGCTCTGCAACTGCATCCCTGCCCATCCTCACCCTTCTGCCCCCAACCCTCACCTCCTTGTACCCCCAATATGTTTTTCCCAATTAAAAAAAAATATTTTAAAAAAAAAGAACTGTTTCCAACTGAAAGAAGGAGAATCTTCTCATTAACTCTTTTCCCCTGGTTAAATCTGTAGTTGTGGGCTATAGATAAAATAACTGATACCTTGGAAAATTCAGATGTGTGGCTAAAGTTTTATAAAATATATATTGTACTTACTTCACTGACAAACTGATGGATTTTCCTTTCCCTCAGCTCAATTTGCATGCCATGGTTAAAATTATGTATTTCCTCCTTAAAAATAGTTGTTGTTGTTGTTGTTGTGTACATAGAGTTCGAACCTACCCACAGCATACCTCTCAGGCGGGTTTTCCGAGGCAGTTAATCATAGGAGAGGAGATTGACCATCATTTTCCTGTGGACTGACTGGTGGCCTCAAACTGCATGCCTTTGGGATTGCAGAGCAGGTTCTTGCCACTAGGCTGCTAGAGCCTCTTCCTTAAAGTGAATAAATTTTTAAAATAAATATTTAAAATATTAATTTAATACTTTAACTACACCAGACAGCTCTCTTGAGTTAGTACTAACAAGCTGTGCTGCAATTCTGAAAGCATGAGGTTTGAATCCACCCATTGCCCTGTAGGAGAAAGATGGACAATCTAGTCCTGTGCTAAAACTTGCCTCAGAAAGCCCTCTGGGGGGTCAGCTTTGGGGTAATTCCAGCTCCATGGTAGGAAAAAAAACAGCAACAACAATGTCTCACAGTATATCTCATGACCCGTTGTTCGGATGAGTTTTATAGAGATCACATTTGATTCAACAAAAGACTCATGGTCCATATCTATTGTGTGTTTGGGAGGAGAATGGCTTGATTTTTACCATGTCATTGTTGTTATGTACTATAGAGTCAGAATAAACCCATAGCTGACCTTTTAGCAGATTTTCAGAAGCAACAAATGGCAGAGAAGAAGATAGCCTTGCTTCCTCACACAAGAGAAAGAAACTAGGGGCTTTGAGTGATGTTCCTTTGGTTGCTCTGGCAGCACAATTTCTTACTACTAAGCCACAAAAGCTCCTTGATTTTTACAGTAGGGAAGCTAAAGTCACTAACTAAGTCAGTAAGTAACAAGGAAAGTTACTTCTTGCCAAATATGTGAATTCTGCTCTCAACTTTTCTTTGAAGAACTTCATTTAGGAAGTCCTAATTATACAGTATATCAGCTAAGAGATATGGAATGACACAGAAAAGGCTTACCTTTAATTTATAATTGTCATTTTTTAAAATTAAATTATTTATTAAAACACAACAGACATTCACAGCACTTTGTACTTCTTAAAACTGCAGGAATCTACTAAAGACCTTAACTTCTTAGAGTTGTGAGATTCAATTATATATCATGTATCAGCTAAGTAAATGGAAGACCTAGCCTATGGAATAATTGTAAAAGAAATTATGAGATTAGTGAAAAGGGACTGTCATAGGAAAATGGACTGAAAAGACACATTTATAGATGTAAAGACTAGTATATAATGTCCAATAAATGATTAGAGAAGAAATGTTTGTTCGTCGCCAACTCACAATGCCAGAATAAAGAAAAATAATGTGGTATATAGAAAATGAAATTTTGAAGAAATAGATTGCAAAAGGCCTATAGGAATTGATAGAGTTATAAAGATTGAAAATTAAGTTTCTGGCTATAAATTTCATATTTTGGTCTATCTTTTACTATTGGTTTTCATGTACAAACATGATGTTTTATGTTGTTTTAAAGTGCCATCAAGTCGAGTATAACTCAAAGCAAACAGATCTGAATCCTCCCCTACGTTACACCATTCTCATCATCTGTGATATATTTAAGCCTATTGCTACAGTTAACTGTGTCAATTCATCTTGTCAAGGATCTTCCTAGCTTCTGCTTACCTTCCACCTTTCCAGGAATGATGTCCTTCTGCAAGGACTGGCCCCTCCCAACAACAGGTTCAAAGTACATGAGACAAAGTTTCACCATCCTTGCTTCCAAGGAACATTCTGGTTTCACTTTTTTCAAGAGAGACCTGTTTGTTCTCAGTATTTTTCTCTTTCAATTTTTTAGCTGCTAGTACCAAGAGTATTGATTGATTTTGGATCCAAGCATGATGAAATCTTTGACAACTTCCATCTCTTCTCCACCTGTCATGATATTTCCTATTGGCCAGATGGTGAGAAGTTTTGATTACTTAATTTTGTGCTATAATCCATTTTGGAGATTGTAGTCCTTGATCTTCTACAACAAGCACTTCAAATTCTCTTCAGTCTCAGCAAACAAGGTCCTGTCATTTATATAATGTAGGTTGCTGAAGAATGCAATCATGATGCCACATTCCTCTTCATGAGGTTCGACTACTCAAATGTATTGTTCAGCATGCAGTTTACATAGATACGTAGAAAAGATGCTCTGAAGCACACATCCTTTATTTATAAATCATTAACAATTTTAATAAAGACTTTTTTAGTGTTTTCTTTCTCTTTACAAGTACTAGAAATAATAGAGGTATAATAAACTATTAAAGTTTCTAAAGTACTCTTCTTATAATTTATCCTATAAGAAAATTAGATGGAAATA
>NW_006399824.1:9538511-9553791 GCF_000299155.1 Elephantulus edwardii | reverse complement strand
TTATGCAGCAGCACCCTGTGTGTTAAGGGTCACACAGGTGTGGGTTGCAGGGGGGTCACACAGTGTCGGGTAGTCTTCGTTCCTCTGTGGTCTCACAGTCTTCACTCCTCTGGAGTTCTGTGGTAGGTGGCTGGCTGTTGTTCTTCCTGGGTCTCTTCTAGGCCCCTCTCGCAGCGTTCTCCCATCAGTGCTCTTGCTGGCAAGAGCAGTACATTTAGAGAGACCTACCAGAAGTTCAAAATGGATTCAGAAGAGGCCATGGCATCAGTGATCTATGTTTTCTTAATAAAGAGATAAAATCTACAGTCTTCATTCTTCTCAACAAGTGTTTTAAATCCTCCTCACATTCAGCAAGCAAAATTGTGTCATATGCATAATGCAGGTTATCAATTAGTCTCCCTCAGATTCTGATGTTACAATCCCTTTCATAGACTTCAGTTTTCCAAGTAATTTGCTCAGCATACAGATTGAGTAGCAGGGAGAGATAATAAAATCTTGACACACTCCCTTCTTAAACTATGTAGATTTCCTTTGTTGTTTGCACCACATCTAAGTATAAATTTCACATGAGCACAGTTAAGTGCTCTGGGATTTCTGTTTTTCTGTTAGCCATAATTTGTTATGATCCATACAGTCAAATGCCTTTGTATAGTAGATAGAGCATAAACAGACATTCTTCTGGTATTCTTCATTTTCACCCAGGATCCATCTGACATCAGCAATGATATCCCTGGTGCTATGGCCTCTTCTAAATCCTGCTTGAACTTCTGGAATTTCCCTATCTATGTACTGTTCTAGCTGTTTTTTAATGACCTTCAACAATATTTTGCTTGCATGTGATATAAATGTTATTTTTTAATCATTCACAATCTGTTGGATCACTTTTCTTGAGAATGGGAACAAATACAGACCTCTACTAATTTGTTGGCAGGTGCATAGGAAGCAATTAAAAATTCCATAATTTAGAATAGGCACCTTAGTTTTTAAACTGACATAATTTCTAATATTCTTGTTCTTTAGCCCTATGGAAAGGTCTTTGACTGAAGAGATTTCCAGTATAACACCTATTTTGATTTTTTAAACATCGCTACAATTAGTGAAAGTTAATTTAATTAAAATTAAACCTTTAAAAGCCTCAAACATTTGTCTGGTTTTTTATTGTGTTGCCCGCTGGTCCAGTGGTGAATATATCTGTCTTATGATGTCAAAAGAAACCTACATTATACTTTCATAGTAACTTTAAAAAATTACATTGCTTTTTAATTGTTTTACTTACAAAGTTTACGTAAACTATTTTCAACACTATTCTTCATTCATACTGTGTGTTTCATACAATCATTCTCATACATTATGTTTTATAAAATCAATCGCCATTGGACCTAGCCCATCAGTTTCACGTTTCCTCAAAAAGTTGACTATAGAAACACCATATGACCCATCTATTCCACTTCTAGGAATATACCACAAGGAAATTAGAACCAAGACACAAACAGAGATTTGTATGCCAATGCTCATAGCAGTGTTATTCACCATCACAAGAATATGGAAGTGGCCCAAATGTCTAATCATAACTGAATGGATTGAGAAACTGTGGTATAGTCACACAATAGAATACTATGTGGCACTCAACAGCAATGATTTTGAAAAGTACTACATAGTTTGGGAAAGGCTGTGAGCATTATGCTGAGTGAACTAACACAGCCTCATGAGGACAAATATTGCAAGAGACCATTATTGTAAAAGTAAAAGAATAACTATTAAAACCTGTACAGGAACTCCAGGGCTGTAAAAGGAGAGTGAAGAGGTGAAGATGGGTAGTAATGAAACCACAGGGTTGCCCAGTTTGGTGGGTGGAGGGAGGACAGGAAGCAAATGATAAGGATCAGGCAAAAAGGGTGATGATGGGCAAGGTCCAGTGGTGTCTTTGATCATTTGAAGTAAGTGCTT
Source organism: Elephantulus edwardii (assembly GCF_000299155.1). Taxonomy (NCBI): domain Eukaryota; kingdom Metazoa; phylum Chordata; class Mammalia; order Macroscelidea; family Macroscelididae; genus Elephantulus; species Elephantulus edwardii. Next base: position 9,551,844 of record NW_006399824.1, on the reverse strand, counting down.
CAAGTCTTCAGTTTCTCAATGCAAGGTTGTTTCATCTGCATAACACAGGTAGAGTTAGTGAGTGAAGACTCAGTCTGATCCTGATGCTGCATTATTCCAGCATCCTCAGTAATGTTCTCAGTATATAGTTTTAATAGGCATGGAGAAAGAATAAAATTCTGATGCACACCTTTCTTGGTTTTAAAATCACACAGTGTTTCCTTGTTCTAATTGGAAAACTGTTTCTCAGTCTATGCATGTTGTTGTTGTTGTTATGTGCCATCGAGTTGCTATGAGAGAGTATGAGTCTATGCATAGGTCATTCATATTCATTGTTAAACTTTCCAAATGCAAAGGAAACACTTGAACACGTGATGGCTTGCATAAAGCACACCTTAATTTTTAAACTCATATCCTTGCTGTCTGACACTCTAAGAGATCACTGAAAGTAAATTTTCCCAATGCCAGTGTTGGATTTCTTTGATGACTGACACCATAAGTGTTGATTTTGCATCCTAGTAAAATGAAGCTGTTCACAATGCCCATCTATTTTTCCATCTATAAAAATGTTCCCTCTTGGTTCAGTAATGAGGATTTTGTTTCCTTGACACTGATATTTAATCCACTTTGGATCCTGTAGAATTTTTTGTTTGTTTTTGTTGTTGTTTGTTGTTAGGTTGGGATTTTTTGTTTGGTTGGTTGGTTTTTTTAATCTTTCAGAATAAGTGTCTCAAGTGTCATACACTTTCTGCAAACCAGATTGCATCATCCACATAAGACAAGCTGTTAAGAAATCTTCCCCATCTTATATCATCTTTTTCATTATGTAGTCCAGCTCTCAAATGGTTTACTCAGCATATATCTTTCCTGATTTTAAACCAGTGTTCCTTTGTTCTGTGCAGACAACTATTTTTTCATCTATGATAGACTTTCACATGAGCACAATTAATTTTCTGAGATTCTCACTCTTCTAAACATTATTGACAATTTGTAATGATCCACATTTAAATGTCTGTGTATAGTCAATGCTGTTGTTCTTCTTGTTGGTATGTACTATTGAATTGCATATATATATATAATCAATGCTATGTACAACAGCCCTAAACCTTGCCCTATCCTGAGACTGTCTCCCTGACTCTGACACACCTATCCACATTACTCCAGTCAGTGTGTCAATCCATCACATCTGGAATCTTCCTTTCCTGTGCTATACCGCTATCTTTCCAATCCTAAAGTCCTTCTCCAAGAATTGGTTCTACCTGGTCACATGCCCAAAGTATGTGAGGCAGAGCTTCAAACTCCTAGCCTCCAAAGAGAAACTTGGTTTCACTCTCTCCAAGACAGACCTGATGTTCTTTTGGTGGTCCATGTAATGTTCAATACTCTTCTCCAGTACCACAACTTAGCGACATTGATCCTTCATCTGTCACCCTTAGTCATTGTTCAGCTCTCTGATGCATAGTAACTGCAAAGATCATAGCCTGAATCAGGCATATCTTAGTCTCTAGATTGATATCTTTGTTTCTAAAAATTCTGGAGAGGTCCCTGACAGCAGACTTTTTACAGTGCAATTTGTCTTTTGGTTCCAAGAGTGTTGATTCTTGAGCAGAACAAGCTGACATTTTTAACAACTTCAATCTCTTCTTCATCAATCATGGTGTGGCCAATTGGCCCAGTACACAGACAATAAATGACATGTAAGTATCTTTCTAATATTCTCTGCTTTCTCCCAAGATCCACCTTAAATTAATAATGACATTCTTTGTGCCAAGGTTTCTTATGAATCCAGCTTGAATTCTGACAGTTTCTTTGAATGTACTGCCTCAGTCATTTTTGAATGATCTTCAGCAAGATTTTACTTGCATGTAATAGTAATTATTTTGTTCTACAATATCTATATCCTTTTGTATCACACTTTTTGGGACTGAGAACAAATATGAATCTCTTCTATTTAGTTGGCCAGGTAGCAATCATTTAAATTTCTTGGTGTAGACTAGTGAGCATCTGTTTGTTGAAACTTGTAAATTAGTATTTCACCAATTCCTAGGGCTTTGTTTTTTGCCAATTTTTTCAGTGATGCTTGAATTTTTTCCTTCATTAATATTAGTTCTTGTTTTTTATATTTTTATGGAAATGATTTTGTGTACACCAATTCTTTATTGATACAGTGCTCTGTGTATTTCTTGCATCTTATTTTGATCCTTCCTTCATTATTTAAGGTTTTTTCCCCCCATTAGTATCCTTCAGTATTCCAGCTCAAACCTCGACTTTGGTCTTCAGTTCTTTCAGCTTGAGAAATACCTAAAATATTCTTCACTTTTAATTGATTTCTGGCTACATTTCTTTTTGTTTTATCATAACAGTATTTCCAACCTGCCCTTTGAAATCTTCTGTTCATCTCCAGTACTTCAGCATTTATTCCTTTAGTTTTGACTTCCCTCTGTCCTAGTGATATTTTCAGAATCTCTTCTGATGTTCATTTAGGTCTTCCATGTCTTTGTAATGAACTTCTGAATTCATCATAGTTGATATACTTGATATCATTCTACCACTTGTTTAGTCTTTCATCTCTATTGTTCATTACATTAAATCCATTTTTAGGATGAATTTTAAATTCAGATGAGATAATCTTATTTTCGTTCTTGAGAATTTGTTTTAATTTTACTTAATTTCAGTTTGAACTTGTACAATAGTAATTCATGGCTCATTCTAGAGTCACTGTCTGGTCTTTATTTTACTGTGGAAAATGAGCTTTCTATTAACTTGATTAATTTCAGAAAAAAATTAATCTGATTCCTGTGTATTTTACAAGGTGTGGTCCATGCATATAGTTGTAGTTTACAGTTTATGGTTTTCTGTTTATTGTTATTTCTTTTCCTTTTCTTTAAAGGTATTTGTAATCAATAAATAAAGAATTGCACAAAATTCTATCTTGCAATCTCTATCCTTATTTCTATCAGCAAACCTGTATTTTCTAATTTCCAGTTCTTCTTTGTTTACAACTTTTACATTCCAGTCTCCAATTATTCTTTTTCTTAACACTCAAGCACAAATGCTAGTTATTAACATAAGAGGTTGGGGTGTTTTTTTTTCAAAATGAATAATGATAATAAATATATATAATTTTTAAATTTTTATTTTGTATTGATTTATATACAAACTTGATATCATTGTGTTTCACACTTACCTTCATTCACATTATGTTTCATAATCATTCCCATACATTGTGTTTTACATCTTGATTGCATGTTCAATCAATATTAGACTGCAAAATTTGGTTAGAAGTCCTCAGTTTCTTCATTTTTAACTGTAGTGTTTTATGCTAATATTTAAATAATTATTGTATTAACAGATTTTTTCCTTTTATGCATATGGATAATGTCATATCACTCATAGTATTATGCTTCAAGATAGACCTTGGAATGTTATTTTAGACTATGAATATAACACCAGTCCTTGTAATTTTTTTATTCATCACATAAAACGTCATATAAATGGTTCAGAGTGGCCAATACTAGTCCGTCTCAGCTCACTAAATGCTGGAATGTTGGGTTTTATGTGTTCCATTTCATTTTTGGCAATTTCTAATTTCCCTAGATGCGTATTTTGTAACTTCCATGTTCCAATTATTAAATCATTAATGGGTATTTGATACTGTTTCTCTTCATCTTTAATATTAATTTTAAGATTAAAGTTTACATTACTACAAAAACTCATTATAACTTTATGCAAATTGGAATCCTAAGAAGTGTCAAGGGAATTTTACACCCAAATATTGTCTTGCATAATTAACAGTTTTTGTACTCTTAATATTCCTAAAGCCTTTACTTGAAAGTTATTATATTTACTTAAAAGAAAGGAGAATTTGATAAATATTCCACTGGACTTCCTTGAGAAAACCCAGCATTATAATCTTAATTTTTTAACAATATGCTTTTAATTATAACTGACACTATTGGTTACCTATCCTAAATATCTTTCCCCTACCTACTGCTAGATATTGATGAATGATAAGTAGTTGTCTATTTTAATATTTCTAAATTGAAAACCTTTATTTCCTTAATGTAGGCATTGTCTGCTAACATTCCATTTTCTTAGTAAAGATATTCATGATTGCAGGAGCAATGAATCATTATCTCCAACAGATCTCAATCTTTGAATCAATTCCAGTAACCAGCTTACTTTACACATCTTGTTGGAACAAAATGAAGCAAAAATTACGCCCTGTTTAATTGTCTATAAATAAGGTATTCATACTTGCAGCTAAAAACATTCATCTGTATAATCAGACATGCCATTTCGCCTTTCCATTTATGAATGTTTTTACATTTAAAAGTAAGAGTCAGATGATAAAACTTTAACATAGATTCTCCTAGTATCAAATACATAGACTTACATTCTTTGCAAAATTTGCCTTTATCAAAATATGAGGAGTAACTGATGGGGAAATTAAAAGATGAAGCTAATCTAAAAATTAATTTCAGTTTCAATCTTGTCAATTGTATCCCCCTCTAACTCATTAATGGTCAATTTTAATGAATTGTTGCTTTTCAAATAGGCTTGCTGAAACTGAATGAAAGTAATTAGTTTAAGTCTCCTAACTCTCTTTTCCTTCTTATGAGTTCCCAAAGAACAAGATGGAAATTATTTTTATAAAAGAAATTTTCCATCAATCTCTGGATAAATTCGAATAATTCATATGTAAGATCAATAGAAAATTACTCAGTTTAGGTACATATATCTACATTTATACCACTTCTCAGTTGGATAGGTTCCAAACACCAGGCAGTTATGTAAACATGGGAAATCCTGAGAAATGGCTTGCACAAATGCAAATATTTATATACCAAGTCAAATGTAAACATTACACTTGATAATTAATTCAATTGGAGTCAGATGGCAGATTATACGAGAACTCTATTAAGACTTGAAAGGGTTAGTTGATTGTGTTGTTTGTTCTTTAATTTACTTATTTGTTGATGAATAGTATTTGCTTTTTGAACCTTTACCATATTTTCTTTTTAAAACTTTAAGCACACTCCACCACTTTGATTGCATTTAAATCAGAATTCATTATGGAAGTTGGATTTATAACTGATCCCTTTCTCTTGTTTGACACATTCATTATTACATGAGATTTTAAATTAAAGGTTTAAATGTAACAGATTGTATAATGTCCCTCAGGTCTATCATCCTATATTGTTCCCTAAACGCAAGTCACTTCTGTCATCTGTCTCTATTGCTCTCTTAGTTCTATGCTGATCTGTTCTTCCTCTCCCCTGATTTTATCTTTTACTATATTCTTTCTTGCAAACCCAGTCCACTCTGCCATCTGGAACATCAGTGCACCGTTGAAAACAAAGCAAAACAAAATAAAATTACATGGCATCAGCATATTCACTGGATGTTCTTCACACTTTGTTTTAAATTAAATCCCACTCTTCCCCCCTCCCCCATGAGTATTGGCTTCTTTGCTAGCATATTGAATGATTGGAAAGCATTCATTCTCCTTTTCTGTCCATACTGAGAAATCAAGGGTAGTAAGACAGAGGAAAAAAAGTAGCATATTCATTCAACTCTATCCTACTTATTCTTCTTAATTTAAAATTAGTCTCTTCAACCCATTTGCAAAGACCAAATTTTTATTGGGTGACCAACTATCCAAATTGCCTGGTAATACCTTAATTTTTTACTCTGAAAGACATACTATTAAGATTTCTCTCATTCATAGTCATAGTCCTACTGTCCAAGCTTTTCCTGTAATAAGGAAGAACTAGGGTAGGACTTGGATATTCTTACTATTAGGCCACCAGAGCTCCCTAGTAGGAGCTCTATTCATAGAAGAACATTTACTTATCTATAACTAGAATGGCCTAGTGGTAAGAAGCTGCCCTGAAATCCCAGTCACATGATTTAAATTCACCAGCTACACTGTGGGAAAAGGAAGGGCATTCTCCCATGTGATTTATTGCCTCTGAAAATCCACTAAAAGGTTAGCTATGGGTTTGTTCTGACTCAAAGGCATACAACAAAAACAACAACTACTTGACTAAAACAAAAGCTTCCTGTTTGATGAAGTGTTTTGTCCTGTTTTCTGAGGAATAATGCACTTATGACTTATCTCTATCATTTTGAAAATTCCAGATTACTTCCAGATTTCACCTATTTCTCTTTACATGTTCATTATTTCTATAGGCCTTTCCCTATACTCTTTATGTACTTTAATTATGTATACTTTAGAGGTGAACTAATTTAATTCTCTTGAATTTATTTATGAATTATATACTACTACTTCTAAAACCTATCTCACATTTCAGTTTCCCAATTTATCTGTTTACTACCCTTGGGGTTATCCTAAAACTTAGGTTTTTAAGTCATTACATTAAGCTACCTTAACTATAGACACATGGTCTTAGAAATTATCAACAGATGTGGGATTATCTGAGCATCTAAGGCTTATCATTTAGATGTCTTTTCTAACTTTAAGTTCCACAACAATCTCTACACCACTAGCCTGCATCACTCAGTGTCACCATCTAGCCATGCCATAAGCAACCGTCTATAGGATCCTGGCTGGTCACTCTACAGTTTCCCCAGAACTAGCCTGCTACCTATGGTCAGGTTAATCTGAGTGTCTGAGAGACTCTCAAAGCTAATACGTTGAGAAAATGAAGAGTTGTTAATGTTAGAAATCATGGACTTACATGGGGTCAAGCCTTTGGGACTACGTTGGCCTAACACTTCCTAAAAATAGTCTGCCATTAATCTTAGGAGAACAAATTTTGAAAACAGAGTAGGATATAAAATATAGTGCTCTCCACATTAAGCAGCAAAACTTGTGGTGGCAAGACTTGAGGGAGACCCCGGTAACAGTGATAGAGAGACTAGCATTGCTGTGGAGAAACTGAGGCAAGGTGTGATCTGGAACTTCTGGCATTTGTGCTGGCCATAGTTAAGTTTTGCTGTTCTTGAAGGATAATTAAGGATAAGTTACCTTATAACTGCTCTGAGGAAAACTTTGGACGATTGAGGAAACCTGATACTTCTTGAACTGGTTTTGTTGATCTGAAATCTGGAACTCTATTAAATAAGAAATTGTGTTTAGGACTTGTACACTAAATCTGCACTTGTAAGATATTCTGGACTCTGGACTAATTGAGGACTTGTACCTTGAGACTGTAGACCTAAGTCCTAGATTTGCATTGAGTTATATTCTTTGCCTCCCCTTCTCTCCAAATTTTTGTTGTTGTGTTTAGGTGCTCTTAAGTTGAGTACAACTTGTAGTAACTCTAAGATCAAAAGATCTGAACCCTGTTCTATCCTGCACCATCCTCACACTTCCTGACAAACAGACCCCATTGAAGCAGTCACCCTGCCAATCTACCTGGTTGAGGGTCTCCCTGTCTTCCACTGACCCTCCAACCTTCCTAGCATCATGTCCTACTACAAGTAATAGCACCTTCTAGCAACATGCCCAAAGTATGTGAGAGGAACCCCAACATTCTTGCCTCCAAAAAGCACTCTGTCTGCATCCTCTCCAAGACATCTATTCATTTTCTTGGCCATTCATTGAATGTTCAGTGCTCTTCTCCAACATCACAGTTCAAAGACATCAATTCTTCTTCTGTTATCCTTCTTCATTTTCCAGCTCTCAGATGCATAGCTGGTAATTGGAAAGACTATTGCCTAAATCAGATGCACCTTAGTGTTCAAAATGGCATCATTACTCCTCAAAAATTTGGAAAGGTCCTAACTACAGATTTTCCCAGTGCAATGAGTCTCCTTATATCCTTACTACTGTTACCAAGGTGTTAATTGTGAATCCAAAATAGATGAAGCTATTGACAGTATCAATCTCCTCTCCATCCATTAATTTGCTGCCTATCAGTCCAGTGGTAAGAATCTTAGTTTTTCTGAAATTGAAATGCAATCTATACCAAAGGATGCATTCCTTGATCTTCTGCAACAAGTGCTTCAAGTCTTCCTTACTTTCAGCAAGTAAGGTGTAGTCATCTGCATAACACAAATTATTGATTAATCTCTCTCCATTCCTGATGCCACACTCCTCATAGAGTCTAACTTCTTGGATAATTTGCTCAGCATACAGACTGAATTGGTGTGGAGAGAGAATACAATCCCTCCAATTTATTTCCCTAGTAAATCCTATTCTCAGTACCAAAACTGTGAGTCTGTGAGTCGATAATAAATAAAAGGCCTCTTTATGCTGGTATGGCTCTAAAGGTATCATAGGGCTGTGCTACAGCCTTTTTATCTACTTTCTGCTCAGGGGCAATGAGGGGCCGTGTTATTCTCATTCCTTCTGACCCTTTCAGAGAGATGCTCAGGGTTTTGTGGCCCTATATCCCATTTTCCAGCTCCTCAGACACTGCTGGATAGCTCCACTAAGTTAAATATGTATCACAATATAGTACAAAATGAATCATAATCTCACATTTTTCTATTATTTGGTGATAAATTCAAGAGAGCAAGAAAAGTGTGATTTATTGAATTTATATCCCTTATAGTCATCACCTCTACCCTTCCACATCAGTCACTAAGTTTATTTTAAATATTCTACCCCATTTATGCCTCTTTATATACAGATTCACCCTGGAAAGGGTCGAACTGGCTTCTCCTTGGAAGCAAGGATTCTGAAGCTCTGTCTAACATACTTTGGATATGTTGTAAGGAGGGACCAGTTCTTCGAGAGGGACATCATGCTTGAGAGGGTGGAAGGACAGCTCAGGAGGTGAAGGCCCTCTACGAGGTGGATTGATTAAGTGACTGGGGTAATTGGGATGGGAGTGTCAGAGACAGTGTGATTGGCACAAGACAGAGCAGAGTTTAGGGCTGTTGTACATAAGGTCGCTATGAGTCGCAAGCGACCCAATGGCACATAACAACAACAACAAATATGCCAGTTTATTTGTACAGTTTATCAGCCTGACTAACATATATTTGAAAGTGAAAGAGCATATCAAGCAGAAAGAATTTTGAGACCCAAAAGATCCACTTCTGACTTGAAGCATTTCTTGAAGATCATGCTATGCAGCCTTCACTATGGTATAAATTATATCTGTGTCAAGAAAACAAAGATTCTTACCACTGGACAGATAGGCAACATCCTGATTGATGAAGAGATTGAAACTGTCAACAACTTCATCTTGCTTGCATCCATAATTAAAATCCTTAGTACCAGAAGTTAGGATATAAGGAGGCGCTTTTCACTGGGAAAATCTGCAGTTAGAGACCTCTCAGAAATTATTGAGTGACAATGTCAATTTGAGAACTAAGTTGTGTCTGATTCAGGCTACAGTTTTTCTGATCACTAGCTGTGCATCTGAGAGCTGAACAATGAATAAGGATGACAGAAGAAGAATTGACGCCTTTAAGCTGTGGTGTTGGAGAAGAATACCGAACATCCCGTGTATGGCCAAAAGAACAAACAAATGAGTCTTGGAGAGGGTGCAGAAAGTGCTCTTTGGAGGCAATAATGATGACGTTTTAACTTACATACTTGTGCATGTTGCTAGGAGGGGCTTTCTTGGAGAAGAACATGATGCTAGGAAGGGTGGAGGGCCAGCAAAGGAGAGGAAGACCCTCAACCAGGTGGATTGATGAGGTTAACTACTGCTCTTGTGTGTCAGGAACTGTGAGGCTAACAGAAGGTAAATGGAGTTCAGATCTTTTGTTAATAGGGTCACGGTGAGTCATACTTGACCTGATAGTACCTAACACCAACAAAGGATCCACTTTATAATTTTCCTTAAAGTTACTTTAGCTTCAACATCAGATATCATTCCATCTCTTTTCTACACTTCTTTATTTTTATGTATAGTTGAGTCTGAACTGACTCACTAGTAATTCCAAAATAAGTCATGATATTACAGTTATCCCTTCCTCCAATGCTTATTTCAACAGAATATTTTCCTAGTTTTCCTTATGGAATACTAGTACAATCTTCTCCTTCTTGTAGCCTGATTTGCATGTCAAAATCCTGTTTTTAATTATGGAACTACATGTTCCTTGTAAGTTAAGAATGATGAAAGTGAATGAATATCATTTACTTTGGATATATCAAGAATTCAGCTCGTGAAGAATAAAATCATACTTGGAAATGTAGATCAGTGTAAAATAGTAAAACCTTCAATAGGACAGATTAACAGAATGGCTGTAACAGTGAATTCAAACACAATGGTACTTATGAGAATGATGTAAGACCATGTAGAGTTTTGTTCTGTTGTAGAAAGGTCTGCTGTGCATTCAAATGACTCCTAACACTAATACAAAGTATATTGAATTATGTCTCTCAAAAGGATAAATTGAAGTTATAATCTTTACATTAATGCAAAGGGCTAAGTATTCCATCTGGAATGGTGGAAATGGTTAATTATTCCAACTGGAATCATAAAAGTCTACCCAGAGGCACATAAAAAGGAAAATTTGTAGATGCACTTGAAAAAAATAAGCCATTACAAACTCTATTGAGCACAGTCCTGTACAACAGACATGGAATCACTGTGAGTCAGAAATGGTGTAAACAGAAATTATTTTGATCTTTGGTTTTGGAATGTGAGATTATGATCTCTTTAGAAATAGTAAACTCTCTTGTTTTATTAATGAAAATGTACAAGAGAAGGTTGAGCACTGTAATGTTTAAGGTTGTGTGTCAACTACGCTGTACATGATCCTATCGTTTTGCAGTTAGAATGCATTCATCCTCTTCATGTGATCTGGTGTTATTCCTTTGATGTGATCCATTATAAGATACTCATTTCCTTGATAAGATCAACCATAATCTATTCTTTTCCATGCTCTACTATGAGTAGCAAACCTGTTGAGACATCTTCCAATAGCTTTCCATAGTGCTGGATAAATATCGTGTTTGTCAATTTCTAAGTAAGATGCAGTGTTAACCTGCTATATGAGTCAGAAGAAGCTTCCAAACTGACTCTGATCAATGAATTAGGACATGTACTCTCTTTAACTGTATAAGCTATTTTCTTGAGACCTCTCCCCTAGCCCTTAAATTACTCATGAATGCCTTTTTTTTTTTTTTGAAAGTCCAATACAAAGTTGTTTTTTGGGGAAGGAATTTAAAAATGTCTCAAATGTCTAACATTTTATAAAAGTGTAGTATCACTTCATAATCTCTAACAAGAAATATCCCACCTAATCTCATTATTTTCCCTCCTGTATTTGTTTGTGGGTCCTTTATTTGCTGAAATTTCTCATGGAATTTGAAAATCATGAAAGTTGTGAATTCTGTCAAGTCTCAAATCTGCTTGGGTTGATCTTCACTCTGAAGAATTTTCCCAACCCACCTGGTCACAAGTGCATATGAAACTAAATCTGCAAATCAGGTAGTTTTGGGGAAGCCCTCATGGCTGTTTATGGAATAGTTTGTGACACTGTTAAATCAAGTCAGATGATTGGCTGATGATTTAGTCTTCTAAGACTCTGAAGCTAGGATCTACATAATAGGAATTTGTAATAGGGAAGAGAAATTAATTAACTAGGATTTTCTTTTGCAATTGTAATTATTTTATTGTTGTTTATTTCATAAGAACACCTTCGATGAGGTAGATCAGTTCAGTGATTGATGTAATGTGGGTAGGTGTGTTGGAGACAGTGATATTGGCACAGGATAGAGCAGGGTTTAGGGCTCATGTACACAGGTCACTATGAGTTGCAAGTGAGTCAACAGCACACAACAACAACAACAACATAAAGTAATAAAGGAATATAATACAGATATCTGTATATTTGTTCATAACTTTAAGTTGTTCTTGTTATATTAAAACTCTTTCATAATAAAATACATGCACTTGATATCTTAAGAAACAAGTGAAAATATCTATTCAACCACATGTCTGTCTTAATCCCTCACTAAAACAAAGGCAAAACTCACTTGAAACCAATTATGCAAAGTATTACAAGAAAATGTACAAATAGCTGAAGTCAGAAAATTAAAGGGAAGAACTTGACTGGCATTTCTCAAGAAAAGGAAATAAAGAACAAACTCCAGCCTCAATTTGCATTACTTAAAGATGCTATGGACAAAATGATTTAGAAAACATCAAAAGAAGTTGGAATGCACATTAACAGTAATACAAAAAACTGGCTGATAAATAACCATTTCAGAAATTAACATATAATCAAGACTATAGTAATAAAGGAGAAAGTTCAAGCAGCTCAGTTAGCAAAAAAATAAGACCTCAGGAGTTGATGGAATACCAATTGACATATTTCAACAGTTAGATGAAATCCTATAGGTACTCACCAGGTTGTGCCGAGAAATCTGGAGGAAAGCTACCTGGCTAAAGGACTAGAAGAGATCCATATTCATTCCCACTTCGAAGAAAGTGATCCAATAGAATGTAGAAATTATCTAACTGTATCAGTAACATCATATGCAAGCAAAATCTTGCTGAAGATTATTTAAAAATTATTAGAATGGTAAATTAATGTAGAACATCTGGAAATATAAGCTGAGTTCAGAAGAGGCAGTGGCACTAGGGATATCATTGCTGTTTGTTGTCAGATAAATTTTGACTGAAAGCAGAAAATACAATAAATATCTCTATTTGTGCTTTATCAGGTGTGGGAAGGCATTTCTCTGTGTGAATCACAACAAACTGTGGCTAATGTTGAGAAGAATAGTTATTACAGAACATTTGCTTTTTCTAATGTGAAACCTTTACCTAGACCATGAAGATCTTATCTGAAAAGTGCCATGGAATGTTCAGATGGTTCAAAATCATGAAATGAGTGTGTGAGGGATGTACCCTTTCTCCATATTTTCAATCTATATGTGGAACAGATAATTTTGGAGGCTGGACTTTTTAAAGACAAATGTGACATTAGGATTGGAGGAAAATCATCAACAACCTTCATTAGGCTCACAAAAATTTAAATGAAGCATGTCTTTCAGAGAAGATTAAGGACTGCATCCTTCAATATGGATAACATCTCTGCATCAAGAAAACAAAGATTCTCACCACTGAACCAACAGGCAGTATCAAAATATATGGGTAAGATATTGAAGTTGTTAATGATTTCATCTTGCTCGAATCCACAATCAAAACCTTTGCACCAGTAGTCAGTAAGTCAAAAGATGAATTGCATTGCATTAGGAAAATCTGTCAAGTACTTCTCCAGACTGTTAAAGAGTAACTATTTCAGTCTAAAGACCTTTCCTTCCATCTTCTTTTGATACCTCCTGGATCATTTAACATTCTGCCTAAAGCATCCTTGATTGTAGCAACTCGAGGTTTGAATTTGTTCTTCAGTTCTTTGAGCTTAAGAAATGCTGAACGAGTTCGGCCCTTTTGATTTTCCGACTCTAGCTCCT
>NW_006399824.1:9520487-9537736 GCF_000299155.1 Elephantulus edwardii | reverse complement strand
TGGTGCATATATCTGGATGATAGGCGTGTTCACTGGACTTCCTTGTAAGCGTATGGATATAATCCTATCACTCACAATGTTGTACTTCAAGATGGACGTAGAAATTTCTTTTTTGACTATGAAAGCAACTCCATTTTTCCTCACCTTTTCATCTCCAGAAAAATATATCATATGAGCATCTGACTCGAAATGCCCCATGCCAGTCCATCTCATCTCTCTAATGCCTAGTATGTCAATATTTATGCATTCCATTTCTTTCTTAACAGTTTCTAATTTTCCTACATTCATGGTTCTCACATTTCATGTTCCAATTACTAGTGTCTGCTTACAACTGTTCCTCTTCCTTTGTATTTCCATGCTTGACAGTTCTACCTAGGTTGCCCTTTGTGTTTGTCTACGTGTGTTGTGTTGTGTATAGGGTTTTCAGAGGCCTGCCATTTCAGAAGTGGATGGCCAATCCTTCTTCCTAGTCTGTCTTAATCTGAATGTTTAGACTTAGAGGGGTATCTGACAGACAGCAATTTGTAGAGTAGTGAAAGATAAATCCCTCATTTTGGAGTTGACCATTAGTTACAGTGTAGTCTCTGCCCTTAGCCCAGTGCCTTGACCCACTTTTTCCCAGCTCCACCCTCCAGCAGGATATCACTTCACTTCTACCAAATGCCTTCAGAATTAATGTCCCATTGTCTGACCCATGACTTGAGAGCTTGTCAGAGAGATTTCCCACCGCCCTGTGTCCAGTGTCTCCGAAGGGAAGGTGATGCGTCCCATTTATCATTTTATCCTCTCCTGGTTGTAGGTTTTTCAGGATGATTAGAAGACTGTTTATGTTGTGAATTAGGGCTTCTAGAGTTCTCCCAAGCTTTTCTCTAATGGAGTTTATAGTCCATGGTTTTAGCCCTACGTCTTTGATCCACTTTGAATGGCTTTTGTGTATGGAATAAGGTGTGGGTCTTGCTTGAGTTTTCTGCAGATGGTTTTCCAATTTAGCCAACACCATTTGTTAAAAAGCCTGTCATTTCCCCACTTAACCGATTTGATTTTCTTGTAAAAAAATCAGTTGACCATAGGAATGATTTCTGGATTCTCATTTCTATTCCATTAATCAAAGTGTCTGTCATTGTACCAATACCACGCTGTCTTGACCACCACGACAGTGTAGTTGTATTTGAAATCAGTGCATGAGATGCCTCCTTTTTTATTTTTACTGGGAAAAAACAAATTGGGGGTACAAGGAGGTGAGGGTTGGGGGCAGAAGGCAGAGGGGTGAGGATGGGCAGGGATGCAGTTGCAGAGCTGCAGAAATTCTACCTTTTTTGTTCCACTCTCCCTCAACTAGTTGAGGCATCCAGGGTTTTGTGGGCAGAGGAGAAACAAAGAATGAAGACACAGAGTTAGGAAAAGAGCAGGATTAACAAGGTCTCTGGCTAGAAGGCAGGTAGTAAAGAGGTACTGAGGTGAACGTGGCACAAGGAGGCCCAAAAGGACATGGAAGGATACCAGGCAGCACCTGACTCAGCCTCAGCTGTCCAGCTCCTCCCTGACAGTGATGCGCAGGGGGCAGATGCGCAGTGATGCTGGCTCGTCAGCCTGCACGCCTTCCAGGTAGAAGTAGGGCCGCACCGACCCGAAGCGGGCATGGAAGGTGTAGAGGTGGCACTGGCGCTCCGCGTCATAGAAGGACAGCTCGCCCTCCTCGCATTCCAGCTCTACTCGCAGGCGGCGTGGTATGTCCAGGACCAAGGGTGGCAAGGACAAATCTGAAGTCATACAGTAGTCCCTCTCTGGTCCTTGTATGCGGCATACGTACCAGAAGCCCGAATGAATGCTGTGGTAACAGCTGTCTATGAGTTCATTTGGTCTGCCATCTGGGTGCACCCGCACCACACCCACCCGCCAGGCCTGCAGCTCCCCCAGGTCCACCTCCCAGGCATGGGAACCCTGGGAAAACGTAACAGAGCCCAGCAGACATGGCGCCAAGGTGAAGCGTTCTGGGTTCTCCACCTGGAGCCGGTAGCCATAGTTGGTGACACTGGTGAGATCCTGAGAGACTGAAAGCCAGTTGGCCGCCGTGTTAGGATCGAAGACAAATGGCACACAGTCGAACATCGTGCCCATCTTTTTCCAGACGCGGTACTGCAGGGAGTCCAGGTACTTACAGACATTGAGCACCATGCCTGGCTGCACAGGATCTGGCTCCATGGTGCAGAAGAGTCGTCGTTTCCGGCTCTTGTGTCTCTCGAGAAAAGAAAAATCGTCTTCTTTCATGTCGTTCTGCAGACGCTCAATCTCGCGGGCCAGGCCCTCGGTCTCATTCTCCAGCTCCTTCATCTTCTCCTCTGCGAGACGTTGCTTCTGTCTCACCTCCTCACTCAAGGCGTCCAGGATGGTCTGCTCCTCCAGCATCAAGAAATCTCGAAGTCTGTCAAACTTCTCTCGGATCTGACCTTCCAGCCAGGCAGCCTCCACCTCATTGTGCTTGGTAATGGCCTCATAGGACTGCCGCATTGCCCACGCAGCCTTGGCTTTCTCTCGCAGTGTATGCTCCATGTTTTTACACCTGGCCCGAAAGTCATCAGCAGTGTCCTTCACTGGCAGCACGCAGTGCTCCTGATGCCGGGGGTCTGTGTGACACGAGCAGCACAGAAGCTCCTTGTCCTGGAAGCAGTAGAGCCTGAACGGAGCATGGTGCTGGCGGCAGTAGCGTGGGGATACAGATCGGTGCCTGGTCCAGGGCGTGTCCCTGGCCTCCTCGCGCTGCAGCCTCTCCACCAGGTTGTTGAGGGTATGGTTGGTGCAGAGATCGGTGGCACAGGCGTGGTCCTTGCACACGGGACAGGTGGGTGCCACCTGCACTTCCCAACAGCGGGTCACACACTGGCGGCAGAAGTTGTGACCACACCGCAAAGTGACTGCGTCGCGGAAGGGGTTATAGCAGACCGCACAGAGCAGTTCTTCTTTGAAAGCCCGGGAAACACCGCGAGATGTAGCCAGACTCTGATCCATCTTTGGAGAAGTGAACTCAGACACACTGAACTCTCCCTTCAGCCCTCTCACCTCTCCAGCATTCCTAACGATGGGAGTTATCTAGCAGGCTTGAAAGATGCATCATGGCGAGGCTGGCCAATCGCAGGCGGCTCCTCCCCAGTTTTGGGGCGGGGGGGGGGTGGAGAATAATGGAAGAGGCGGAACCGGAAATGCGTGTTAATCCCCTCTAGGTTGGCCTCCGCCAATCCAATCCAGCCAATCCAATCCAGTTCATCGTGTGGGCGGGTACTTCCGTGCCTCTAGGCGTCTACTTTGGATTTAAAAGGTTAGGGGGGGTCGAGGAATTACCCCTAGACTTAATCCTCAGAAACCTCGAGTGATGAGCTTCTGAGGATTTAATTTCCAATTTCCTGATTCAGAAGATGTTGTGGACCTCCCACCTTTTAGCAGGTTTCAGAGGCAGTAAATCACTGAGCAGCTGGTGGAGTCAAACTGCATACTTTTGAGTTGGTCCACGCAAACCGTATCAAATCGGGCTGTGCCATCTGCATAAGGCAGATTGTTGATGCGTTTCCTCCAGTACTGATGCCACATTTCTCCTCTCGGATGATCTGTTCTGCATATAGATTGAAAAGGTATGGAGATAGGACACATTCCTGGCGTATACTGTTCGCAATTTTGAACCATTCAGTGTCTCCTTGCTCTGTTCTGACGACTGCCTCCTGGTCCAAGTATAGGTTTTGCATAAACACAATCAAGTGTCAGAGGATTCCCATTGTTCTGAGAGTCAGCCACAGTTTGTGTGGTCCACACAGTCAAACGCCTTTGCGTAGTCAGTGAAAGACATTCCTCCGGTATTCCCTGCTTTCAGCCAAGATCCATCTAATATTAGCTACAATATCCCTAGTACCACACCCCTTCTAAACCCAGCCTGCACTTCTGGAAGTTCCAGAGAACAGATTAACATGATTAACAGATTAACATGTTGCTTCAGTCATTTTTGGGTAACTGTCAGCAGAATCTTGCTTGCACGTGATACTGATGTAATATTACTGTTCGGTCATTTCTGCACTCTGTCGGATTACCTTTCTTTGGAATGGGAACATATACAGATCTCTTCCAGTCAGTTGGCCAGGTGGTTGTCCTTCAGCTTTCTTGGCACAACTTGGTGAGCACATCTAGGGCTGCATCTTCGAAGCTTGGGTTCCCAGTCTGAAGTGGAGTGGGTGGAATTGTGGGGGTCCCTGCTTGCGGTGGGCACAGGCATCCGAGGACCTCCTTGAGCTCGGGTTGGCAGAGATCCCGCTCCAGGCCAGCGCTGGCAGCTCAGGGAATTGGCGGCAGCGTCTATTTCAGAGTTTATGGTAAGAGGTTGGAGCCGGCACACATGCACCAACACAGACCCTTTTTTCTATTTTTAAGGAGTGCTTTGCTTATTCGGGACCTCTTTCCATTCGAAATGAAATTGGTGATTGTCTCTTCCATCTCATTGAAGAATGTAATTGGTATTTATATTGGGATTGAATTGAACGTGTAAATTGCCTTTGGCAGTATTGTCATTTTCACAATATTGAGTCTTCCTTTTCATGAGCAAAGAAGATTCTTCCATTTCTCCAGCTCTCTTTTTGTTTCTTGTAATAATGTTTTGTAATTTTCTTTGAAAGGATCCTTTGTGATTCTGGTTATATTTACTCCCAAGTATTTAATTTTGTGAAGGGTATTGTTTTTCTTAGCTCCAGTTTTATATTCTCTTTGTCACTGTAGAGAAATACAATTGATTTTTGTTTTTATGTTGATCTTGTATCTTGCCACTTTGGTTAACGATGTCCAGTAGTTTTCTTGCCGAGTCTTTAGGGTTTTCTAAGTATACTATCATATCATCTGCATATAGAGATAATTTTACCTCTTCTTTGCCAATTTGGATACCTCTTATTTCCTTCTCTTGTCTTATTGTTATCGCTAAGATTTTCAATATAGTATCAAATAGGAGAAGAGTTAGTGGGCATCCTTGCTGATTCCAGCCCCATAGGTAAAAGATTTCTCTGGAAATATTCAAACAGCTGAACTTTTATTAGAAGCATATGTGTACTCCATTACTCCCACAGAGCTCCTTCTCTTAGGATATAAATTAGACAAAAGAAAGTGAGAATTCTAAAAGCAGATTCCCCCCCCCCCATATGCTTATATACCATGTTTAACACTTCAGATCCTCAATGTTTATGTCTCATATTTAAAAAAAAAATGTCCAGTACTCTTTGAAGGAGCTCTGGAGGCCTAGTGTTAAGAAATGGCACTGCAATCCCAAAGGTATATGGTTCGAATTCACCAGCTGCTCCATGGGAGGAGGATGGCCAATCTCCTTCCATGTGATATAACTGCCTCTGAAAGCACACTGGAAGGTTAGCCCTGACATGATTTTACTCAACAACAACAACACTCTCTGAAAGCATCTGACACAGATAAGTCTCAAATATAGTGCATGTACAGGATTATTTTTTTTAAAATTTTTTTTTTTAATTTTTATTTTGTGTGCGTGTACCGTCAAATCAGATCTGACTGGTACAGGAGGATTATTTTGAAGACCAAAAATTACTAAAACCTGTATAGCCATCTGTGAATGTGACATGGGCAAGCTTTTCTTAAATGAAACAGAAGGTCATATTTTAATTAACTAAAGCATATTTCCTACTATTGTTGTATCAATTAACTTAGTCACATCATGGCATGCTTTCTGCACCACAAATATTTCTATGTTTTTGTTGAATATTACATTAAATCATTGTCATTCCTGAAAAGAAACTTGATTAAGAATAGAGGTGAGCTGAAACTAATGGAAATACATCAGAAAGATGGTTTGGAATCATGAATCCTGCTCTAAGTCCTGACTTTCTGGGTTTAATCAAATCCAAATGTGAAAGTCAGTTGTACTTTCACTAAAAAACATAAAACTATGGAAATATATTTTCAAAGAGAGTATTTCAAAGTGAAATGATAACTTTTAAAAGTATGTGAGAAATGATTATCGGGGGGAAAAGGAAATGCTATTATCTAAATGCAACATGTCTAAACAAAGATTGTTCATGATAGTGTCTTATATCACTTCTTCTATGCTAACAAAAATTTTATTTTCATGTTTGTCTTGCCAGTGTTTACAAGATGCAAGTAAGATTCCTTTAAAGACTTCTTAAAATTCTCCTTCATGATCAGCAATCATCATCAGGATATTTGTCAGTATTAAAATTCATATCAAATATTATTTTCTTTAAGCAAGCTGAAAGAACTAAAATTTGAGGTGATAAATTAATTTACAAAATGAAATGTGCCTTCAAGCATTTTAATATACGCATTCCTGATGGATTCGTTTACACACCCCCAGACACACACTCCACTTTTCTTGCTCAGTTTTTGTCAAGGAAATCTTTAGATAGAAAAAATGGAGAATTATTTATCCTTCCAACAATTATGATTAACATGCAGTAATTTGTTTACTTCAAACTCAATACCATTACCAATGTACTACACCTGAAACTCATAGCTATCAAGTTGGAACTGATTCATAAGTGATCCTCCAGGTTTATGAAGCTGTAAATTACACTGGCAAGGAAGGGTTGCTCATTTTTCTCCGTCAGTGCCTTTAGTGGATTTGAACCTCCAAAGATTCCAGACCTTTGGGTTAGAAGGACAAATCTCTAATGATGTTACAAAAAATAAAAAATGTTTCATGCATTTTATTATATTTACTCAATTGGGGCTAACAGTTATATAACCCTGTTAAGTCAAGTTGAGAAAAAATTTAATCTGTTGCTCCACAATTTTTGTCAGATGCTCCTTTGCCCAAGTACACAGATGGCTACAAGATTCTGATATAGCCATAGTATTAGCTTTACCTTCAGCAAATCTGAAGAAAGTTGATAAAATTGAATGACTTTTGTCAATCTTTTGTTTGTCACCTATTTGAAACATAACAATTTCTTTGTAAAGAGATGATTGCAAAAGAGTATATATTCACCATTATATCATGACACTCAATGGAAACTGAGATGGAAACAAAACAAGAGTCTAGGTTTCTTAGATTTCTAATTGAAGTCTAATAATATTTGTTAGCTTTATGATCACAGATTATTACTATATTGCATAAATTTAGAAAAAATCAACAAGAGAACCATGTGAGTTAATATGTACAGACATTTTGAAGAGTATAAAGTGCCAGCTATTAGATAGATAGATAGATAGATAGATAGATAGATAGATACACTATCTCTAAGAGAAAGATGACAGTTTTACTCCACTAGCACACTGCTCCTAGAGCACTGCTTTTCTCCGAAGACCATAATCACTAGAGCAAATTCTGAAGTTAAAAGTGAGAGTGGGAGAGATCTTCTAAATCCTCAAAGAAGAAAGATATGGTTGGTGAAGGAATACAGGGACAGTGTATGTCACATTACTATAAAGAAATAGAGAATTAATAATGTGTAGCTGTTATATTTTTTATTATTTTTTGTGCATGTACCGTCAAATCAGATCTGACTGGTACAGGAGGAAATTGTCCCTCCTTCTCCGACAGCTAGAGCAGGGTTTAGGGTTGTTGTGCATAGGGTCGCTATGAGTCGAAAATGACTCGACGGCACATAACAACAACAACAGCAACAGCTGCTATAGGAAAGGAATTTTTCAAATGAAGTGTATTTGAACAGTATTCCACAAATTGAGACAACTGTTTTGACTGGCGAAGAAATTTCTGAAAAGCGTAGATATTAAGGGTACTTGGTTTGCTCCCTGACAAGAAAGCTGTGAGAGAGATTTAAAACCTCAGATGGCTTATTTAATAGTGAGGTCACTATGATCCTTGTCAATCTGACTTTGAAAGGCTGCTATAAAACCTGATTAGTATCATTGCTTTGTTTATGGGGTTTTTTTTTGCCATTTTTTTATCTTTTGCTATATCTTTTTTAAGTCAAGCAAACCAACAAAACAAAAAACTCTAAACTTAATGTTTTAAACAGACATTTTTTCTCTTACAATTTTGTGGATATCCTAAGAGCATATAAAGCATAACATGGCATTGCTCAATAGGAAAAGAGACAGGAGGCTCCAGTCTTGCTCACATAACTGATAGTTACTAATGGTCAGAGTCTGAGATTTCGGCTAAATATTATCTATCAGTATGGTCTATGCACATAACTGTTTGTGCTTCCTAACACAGCATGTTGACTGAGCTCCAAGTGAGAATTTCAAGAGACGAAAGTGACAGCTGGATATCTAAGATCCAGCTGTTGATGTTACCCAGCATGATTTCTACAATATTTTTTGAGTCAATGTAAGCCACAGGGCCAGACCAGAGTCAATGTGTCAGGAAGAGACATAAGGGTTTAACTAACTAGGACTGGAAGACATCATGAAAACTAATGATACAGTCATGTTTTTAGTTCTTAAGGGATAGAGAGTCCTTGCTTGGATCCACATCAGCATTCTTGGCAATAGAAATCAGGAAATCAAAAGATAAGTTAGAAATATTTATTGTCAAGGATCTCTCCAGCATACTAAAGAGCAACAACATCAGCTTAGGGACTAAATTGTACCTGACTCATAGTCATGATCGAGAAGCTTCCTAATAATGGCCAGAAACCTTAGAAAGCAGATATCAATAATACAATCCCATAAAAAATTTTTGTAATAGGAATTGAAAAGAAAGAGAGAGAGACTACAACCCTGACACATTCTCAATTTTAAACCATGGAGTGTTCATCTGCTCTGTTCACACAGCAGCCTTCTGGCCCAGGTATAGGTTTTACATGAGCTTAATTAAATGCTTTAGGACTCCCATTCTTCTCAATGTCAGCCACAACTTTTGATCCACATAGTCAAACGCCTTTGCATAGTTGATAGAGCACAAATAAACATTCTTCTGATGTTCTTTACTTTCAGCCAGGATCCCTCTGACCTCAGCAATGATATTCCTAGTGCCATGGCTTCTTCTAAATCCTGCTTGAACTTCTGGAAGTTCCCTATCTATGTACTTACCGTTCTAGCTGGTTTTGAATGACCTTCAGCAGTATTTTGTTTACATGTGATGTTGATATTGTTCGATAGATTTCACATTTAATTGGATCACTTTTCTTGGGAATGGGAACAAATATGGACCTCTTCCAATCTGTTGAGCAGACAGTTGTTCTCCAAATTTCCTGGTACAGACTGGTGAGCACATCCAAGGCTGCATCTGTTAATTGAAACAGGTTGACTGGTTTTTCATTCATTCCTGGGGCGTTATTTATTGCCAATGTCTTCAATTCAGCTTCCACTTCCTCCTTCATTGCCATTGTGTCCTGCTCACATGGAACTCCTGAAATTTTCAAGAATTCTGAAATTGTATTTCTGTAGCTAGACTCTATGAAGAAAAATGTAGCATCAGGATCAGAGGGAGACTCATCAGCAACCTGAATTATGCAGGTGACACAACCTTGCTTACTGAAAGTAAGGACTAGAAACACTTGTTTCAGAAGAACAAAGAATATAGGCTTCAATATGGTTTGCATCTCAATGTCAAGAAAACAAAGATTCTTACCACTGGACCTACAGGCAACATCATGCTGGATGGAGAATAGTTTGAAACTGTCAACAATTTCATCTTACTGAGATCCACAATTAATATTCTTGGTACCAGCAGTCAGGAAATAGGAGATACATTGCACTGGGGAAAAGTGCAATTATGAACCTCTCCAAGTTATTGAGGAGTAAGGTGTATCTTATTTAGGCCATGGTCTTTTCCATTCACCTGGTATGCATGTACAATGCTATGCAATGAAAAAGCATGTCAGAAGAATTGAGATGTGGTGTTGGACATCCAAGCAGCTGCCAAAAGAGCAAACAAATCTGTTTGGAGAGGGTGCAGTCAGAGTGCTCTTTGGAGCTAGGATGATGAGGCTTCACCTCACATACTTTGAGGATATTGCTAGGAGGGCCTATTCCTTGGAGAGGTACATGATGTTTGGAGTAGCAGAGCATTGCTGGAGAGGGAGACCCCCAACCAGGTAGATTGACGTGGTGACTGTGTGTCAGGAAGTGTGAAGATGGCAGAGGATAGAACAGGGTTCAGAACTGTTATTCTTAGGGTCACTATGAGTCCGAATTGACTCAGCAGTACCTAAGAACAACAACAACACAAGCGATATTTAAAGAAAGTATGAAGGTTCCATACAATGAACCAAATGACAGTGTGCTACATGTTGAATTGCTAACAGAAAAAAATGACATTTAGATTTAACCAGCATCTCTAAAAGAGAAAAATAAGGGCCTTTTCCCTCACCCCTGTTTTTAATTTACAGTTTTTGAAACGTGTAGATTCTAAAATAGTCACCGGGACTTGGAAAGGACAATAAGCTATTTTGTTTTGATGATGATGATGATGATGAATACTAGTGAAGAGACTGTAGAAAAGATTTCAGACATGATTTCCTCTTTGAAGAACGTGTATGTTTTATCCTTCTAATACTCAAAAAGGAGGTGAAAGTGAAGAAGTCAACTTTATTTTCCTACCTTTTGCCTGGTGCTGTGCTGGATAAATCACTTCTCTTCTTTGCCTTTAAAAGCATTTTTATAACATCCATTTTCTAAAAAAAGAAGTGACTGAGGTATATATTGTTCTATACTTTCAACTTGGATTTACTCACAGCTGACCCACCAGCAGGTTTTCAGAGGTTACAAATCACATGAGAGGAGATTGCCCAGCTCTCTCTCCTCAGTGTAGCTAGTGGATTATAATCACATTCCTTTAGGTTTGCAGCAGAAGTCCTTACTACCTCAGGTATAATAAAACTAATAGTTCCTGGGCTGTGTCCCAATCTCACAGTAGGGATGCTCAGACCCATTGTTACAGTCACTGTAGACAGTCATTTGAGCCTTTCCCTTTTTTGTTCACCTGGCATAGTCCATAGAGAATAGTGTTGGAAAGTAAAAGGTGGTGTCTATATGGCAGTTTGAATCTGCCAGTACCTACACAGGAAGATATGCAACCTTCGTTCATATGATTTACACCCTGTGAAAGACCACTGGAGAGTCAGCTATGTGGAGGTTCAAACCCGATGGCAAGGGATTGAAGTGTATGAACTACTTTACTAATTGTTTTTCTTAACCAGCAGCTAGTTCCACCTGATAACATGTCCAAAGTATTTGAAATAAGTTCTTAGCACCTTTGCCCATAAGGAATACTCTGGCTGTACTTGTCCTATTTAATATATTTCCTCTAATTTCTCCAGGCTAAATTAAATTATGTTCTCTCAATTCATCATATATCTGTCCCTCCTAAAACTAAAACCAAATGAAATGCATATAGATAACATGTGTGATTGATGTACTCTGTGATTATTTTCTTTATTTCTGTATACTCTCCTAATACTACACAAGTGATTAAGGCAAGTTTATCACCATTTCCACCCCTCTTTGAATGCCCAATTTGTCTTTGGTAGCCAGCACATGTTATATGAGCATTCAAAATATTCTTAATCAATTAAGTAACAATTACCACCTTGGGCATAAATAATGTGGTCAGAATTCTGAGTAACATCTGTTTTTAAAGTTGAACGGAGGCAGAAGTACTCCTGAAAGAGGCAGAAGAAAATGCTATTGTCTACTGAAGTGTTATAATCTTGATCCAAACATGAATCAGAGTTAATACATTCATAAACATACTTTCAATTCACTAAATGGTCCATAAATGCACAGTTATACACAAACACATACACATCAGTATCCTATTGTAAATCTTTCTATAAAAGACTTAAAAATCTCAGGTACACTTTGGCATTAAATATGTAACTATAAAAAATGTTTTGATGCAAGACCATGAAAGATAATTTCAGCAGGCAAAAGACAGGATTTAAAAATTGAGGAAATTACACTGAAAATCCTAAAGAAATAAACATATTAACTAGGCTATGAAATGTGTAATATATTTTCAAGACAAAGAAATATATCTTTCTTTACAAATCTGTTTAATAAAAGACTAAGAGGAGATGCTCATGGAAGCATAATTCCTGCCAACTCTATGCTGAGTGTTTATGATATCACCGCTAACTCACTAAAGCCTAGTGATATATTTTCAGCTCTGAAATACAAGAATTCTGTTTCCTTTAAATTTTTAAGGTGATTTTGGAAACTGTGGATAAAAATGGAAGCATA
Organism: Elephantulus edwardii; assembly: GCF_000299155.1. Taxonomy (NCBI): domain Eukaryota; kingdom Metazoa; phylum Chordata; class Mammalia; order Macroscelidea; family Macroscelididae; genus Elephantulus; species Elephantulus edwardii. Next base: position 9,525,574 of record NW_006399824.1, on the reverse strand, counting down.
AAGGCTAAGAAACCTCTCTGAAGCTTTATTCTGATGAATTGGTCCAGAAAGTACAAGGAGAGAGAATTTGATTGCCTATTTCAGGAGAAGAGGTTTCTCCATAATGAAGTACTTGTTGCCAAATGTTGGCCTAATTAAGCCTGAGAAAGTCAATTTCTCTGCAGACCTGGAAATTCTGGGTAAAGGCAAGCAGTGCCACAGCATCATGATACTTCATTATTATGTTGGCAAGACTTCTTTATTAGGAGTAGCTGGGAGGACACCTGGCTAACTGGGGCGTACAGAATATATGATTTCCACAACACTGCATCTGGAATATATTAGAGGAGATTAACACAGTTTCTGAAGGAAGAGGCTCTGCAGTTGCCAAGTGGCTGATGATTTCACAAGGATACCAAACCAAATAACCTTCCTATTTAAAGTGTGGTGCAGAGAAAAGGAAGCATTTGAGCTGCCTGAGATGGACTGATTTCTCATGCCAATAATATCTCTTTTAAAGGCTGCCAAAATATCAAATATTTTTCATGACTTCACACAAATACTAAAAAACAAAACAAAGCAAAAATAAACAAGCCAGCAAGAAAGAAAACTATAAACAGTTTTCAGTATTCAACATGAACACCACATTCCTTTGAAAGTCCTCTTCTCTTTCACTGACTCCTTCTGGTGAACTAGGGATGAGAAGTTATGCTGTCAACCCAAAGGCAGGCAGTTTGAATCCACCAGCTGCTCCATAGAAAAAAAAAATAAGAAATCTTCCCCTGTGTTATTTTCAGACACTGAAAATCTGCTGAAAGGTCAGCCATGAGTCAGTTCAAGTGCCTCAAATGGGGTGGTATTTTCAAATTGAGGATTATTAAAAAAAATATATATATATATATACACACACACACACACACACACACACACATACATATATACATATATACATGTATAGTTGTAAAACTGACATCACTTGTCTTCAGGCTGAAAAACTGGTTGTTTGCCACAAACCCTGTTTTTTCGTTAGTCATGTAGTACCTGAGAAACAACCATGTCAGTCTAGAGACTTAGATGTGCTTGGTTCAGGCCATGGTCTTCACAATTATTTGTTATGCATCAAAAGGCAGGAAAATGACTGAGGATGACAGAAGAAGAATTGATGCCTTTGAGTTTTGGAGCTGGTGAAGAGTCTTGAAACTACCATGGACCACCAAGAAAACAAATAGATTGGAAATCTGGGCTGTCTACATGGCTCGCGATGGTGAATAATGCTCCTGTTAATATGGATTGAGAAGTTGTGGTACATTCATACAATGGAATACTGTGCAGCACATAGGAGCAATGATTTGTAATTACTATCTAACTTGGAGGAGACTGGAGAGCATTATGCTGAATGAACTAACTTAGTCCCACAAGGACAAATACTGTATAAAAGCATTATTGTAGAATGAGTATGAGGATCCAAGGGGTGGGGAGTGTGGAAATAGAGTGGTGTGGATGGGAGGGTATGGTGTTAATTGTAGGGCTGCACAGTTCGATGGATGAGTAGGGTGAAGGAAATGGGAGGAATCTTTTATAAAAAAACCATATATTCAAATTTTGTAAATAAATAAGAATTTTTCTAAAAAAAGAAAAAATAAGTTTTGGAGAAGGTAAAATCAAGTTTCTCCTTAGAGGTTATGATTTGGAAGCTCTGTGTCACATAATTTGGACATGAGACAGGAGGGCCCAGTCCTTCTCTCCCCTTTCCCTGCTCCTATTTAATTTTGTAATACATATCTTGTTCTAGATTGTTAATTGTCATACATACAATGATTGAGCATCCATTCCTTTTAGGTAGTCCTTCCCTACCTACACTTATTCCAGTGCAATGTCTAGTATCTATACACTCTGGTTTTGCCCCTTCTCTTCCATACTAATTTTTAAGTTCTTACGCAGTTTTTGTCCTTCAATGACTGAAGTATTTCATTCAACATACTGTCTTCCAGACTCATTTATGTTGTTCATTTACAATCCCATTGTTTTAAATTCTGCATAATATTCCATTGTGCTGTTTTAAGTTTAATTTTTATGCCTGAAAGTTTTCTGTACATGTAATGATTTAATACCTTTAAAATTATGTTCAGAAAAAAACAAAACAAACTTTAGTGTGATACTTTTAATATTGTTTCATAACATCTACATTTTATCACATCACTTTTCTATAGGATGCATGAAAATATACTTATTTTTTTCCATGTTGGTTGACTTGTCTTCCAAATTTCTTGATAGATGAATGAGTGATTTCACTATTACATTCATATGTTGAAATATTTGTATTGATACTCAAGCAAATCCAGGAGTTTTGTTCTTCAGCAATGACTTCAGTGTAATATGGACTTCTTCTTTCAATACTATTGGCTTTTGATCATGTACTACCTCCTGAAATGATTGGCGATCAGCAAATTCTTTTTAAATGATGACTGTATATTCTTTCTATAACCTGTGGATATTTTCTGCATAATAAATATTGTACTTATAGAATCTTACAACATTGCAAGGTGACTTCCATTTTGGTTTCCTAACTTCAAGTCTTTGCACATTTCATTACAATACTTTAGTTTATCTTCTCAAGTTGTTCTTTAAACTCTTCTGTTCAAGTCCTTTACATAATAATTATGTTCCACTTTGCTACTTTTCTTTGAAGATAAATTTTCAGTGTCTTTTCTGACATGAATATTAGACTTTTTTCCTTGACTTTTAAATGATCTTTTTTCATATATGCTGTTGTTTATATATGCTATCAAATTGGAAACAACTAATAGCTGACCCTTAAATAGATTTTTCAGAGAAAGTAACTTGCATGGGAAAAGATTGCCCATCCTTCTTCTGTGGAGAGGGTGATACATTTGTACAGTGTGCCTTTGGGATTGCAGCATAGCTTCTTATCAGTTGGCCTCCTGGGCTCCCTTTTTTCACATATGATATTCTTAGTCTCATCCAACACAATAAAAGAAATGTCTACAAGAAGCCTCCTCCATATTTCCTTTCCAAGGAAAAAGTTACATCCATCTACCATCTTCCATCTTTGGGGACTTAAATTTCTAATAAATCTATCTTTTTACCTTGGAGGGGAAAAAGAAATATCGGTTGTTGTTGTTGTTATGCATCAGAGGGTTGGAAAATGACCAAGGAGGATAGAAGGGGAATTAATGCCTTTGAGCTGTGGAGAAGAGTATTGAGAATACCATGGACTGCTAGGAAAACACACAGGTTTGTCCTGGAAAGGGTTAAACCGGGTGGCTCCTTGGAGGCAAGGATTCTGAGGCTCTGTCTAACTTACTTTGGACATGTAGTGAGGAGAGACCCGTCCTTGGAGAGGGACATCATGCTTGGGAGGGTGGAGGGACAGTGCAGGAGAGGAAGGCCCTCTATGAGGTGGATTGATTCAGTGACTGGGATAATTGGGATGGGAGTGTGAGAGACAGTGCGATTGGCACAGGACAGAGCGGAGTTTAGGGCTGTTGTGCATAGGGTCGCTATGAGTCACACGCATATAACAACAACAAACAACAACATAAAAATAGGTGATAGGTAATAGGTTATAGGGAGATAGATAAAGATAATTTAAAAAACTAAATGTATGCCTTTCTAATATTTTTATCTCTATTGTAAAAAAAACTATAATAAAATAATCATTGAACAAGATGGATCGGCACAATAACTACAACAATGAACTTCAACTGTGGAAGAGACTGTGAGTGTGGTATAGAATAGTGAAAGGTCGTGAGCTGTCGATCACAGGATCACTATAAGTCGAAGCTGACTTGAAAGCATCTGTTAGCCTGTTCTGCCTTAACTCTTGGTCTTGTTCTGAGTGATGATATAAATTTTCTCCATCATCTCTTTCCTCAGATTTAGTTTGTTTTCTTTGTGGTGATGGCTATATATATATATATATATATATATATATAGAGAGAGAGAGAGAGAGAGAGAGAGAGAGTGTCATCATTCATATAGCTGCAAGAACATCTGTGCAATAATTATCTTCATTTTTATGAAATTTTTATTGGAATCTGTTTTTCTTTCTGTCATTGATATCATATTTTCCTTTTACTAATCCTTGTTTGTTTTCTATTTCATCATTAATTATCATTGAATCTTGGTCCCACATTTGATCAGTTTGTAAAAAAAAATTCATGTCTGGCATTAGTGGTTGGAATGTCATTTCAAATAATTGCTGTATTAACTAGTCTTCCTTTAATGCATATGGTTATTATCAAATCACTAACATGTACTTTGGGATAGGCTTTGAAATGTTTCTTTTAATGATAAATTCAACACCATTCTTCTTCAACTTGTCATTCCTGGCATAATTGTTGTGATTATCTGATTAAAAAATGGCATGCCAGTCTAATTCAGTATATTAATGTCGAGAACAGTGATCTTTATGTGTCCCTTTTCATTTTTACAGTTTTCATTCTTCTCAGAATCATATGTTGAGCATGCTGTGATTATTAATGGATGCTTACAGCCACTTGTTTTCATTTTGAACTGTTCTAGGTTAACAAATGAAGGTACAGAGCTTTAATGACCCTTCAGGTTATTAAAATGTACTCTTCTTCAAACATATTTCGAATTCCTTCAAACCTGAGAAATTCATAGTCTGACACTATTACAGAATGTTCTGTTGTTATTTATAAAGTGCTCCATTTTTTAAAGAAATATATTGTCAGGGCCTCCTTTGTAGTCTTTCTTAGTTTTAAAGTTCTGGTGCAACTTTTCACCATAGACAATAGTAATGAAATAATAGAAGCATAGTTTCCATTATCACAGTAGCATTCGAGCCACTAGGATGTGATAACAATTGCCAGGTAAATGATTGTTGATGTGTGCATACTAATATACTGTTATGTGCCAGCAAGTCCCTTGCGACTCATAGCAACCTTACATACAACAGCTCTGAATCCTGCTCTATCCTGAGCCAACCTGATTGTCTCTGACACACTTACCCCATTACTCTAGTCACTGAGTCAATCCATCTCATGGAGGGTCTTCCTCTCTTGCGCTGTCCCTCCATCCTCCTCCGAGCATGATGTCCCTCTCCAAGATTTAATTAATGTTTC